>NC_084648.1:8105833-8430000 GCF_019802595.1 Syngnathoides biaculeatus | reverse complement strand
ATTTGCTGGTCTCATGAGCTTTGTGACAATTCCTGCGAGGTTTGTTTAAGAAATGTTTCTGATCATTTCTAAGATTTGGTGAAGTTTGACAAGATTTGAGCAAAATCTGTGTAATTTGCTGAAGACATTTGCTGTTCAAGTGTCATGCACTTTGCAGACGGACAGCATGATATGCAAAAACATTTGCAAAATTTAAAGTTTTATGAACTCTGAAGTCTCAAGATTTGCAAAAGACTAGAAGATTTAATGAAGTCTCATAAGCTTTAGTGGAAATTAATTGGTTTTTTATGTCATCAAATATTGTCCTGTGAAATTTTCTTAACTCTAAATACAATTTAAGAAGCCTCACAAGAGTTTTGGAAGTAGGTCACAATTTAATGGTGAAATTTGATGAAGTCTGATGGTATTTTCTGGAGCCTTCTGGAGACTTAATGAAGCCTCTCCAAGGCCCATGAGAACTTTTTCTTAAATCATTCATAATTTATCCAAGTCTTTCTAGGCTTTCTCAATGCAAACAAGATTTTCTGAAGTCCATTGTGATTTGCTGGAGAGATATGCTCAAGATTTGTCCAAGTCTGAAATTATTTTCTGAAGTTACCAAATCGTGTCTGAATTCTCGCAAGATTTGTTGGAGTCTCACAAGATTAGGTCAAATGTGATCATATTTGATGTGGTCTAACAGGACTTGCTAAAGTTTTCCAAGACTTTTTCGCTGGAGTCTCATGAGATTTGGCCGAGTTACGATATTTGCTGCAGTCTTCCAAGAATTACTCAAGATTTTTTTTAGATACTCCAACTAAAGTCTCCCAAAATGTTACAAAGTCTGACTATATTCTAAAGCATGGCAAGATTTGCCGCAAATTTGAAAGATTTGGTTAAGTCTGATGGACTTTTCAGAAGTCCAACAATATTTGATGAAGTCTCGTGAGATTCTCATGAGAGTCTTACTAGATTAAAGTCTGAAGGACTTTTCTGGAGTCTCAACAGATTTGCTAAAGTCTGACAAGGTTTACCCAAGTTCTGGAATATTTGCTGAAGTCTCAATATAGTTGTTGGAAGCAAAACTAGCAGAGATTTGTAGCCTGTTGCTGCTTCAACTGGGAAACAAAGCTCTGTGTGTGTGTGTGTGTGTGTTGTTGTGGCTAATAGGGCGTAGTCGGCGATGGCAGCCGTAGCCTATTATCTCTGCTCTGCTGTCTAATAGCCGCTGGCTTTAAGCATCTGGCATCAAGTACCCCCCAAAGGACACTTAACCGCACACACACACACACACACACCTACACACCATCAACATATCCACCCTCACACATGAAATGGCCAAAAGTGCTTTTCCGCATATGTGGACACGCACGGCGAACGGGTGCTTCTTCTACCCGTTGGGGATCACAGGCCAGCTTTTAATTAGTACAGGAAATAGATTCACTTATCTGCTCTTTGACACATGGGCACTCCATTCACCACACCCACACACACTCACACACACCTGCCTGCCTGCCTGCCTGCTTGCACCTGTCCATGCGCTGCGACCTATCCCATCCATCAGCAGTGTTGCAGAACGAGCCGGGGAATGTGCGTGTGGTAAATGGGCTGCCTTCTGTGGGCTGACCATCGATTTGCCATGGAAACGACGGTTGTTGTGTGAACGGAGCACTGGGGGGGTGGGGGTTGGATTGGGATACAGAATGGACCAGGGAGCAAAGCTAATGGAGAGGAACAGATTTGGTGATTTGTGAGATTTGCTGGTCTCATGAGCTTTGTGACAATTCCTGCGAGGTTTGTTTAAGAAATGTTTCTGATCATTTCTAAGATTTGGTGAAGTTTGACAAGATTTGAGCAAAATCTGTGTAATTTGCTGAAGACATTTGCTGTTCAAGTGTCATGCACTTTGCAGACGGACAGCATGATATGCAAAAACATTTGCAAAATTTAAAGTTTTATGAACTCTGAAGTCTCAAGATTTGCAAAAGACTAGAAGATTTAATGAAGTCTCATAAGCTTTAGTGGAAATTAATTGGTTTTTTATGTCATCAAATATTGTCCTGTGAAATTTTCTTAACTCTAAATACAATTTAAGAAGCCTCACAAGAGTTTTGGAAGTAGGTCACAATTTAATGGTGAAATTTGATGAAGTCTGATGGTATTTTCTGGAGCCTTCTGGAGACTTAATGAAGCCTCTCCAAGGCCCATGAGAACTTTTTCTTAAATCATTCATAATTTATCCAAGTCTTTCTAGGCTTTCTCAATGCAAACAAGATTTTCTGAAGTCCATTGTGATTTGCTGGAGAGATATGCCCAAGATTTGTCCAAGTCTGAAATTATTTTCTGAAGTTACCAAATCGTGTCTGAATTCTCGCAAGATTTGTTGGAGTCTCACAAGATTAGGTCAAATGTGATCATATTTGATGTGGTCTAACAGGACTTGCTAAAGTTTTCCAAGACTTTTTCGCTGGAGTCTCATGAGATTTGGCCGAGTTACGATATTTGCTGCAGTCTTCCAAGAATTACTCAAGATTTTTTTTAGATACTCCAACTAAAGTCTCCCAAAATGTTACAAAGTCTGACTATATTCTAAAGCATGGCAAGATTTGCCGCAAATTTGAAAGATTTGGTTAAGTCTGATGGACTTTTCAGAAGTCCAACAATATTTGATGAAGTCTCGTGAGATTCTCATGAGAGTCTTACTAGATTAAAGTCTGAAGGACTTTTCTGGAGTCTCAACAGATTTGCTAAAGTCTGACAAGGTTTACCCAAGTTCTGGAATATTTGCTGAAGTCTCAATATAGTTGTTGGAAGCAAAACTAGCAGAGATTTGTAGCCTGTTGCTGCTTCAACTGGGAAACAAAGCTCTGTGTGTGTGTGTGTGTGTGTGTGTGTGTGTGTGTTGTTATTTTTATTTTTATTTTTGGGCAAACTGGGCACAAAGAGTTATAATAAGGCTTACACAGACCCTACTAAGGCTTATGTATAATGAGCAAATCCCCCTTTAGCAAGTCCCATTTATCTTTCTCTCACTCTCTCTCTCTGCACAATTAGCGATTTGCCGAAAACCTTCTCGTGGTCTTGTTGCCGCTGTTTCTCCCGGAGTGAGTCCTGCTCTCAGGCGGGGAACAGTCGGTGGCATTTAGTAATCGCACAAATGGCTGGGATCTTGTTTTACAACCAATACATCGGAGTGATATCGTTTGTCTTTGTATTAGCAACGCTTTAATGAACATTTGTGTTGAGACTAAGATAACAGATATTATAATAGATTCCCAGGATAAATTATCTACATTTTAAGTACGCTTCCACATTTTTGACACTATTGGTATTGATACCTGTATAATACAGTATCTATATATTAGAATGGGCAGATACGTCACTTTATGAGATGTAGATCGTGCAGAGCAATGCTATAATGAGCATTTGTGTAGGACAGAGCGATACTGAATCACCAGTACTACGATGTCAGCCCTATCAATACTGGAATTTATCCCTCAGATAAAACATTACTAGACCCACATAGACTACTATACTCATTTAAAATGATAGGTTTATTGTTAATCTTTTTTTATGACAAATACATCAGTATTCGTATCTGTATCAGTAGCCATTCGATTTATTTGTTGCATTTTACATTTCTTATGTTTTATTTATTCCATCCATCCATCTATCCCTCCATTTTATGAGCTGGTTATCCTCACAAGGGTCACAGGAGTGCTGGAGCCTATCCCAGCTGTCAACTGGCAGGTGTCCAGCTAGTCGCATGGCACTGATTCTGATTCTAAATCTGACATGGAGATAGACAATAGTCGCACTTACATTCACACCTTGGGGCAATTTAGAGTGTCCAATTAATGTTGCATGTTTCGGGGATGTGGAAGGAAACCGGAGTGCCTGGAGAAAACCCACACAGCCACGGGGGGAACATGCAAACTCCACACAGGCGGAGCCGGGATTTGAGCCCCTGTCCTCAGAACTGTGAGGCCAACACTTGAACCAGTTGCTTCACCGTGTCACCTATTTAAATAATTTGAATGATGAAAAGTATTTTTAAATGTATTTAAACATTGAAACTTAAATCCCCAACTTTATCCTGCCAATGGATGCTTAATTTATAAACATTTACATTTAATATTTGTTGTTTTTTTATAGTTTTCTTATAGATAGGGTTAGGGTTGCCAAAGAGGTAATTAATATTGCTAATATTACTACTACTACTACTAACTTTTAAGATTTAGTCGGAGACTCGAACGCCACATAAATTACACGCCAGCTGACAGACAATTATTACTTTGTATTTTATCCCACGTTCCCGGGCTAGTACCTGCGGCACATGTCCAATTGTCCAGTTGTCCATCCGGTCATTGGCTGACTCATCGCTGCCTGCTGCCATTTTTACATTTGGCCTCAGGTTGCTGGAGTCCAACAGAGTCATCATCAGTGGGCTATGAGTGAAACAGAGTGGGATATATATATATATATTATATATATATATATATATATATATATATATATAATATATATATATATATATATATATATACACACATAATGGTATATTTTTTTAACCCAAAGGTCTCTCCTGCTATAAATATCCAAGTGGCAATTCTGTGATTCTGCCAGAGGATAGGGATGTAAGGGTGGGGGGTTGTGGAGTTCCCGAGATGGAGGGAGCGAGGAGGATCCACGCCATCGTTTATCTCCTGCGCCGGGCCACAAAATGACATTAGCATCTCTTTCTCTTTGAAGGGCCATAAGTCAAACGCGTATTATGACTCATGCGCCATACATCTCATTTTTTTCTGCCCCACTACATGTATGTACCGTGAACCCTTGCCCTTTTACTGGTTTCGTCACCTGACACGATTTGCAAAAAAATGCAAATGATAGATTATCATAAAAATATTCAGTGTTTATAACTGCCAATATTAATACGTACGTGGATCTTTTGTTACATTATGAGAGACGGATTACGTGGTCCGCCCCAAAATATTATTATTATTTTTTTTTTTTTTGCTGTATACACACCTACCTGTCATTTGGAACCCACAAAGCTCTCGTAGTTTGCACCCATGAAATCCATTTTTCACGACGAAACGGGTCTCTTGCAAACTTATGAAGCGTAAATCCATCCTCCCGAGTGTTTGAGCAATGTCCAGCAATGCAACGAGCCGGCATTTTGGCTAACACGAAGGAACAACGAGCTACCTTCCCGCAGGTAAAACCTAATGGAAACAAACAAGTCCACCTGAGGGCGGTCCTGCCATGTACGTCAATTCCTGCTTCTTCTCGAAAACAAATCCCTTGAGAGGATTCTCATGGCGGGACTTACAAAAAGCTGTATACGTCAAAATCATGTTTTGTGGTGAAAAAACCGCATGGGTCCGTGTCGGCTGCCGTTTTTTTCATTAAATACATACTAAAAATCATGCATTTAATGACACTGGACCTTTAAACGGCTACTAATTTACATGTCTGAGGCTGCTTCAGATTAAACTACATGTTACAGTTTATTCATACTACAACTGCAAATAAGAGTTATTTGAAAACCCAAAGTCGTTTGTTTAATTAATTGATTATGTATCAGTTTCTGGTTTGGTTCACAATGTCAGAAAATTGGCAAAAATAATGATAATTGTTTCCAGAGTAAAAGCTCATAATTTGGAGCATTCAGTTGCGAATACAAAGATACTGAAGCTACCTTTTACGATTTCATAAGATAATTGTTAAATTCTTAAATGTCAGCAATCGGGATGTTAACAAGTACACAGAAAATGGCCCCATTACAAAAAGCGCTGCCTAAAACAGGTTGATAGATTCTCATTTTGAGGTATGTAGTTGTGGTATAATTTTGAATGTAAATTGCTCAAATGCTAACATGGTAACAGCTGGTATGCTAAAAACAGCAAGATAGCGACCATGATGTGGAAAGCACTAAGACCGCTTGATACTGATTTTGCATCTGAACCCGTGTGGTTCGGTATGATTTCTAATGAGACCGACTAGAAAGCTATCTTCCTAAATAATACTGTAGCAAGATAGCAACAGGTCCAAAAAAGAGAACTCTAAGATGAATCAGTACAAGTTTTACATCTGTGTCATCGGGTAGGACTTCTTATGTGAATTGCTGACGTGGTATGCTAACAAATAAGCAAGATGGTGACCAGCGTACAGAAAGCACTAATTAAGACAAGTTGATACGTACTTTACATCGTGCATGTTGTCGGGTATGATTGCAAATACTAGCACGCTAGGAGTTGGTATGCTAACATGACAGCTACAACTTTGTTGTAAGGCAGACTAACACCATGACAGAGGGAAGATATCCAAGTTGGCTATGATGGACTGCTGCAACGTGTCTTCCTTGCTAGTTTTTCCTGGCGAGTTTACAGCTTGCTCAATGGAAATAAATGTTTTTCACCACAGACTCGCTTGCAAAGAAAACGATGAAGGTGGGGATTCAAACATGCCTGGATGCAGATTTCCTCACATGAATCGAGTAACTTCCCCGGAGTCTTGCTTGCTAAAAAGATTCCAAAGCTCCCTGTTGTGTTTTGGCCTCATGTCTAGACATTTCATTTATGCCTGGCACTTGATTCCCTCAAGCATTTTGGATAGAGAAAAACAACCTTTTAGTTGGAAATATGGAGTCTGACTTTTTTTTTCCATTTGCCATTATTATCTATTAAGCATCAGTCACTATAGTGGACAGCCATTCACAAAGCAGTTTTTCTTCTGTCAGTGTTAAAGTTTAGCATCAGTAACTATTCAAGAAATGTTGTCTTCCTTATGCATGACGCTTTGATGTTACAGTTGCGCCTCAGTTACTACAGTGGACAGGTATACAAAAGCAATTATCTTTTAAATTATAGTGAAGAAAATGAGTATTTGAACACTGCTATATTGCAAGTTCTCCCCCTTAGAAATCATGGAGGGGAAGTTTTCATCGTAGGTGCATGTGCACTGTGAGCGAAAAATAAAAATCCAGAAATCACAATGTATGATTTTTTTAACGATTTATTTGTGCGATACAGCTGCAAATAAGTATTTGAACACCTGAGAAAACCAATGTTAATATATGCTACAGTAGCCTTTGTTTGCAATTAGAGGTCAAATGTTTCCTGTAGTTGTTCACCAGGTTTGCACAGACTGCAGGAGGAATTTTGGCCCACTCCTCCACACAGATCTTCTCTAGATCTTACAGGTTTCTTGGCCGTCACTGAGAAACACAGAGTTTCAGCCCTCTCCAAAGATTTTCTATTGGGTTAAGGTCTGGAGACTGGCGAGGCCACGCCAGAAACTTGATATGCTTGATTCTTACGGAGCCACTCCTTGGTTTTCTTGGCTGTGTGCTTCGGGTCATTGTCATGTTGAAAGACCCAGCTACGACCCATCTTCTTCTCCAAAGTCTCACAATACATGGCCGCGGTCATCCTCTCCTTAATACAGTGCAGTCGTCCTGTCCCATGTGCATAAAAACACCCCCAAAGCATGATGCTACCACCCCCATGCTTCACAGTAGGGATGGTGTTCTTGGGATGGAACTCATCAATCATCGTCCTCCAAACATGGTTAGTGGAATTATGACTAAAAAGTTCAATTTTGGTCTCATCTGACCACAAAACTTTCTCCCATGACTCTTCTGTATCATCCAAATGGTCACTGGCAAACTTAAGATGGATTTGACATGTGCTGGTTTAAGTAGGGGAACCTTCTGTGCCATGCATGATTTCAAACCATGATGTCTTAGTTTATTACTTGGAAACGGTGATCCCAGCTCTTTTCAAGTCATTGACCAAGACCTGTCGTGCAGTCCTGGGCTGATTCCTCACCTTTCTAAAGATCATTGAGACCCCACGAGGTGAAATTTTGCATGGGGCTCCACTCCGATTGAGATTGACCATCATGTTTCACTTCTTCCATTTTCTAATGATTGCTCAAACAGTGGACCTTTTTTCAACAAGCTACTTGGCAATTTCTCCGTAGCCCTTTCCAGTCGTGTGAAGTTGTACAATTTTGTCTC
Source organism: Syngnathoides biaculeatus (assembly GCF_019802595.1). Lineage (NCBI taxonomy): Eukaryota > Metazoa > Chordata > Actinopteri > Syngnathiformes > Syngnathidae > Syngnathoides > Syngnathoides biaculeatus. The sequence continues at coordinate 8,421,995 of NC_084648.1, read as the reverse complement.
TATTGTTTTTGTACAGCTCTTTGGTCTTGGCCATGTTACAAGGACAGGTGTCTTTATGCAGCTAATGATCTCACACAGGTGCATCTGATTCAGGATAATACATGGAGTGGAGGTGGACTTTTTAAGGCGGACTAACAAGTCTTTGAGGGTCAGAATTCTAGCTGATAGACAGCTGTTCGGATATGTATTTGCAGCTGTATCACACAAATAAATCGTCCAAAAATCATACATTGTGATTTCTGGATTTTTCTTTTTAGATTATCTCTCTCACAGTGGACACGCACCTACGATGAAAATTTCAGACCCCTCCATGATTTCTAAGTGGGAGAACTTTCAATATAGCAGGGTGTTCAAATACTTATTTTCTTCACGGTAGCATTGAACTATTTTCATGAAACAACTGTGCTGCGCGAAATGATCAGTGTAGTTTGTTTGAGGATTGCATATGCGTCAAAAGTTTTATGGCTGTTTGCAGAGAACATTTCCAGGACAAAACGTGTTTTGAAGAGTCCCGGAACATGCAGAGGTCCCCCCCTCTCCGCTTGTCTGTAACAGAGCAGTCACTAGCTGTGTGTGTGTGTGTGTGTGTGTGTGTGTGTGTGTGTGTGTGTGTGTGTGTGTGTGTGGTGTGTGTGTGTGTGCGTGCGTGTGTGTGTGTGTGTGCGGTTGGCATGTTACATTCTTCACCAGCCAGAATGTTAAATAGTACAGCAGTCCAGAAGCGTGGAGAGCTGGCAGGTGTAAAATAATAAAGAAGTTGGGGAGTCCACATCTCCCTGAGCGACATGCTATGGCACTGACATATATAATGTGCTGGGCACTTGGAATGTGTTCAAAGCTTCATTTTTTTATGTGATCATTTTGTGATGTAACAGCCTAATTGCAAGCTATCAGGTGTTTTTTGTGCTGATCATTCAACCAATGATCCCATTGATTTATTGAGATATTGGATAACAATTTTCATGATTAAACAACCATACCAATACAAAATATGCACGTGAGGTGCAGGTACGGCACTCTTGTTTAGGCATCTTTTCATAGGATGTCGTTACACAACTAAAGGCGTAAAGGCTTTTTAGATGCTCTTTGGCAAATGTGGCCGTCCTGTTTTTGAGACTCATCGGTGGTTTACATCTTGTGGTGAACTTTGTGTATTCACTCAGGTGTGGTCTTCTCTTGTTTGTTGTCTTCGACATACATCCCGCACCTCACCTCCTGGAGGCTGTTCTTGATCTGAAGTATTCTTTAGTTAACCACCACAGTTTATTTATTTATTTGTTGTTCTCCTGGGTCTCTTGGTGCCACTGAACTCGTTGGTGGTTTTTTCTTTTCCAGAACGTTCCAAACAGTTGATTTTTCCAAAGCGATTTTGTTTGCCATCTCGCTGGTGGGTTTGTTTTCACTTTACAGCCTAATGATGCCTTCCTTTACTGACAGTGACTGCTCTTTGGATCTCATTTGATAGTTGACGCCAACTGGTTCCAAAAGCAAATACAACCCTCCAAAGGAACCTTCTGCTCCTTGTGAGTGGAGTAATGAGGGAATAACACACAATTGTGATATTTCAGTTTTTGCTGGAAAGCGTTGGCTTGACAGGTTCTGAGGTCCCTGGTTCGATCCCACAGCTGCCTGTGTGGAGTTTGCATGCTCTCCCCGTGCCGGCGTGGGTTGCCTCCAGGCACTCCAGTTTCCTCCCACATCTTGAAAACATCCAACATTAATTGGACACGCTAAATTGCCCAAAGGTGTGATTGTGAGTGTGGCTGTTTGTCTCTATGTGCCCTGCGATTGGCTGGAAACCAGTTCAGGGTGTACCCCACCTCCTGCCCGTTGACAACTGGGATAGGCTCCAGCACTCCCCGCGACCCTTGTGAGGATAAGCATCCCAAAAAATTGATTGATGGATGGATGTAAAATATGACAACAGGGATGGAGTACTTGGAGAAAACCCTTGCAACCACAGGGAGAACATGCAAATCCCACACAAGAGAGGTTGGATTTGAACCCGGGTCCTCAGAACTGTGAGGCAGATGTGTTAACCAGGTGTTCACCATGCCACCCCCATTTTGGAATAAAATTAAAATAAAATGTAGATAAGATGATGTGCTATGAATAATTTCGGGATTCACTGTTTATCATTGTAGTAGCTTTCTGGCTGCTGAACTGTAGTTGGCATGTTGGGGCATGCACACTTTTTTTAACACTGATTACTCTAAACGTCTTCTTTAAAGTAAGCATAGCATACACAAAAAATTGCTCCCCCCCATAAGCTTCCTCTTCCAGACACTGTTTTATTTTCCTCCCCGCCTTTTGTCAGCGTTAATTCTTTGTTAGCGTAAGGATTTCAAAGAACATCTGCTGTGTGTTTAGGGAGAATTAGCGAAGCAACGGAAAACACGGCGCTTTTTAACCGGGCCGCTCGTGTTTCCAAGATTAGCGGCGGGCGCGCCGCGTTAAGGAAAATGTCTTGCCAAAGCCGTTGACTTTTTGCTCCCTGGCTATAATTACGGCATTTAAAAAAAAAAAAGAGGGATAATGAGCGCTCTGACATCCTTATCAAGATTTTGTGGGGGCATGTATTAAAGATAGCATCGCACTCTTAAGAGGCTACGTGGGCACACACGAGGCTCACGTTCATGCGACTTAGCTCAATCACACATTCTTTGTTTATCTTGATACCTTCGCCGCTTTGTCGCCCGTCAGCGCTTATTATTGTTGCTATGACGCATTTGTAAGCTTTTAGTTACAAGCGACAACATGAAAAAAAAATCATTAATTTTGAACCACAATGCTACTCAGTCTTGGTTGCACATCAGTTACTACAGTGGAAAGATCTTCAAGAGCTGTTATGTTCTATAAATGAGCCGCTCCAGCTGGCAGCTGTTATTCGTTTTTGTTTTTGTTTTTTTACCAAATTTGCACATTAATTGCAAATATCGACAACTGGATAAAAGCTGTTTTTGTCTAAATGTTATGATCTGAAATTTGCCAATCACTCACTAGAGTGGAGCTACTCAAACATTCTCTTCCATATGGATGAGTCTTTGCCGTCAAACTTGTAAATCAGTCTCTTCAATGAGCAGCTTTTCATAAGCTGTTTTCTTATAAATGAGTGAGACTTGATGACAAACAATGTTTACTTCAGTCGCTACCGTGGAAAGTCTTTTTTTATCGAAGTTTCCCAATGGTCACTACAATAGTCTGAGACTGTCTTTTTTTTCCACACAATACTTTTATGTGGAAGTTGAGCATAAATCACTGCAGTGCAGAGCTCTTCAAAAGCAGTTTTCTTCAAAATAGGAAAATGGATGGATGGATGAGTGGGTGGGTGAGTGGGATGGATGGATTGATGGACGGACGGACTGGATAGATGTTTTGGGTTGATGAATGAATGAATGAATGGATGGGATGGATGGATGAGTGAATGGATGGATAGATGAGTTGGAGGAATGAATGAATGAATGAATTAGGGGTGGCTGGGTGGTTGGGTGGATGAATGAATGAATGAATGGGTTGGATGGATGGATGGATGGATGGATGGATGGATGGATGGATGGATGGATGAATGAATGAATAAATGAATGAATGGGTTGGTGGGTTTGGATGGATGAGTGAATGGATGAATGGATGGATGGATGAATGAATGAATGAGTGGGTGGGATGGATGGATGGACAGGTGGGTGCTTGGATGATGGATGGATGGATGCATGGATGGGTGGATGAATAGATGGATGCATGATTCTCACTGTCAGTGACATCAGTGGACAACTACTGCTCTTTTTTTGTTAAATTTGAATGGACATCAGTGACATAAGAAGAGAGCATTTCCAAAGCTGTTTTATATATATATATATATATATATATAAATCTGCACAAGTCCTCTATGATATGAAAGGTATGCATCAATGACTACAGTAGACAACTCTCCAAAAGATCCTGCACCTATGGGCACAAGCTGCGGGTCGTGAACGAAAGAACAAGATCCCGGATACAAGCGGCTGAAATGAGTTTCCTCCGCAGGGTGTCCGGGCTCTCCTTTACAGATAGGGTGAGAAGCTCGGTCATCCGGGAGGGGCTCGGTGTCGAGCCGCTGCTCCTCCGCGTCGAGAGGAGCCTGATGAGGTGGCTGGGGCATCTGATCCGGATGCTCCCCTGTTGAGGTCCCACCGGAGGGACCCCGGGGACGACCCAGGACACGCTGGAGAGACTATGTCTCTCAGTTGGTCCCGGGAACGCCTCAGGATCCCTCCGGAAGAGCTGGAAGAAGTGGCCGGGGAGAGGGAAGTCTGGGTATCCCTGCTGAAGCAACGTAACCCAGAGAAGCGGTAGAAAATGGATGGATGGATGGATGGATGGGTGGATGGATGGATGGATGCGTAGCACTTTATGTACACCATCAATGGTGCCCAACGCACTTTACAAACATTCACATTCATACAACAGTGGGCGGCAGCTAACCATGTAAGGTGTTGCCGAGCCAGGATTGGACCCCAGCGGGGTCATCGGACGACCGGCTCGACCAGCTAACTGATCCGCAGCCACCCTCAATGGAAATACGTTTGTACGCCGTGTTCGTTTGAAGCCACAAAAACACCCGAATGTTAAATATGTATTTGTCAGCCTTGTTTGTGCTTTGTTGTGGGCATCTGGAACTCCGTGTTAAATCTCCACATAAGTGAAGCACGTGTGTTGTTAAATATACACACACACACAGACACACGAGGCAAGATGTCATGCTGTGTGTGCGCGTGCGTTTGTTAGTGTGTGAGTGTGTGAGAGAGAGAGACGTCTGTACGGCACAATGGAATTTGACGTGAGCTCGCATGTGTCGCTGCGAGTTTGCCACGAGCCTGCGGAGTAAGTGTGCGATACGGCGTGGCCGCTCTATTATTTATGGTCTATGGCCCGCACCATCGGCATGGCTGGATTTGGACTCACTCGCTCTCTCTGTGAATGCGTCTGCCTGCGTTTGTGTGTGCGCAAAGTTCACAGAATGTGTATAATTAATGTGAGACGTCATCAGTGAATCTCTCGGTGGCACACATGTTTTGTGTGTGTGCGCGCGCACATGCATGACGTGTGTGTGTTTGTGTATAATTGATGTACATGAGCTTCTTCAGACTCCACTTTACTGAAATGACGCATTGTGATCCTTTCTTTTTCCCTGTCCTTCTCTTTCACTTTATTTCCACTTAAGATGTTTTGTTTCCACGTGCTTCCTTGCCTTTCTTGCCCTTTACATTCCGTTTTCCTTTCATTTAATGTCATGTCCTTTTCGTTTTGTCTTTTGCTCTTCTTTCGTCTGCTGTGCTGTGCGCTCCAACTGTCTGCATTACTGTCCTTTCACTGCTTTCCTTTCTTTTTTTTTCTTTTCCTTTCCTTTCCTAATTTTTTTCTCCTTCCACTTCCTTTTCTTCCCTGTACTTTCCTGTCCTTTACAACTTTCCTTGCCTCTTCCTCCTACTATCATTTCTTCTCCTTTTCATGCCCTTCCTATTCCTCCTTTCCTTCTCTTTCCTTTCTATTTTCCGATTTCCTCCCTTTAGCTTCACTTTCCTTGTTTTGTCTCTTTGCTTCACGCCTTTCATGGTTTCCTCTTCTTCCTTTCCTTTCCTTTCCTGTCACACCCCCCACTTTCTCTTATCTTCCTTTCTCTTTCCCTTTCCTTTTTACTTTATCTTCTTCCACTTCCTTTCTTCCATGTACTTTCCTGTCCTTTTCATCTTTCCTTCCCTCTTACTCCTACTATCATTTCTTTTCCTTTTCCTCCTTTCCTTCCCTTTCCTTTCTATTCTTCCGCTTTCCTCCCTTCAGCTTCATTTTCCTTGTTTTGTCTCTTTCCTCTTCTTTCTTCCTTTCCATGTCCTGACCTCCTCATTCTCCCTTCAACAGTCCTTCCATCTACACCTCATTTCCCCTCGTTGCCTTCCATTTCATTTCCATTTTTCCTGTCCCGTCATGTATTTGCACCCTTCCATGTTCCTTCTTTCCATGACTACTCCTTCCTCTTCCTTTTCTTCTTCTTCTCCCATTTCTTCCTTTCTTGTCGTTCCATCTACACCTCACTTCCCCTTCGTTGCCTTCCATTTCATTTCCATTTTGTCCTGTCCCGTCCTGTGTTTGCACCCTTCCATGTTCCTTCCGTCCATTACTACTCCTTCCTTTCTCCCTTGTTTCACTTTCTTGTCTGTTGCTTTCCTTTATTTTCACTTCCTCTATTTCACTCACTTCCCCTTCCCTTTCCTCTCCTCTGCTTTCCTTATTTTCCTCGTTTCATTCCTCTTTTCTTATTTCATCTTTGCTACCACGTTCCTCTTTTTTCCTTCATTTCTAACCTCCATTTCCTTCCTAGCCCACCCACCCATGCCCTTTTCCTTCTTTTATCAATATTCCCACTTTTTTCCCCCATATCTTTTACTTCTTGCACTTCTCTATCTCTTTCCTTGATGTTAATTCAATGTTAAAATGCCTGCCGTAAATCATTCCAAACCGCACGAAACGTTGAAACCATCCATGCTGAATCTTCCTCGCTTTGACTGTGCGTTCAAGGTTAAACCTACGTAGATGCGTGCACGGACCTCCAGGCACGTGCACGCTGTTGCTATCGGGACTCAAGCGACGATAAGCCTGTTTCCACACAGGGATTCTTCTCTAAACCTGAGTAGAAAGTCTCCCCTACAGCAAGACGCACATGCACAAACACACGCACACACAATCACGCACACAGATGTGTTGACATGGATCTTTTTGAAGTACAATTTCATCCTCTTGCTGCTCGGATGTGACGAGAGGAAGTCATAATCTCTGCAGGGCTGGCTCTACTTGTGTAAAATGTGTTGTTGTATGTGTGTGTGTGTTTACTACCACTTGGAGACACAACAATGCTGGGCGCACACACTCACATAAAGGTAGAGGTAGACTGGAGCTGACAGCTGATTTCGTTGTGGAGCCTTTGATGCTAAATGTGTCATGGTCTCATTGTGTGTGTCTGTGCGTGTGTTTTGAATGTTTTGTGCTATTGTACAAACTCCGTGAGGAAAATCTGATGTGTTGATGCACTTTTCCCTCCCCGCAATGTCGTCTCTCCTGCAGCAGGTGTTGGGAAACGAATGGACTGAGCTGAAGTTTTGTGTGGCATCACAAAGAAAAAAAAAAAAAAATCCAAGAAAAACAAACTCGAGTTCATCCTTTTCGATAATAAATGGCCGCCTGAGGAGTTGCTCGTTTGGGAAGGTGAAGTAAAGAGAGAGGACGCGAGTGATCAAAGTCAGCGTTCGGAAGTCCGAGGAGAGGGCGGGAGATAAAAGTGGAACGTCATCTTTTTCCCCATCCAAAACTTGTGTGAGGAATGAAAATCTTCCGTGAGGTTTCGTCATGATGCAGCAGCATCAGGTTGGACTAAAGTGTTGGGCGAGCAACCCAGCAAGTGACAAATGTAGTAACTGGTCAGTCTTCCTGTCAATCACAAATTGCCCGCATTACAAGTGACACCACAACTTGTGCGACATTGGTCGGTCTACATGAGAATCATATTAGAAGTTGATTGGTTGGGTGTTTTGGACTCTTTCTCCATGCAATCAAGGGGTGCACGGTATTGTTTTTGAGCATTGTCATCGCGATTTAAGTGCGTGCAAAACTCACATCGCATGTCTGCTGTGATGTTAGTGAACTGGAAGAGACAATGAACTGTAATTTTAAGTGACCAGCAGAGAGACCATGTTTGGACCTGTTCAAAAGATGAAAAGAATGTACACTTAGTCCATTTCCGATTTCGCTCTTCACAAAGAAATTCAGCAGGCATGCAGCAGCTGCATGAGATGCGTTCAGGGACACCGACACTGCATGAATGAGAGTCAACCTGATCTTCTGTCATACAGTACAAGGGCTGCAGGAAAGCTGGAGCCTATCCCAGTTAGCTTCGGGTTAAAGGCGGACTACACCCTGAACTGGTTGCCAGTCAATCACAGGGGAGATATCGACACCATCACTGAGCAGGAATCGATCCCACGATGTCCGCACCAAAGGCAGGCGTGTTTACCACTACACCATCAGTGACCGCCAGAAATCCCTCAATTTTTTGGATAATAACCCATCGGCAACATGATAAATAATATTTAAAAAAACAACAATGAAACTAGTTCTTTTTGGGACCGGAGAACTTAGTTCAAAATGTTGAAAGACAAACCATGTGCTCAACTAGTGAACGAGTTCATTTTGGACTTTGAATTGAACTTTTGAATAGTTTGGGGGAAAAAAATAAGTTTCCCAACAATGAGCCGCTAATATTTAATAACGCACAAGTTAAAAAAAAAAAAATTACAATGTCATGTATTTTTCCGGTGCCACAGTGGCTCAGCTGGAAAGCGTCGACCTCAAAGTTCTGAGGTCCTGGGTTCAATCCCAGCCTCGCCTGTGTGGAGTTTGCATGTTCTTCCTGTCCTTGCATAGGTTTTCTCCAGGCATTCCGGTTTCCTCCCACATCCCAAAAACATGCAACATTAATTGGACACTCTAAATTGCCCCTACGTATGATTGTGAGTTTGACTCTTAGTCTCGATGTGCCTTGTGATTGGCTGGCAACCAGTTTAGGGTGTACTCCTGCACGTTGACAGCTGGGATAGGCTCCGGCACCCCCCACGACCCTTGTGAGGATAAGCGGCAAAGAAAATGGATGGATGGATGGATGTATTTTTCCAATATAATACAGCCCTAATCCAATCATTGGTCAGTATAAATGTCATCATTGATATCAGGCTCCTTTTTTTAATATTTAATTATTTTGAGATGTTTTCTAAAATGAACATTTGCACTGGTGTTTACAGTATTTAACTATTCAATCATTAAATGTAGCACCAGTGACCACTTGGATCTGTCACTAAGACGACAGTATCACGTCAGTCAGTTATTGGTCAGTCTACATGTCAGTCATTGTATGAAAATTGTAGACTTGAAAAACAGTTGTTGGTCATGCATGTTAATCACGTGCACAACTGGTGTTTGGTTAGTTAGTGAGTTCCAACCAGCTGTAACCAACTGCACGCTTGCAATCATGTTTATTTTGAAAAGTTGTGACGGGCAGTTAGTCAGAAAACCTTGTACACTACACAACATACTATTTCCGGTTGCTTGTACATACTACAGTATATGATTTCCAGTGGGTGGAAACACGGCTTTGAAGCTCCCTCACCATTTTCCCTTTCCTTCGTCTCGTGTTCTCTTATCTTGTGCTTAGTGATTGCACAATTGAAAATGTTCCTAATTACATTGGCGCCGCTCTTTTCTCGTGCTCAGCCGCAATTAGGAAAAAAAATCCTGACTCTCTTCTGTTCCTCTGATTTTTTTTTTTTTCTTTTTAGGATGAGAAGTCAACGTTCTTCCAGTTCGGTGCTGCTCTACAACAGGAGGCTCTGCTCATGCTGGCCATCATGGAGGAATACGACTGGCACATCTTCTCCATAGTCACCTCCAAGTTCCCTGGGTACCAGGCCTTCATCAGCACACTCAGGATCACTGTGGACCACAGGTATCGATCTAGCTGCCTTCGGGGCTGTTGCTGGTTGCTCTAGAAATCAGTCACGAAGTGCATTATGAGTCATCACGTGACCAGGGCAATTATTCTTTCTGGGTCAAATAGTTACACAGAGAACCCAAGATAAGTTGTCTTCTTGAGGTCATTGGTCAATCAAGTCTCAACAGTTTTTGACAAATAAAGGTGCATTTTATTTTATTTTTTTTAGCTTTGTACGCTGGGACCTCCAGAGCGTGGTTACTCTGGACGCCATAGACGGAGACTCCAACTCCAAGTCTCACATTGCCCTCAAAAGGATCCAGAGTCCTGTCATCCTGCTGTACTGTTCCAAGGATGAAGCTGTGTAAGAGCCTTTTACTACAAAGATAAATAAGTGTGGTAAATGGTGTCTAAAACTTTATAACCCAGACTGAGTACCCTGACAGGTACATCCTGGAGGAGGCACGCTCGTTGGGCCTGATCGGGGCTGGTTACATATGGATTGTGTCCAGCCTCACCACGGGAAACCCAGACTTTACCCCAGAGGTGAATTTTTTCTTGTCTCCAGAGGTACCAAAAGTACAGCAGTATTAGGGCTGTCACGATCAAATCCTTTTTGAATCTATTCTATATTATTATATATGTATATTACACAGTCCCTTAAAATCACTTACGCTTCTTTGTTGTTTTTGATAAAAGTTAATCATTGGCCCAACATTGCGTCCGACGGCAAAAAATGTCCGTGTGAAACAATGGTTCTGGACGGATTTATTTTTTTTTCCCCGTAAGTCCAGTGCTTAGAGCATTGGTTTGGTGAACCAGCGGTCGTGAGTTCATATCCCACTGGGGCCTCCACTCCCCCTGAGGGGTTGCATCAGGAAGGGCATCCGGTGTGAAAAATGTGCCAAACAAATATGAGCGTTCATCTGAGATGTCACACTGTGGCGACCCCTAATGCGACAAGCCGAACGAAACTCACTTTTTTGTCCTGACAGACCCATTTTTTCAACATAGCCAAGTTATTCAATTCTTTTTCCTCTGTCCTATGTAGTACCTTGACTTATGAGTTTAATTTGTTCCATGACCAAGCTTGTGACTCATGTACGTTAAATCTATTTTCCCCAATGAAGTCACTTGAAATTGATTGATTTAAAAAGAAGCTTTTACTGTCAATTACATGCAATACCAATTTTTATCATGCAAACCTTGACACATAAAATAGCCACTCCTTCTTTGAAAGTCCCTTCAAAAAAGCCAAAGAAAAAGTAAAACGCAGCTAATACTTTGTTGTGAGGCCAACTGGGCTCTTGTGCTGCGCTTTTAATTCTTTGGTCACAAGAAAAAAAATGACAAGCGCCTATTCAGCACTTTCATGAATGCACTTAGTGGCTTTTTTTTGGCAGGGATTATACAGAGCATAAAGATCAATACTAGCTTGATGTATCACCATAAGATCCTGTCGCTTAGCTTCACATTGCATAGCGACACCAAAGAAGACGAATGACAACAGTTATTAACGTGCTTTTCATAACGATGAAGGGAAAACTGCTGATTGTGCTTTAAAAACGACGTCTTTCTTTCCCCCATCCGTCCAGGCATTTCCTCTGGGCATGATCTCGGTGTCCTATGATGACTGGGACTACCCGCTGGAGACGCGGGTGCGGGACGGCGTGGGCATCATTTCGTCGGCCGCCACCGCCATGCTGCGAGAGAAGGGCGAGCTGCCCGAAGCGCAGGGCAGCTGCTACAGCACGGCGTCGGACCGCAGCCCGGGCAAGCTGCCGCCCAGCGCGCTGCGCGGGTGCGTTTTGATACGGGGTTGCCAATGGTGCCCCCTTAACGGATAGCTGATGAGAGCAAAAGTAAAGATAAAATAACAAGGTGACATCAACAATGTTACATAGTAGTTACTGTATGTAGTAACGGGTCATTACTAGTACTACCTGGATGGCCTGTGGAAGAAAAAAAAAGAAAACAAAAAAGCAGTTTAATTTGGTAGGTACCATATATTTACATCGTGTAGTAGTTAAGTAGTAATATGTTGTTATTGTTCCTGCTGCGGAAGAACCTAAACAAATTAACAAGGGTAATTTTCCCATAGCGTCACTTTGCTTGATGTTGCCTCCATCTCAACAAAGTACGATGATGTTACCACTGTTGGCTAAATGGGCTGCGGAAGAATCCGAACAAAAAAGAAAACACGTGCTATTTTGAAGCAGTATCTATCGTTCTCACGTTGGAGTCTGTTATGTTTTCGAATACTTCCATCCAACCATTATCTGAGCTTCTCATCTTCACAAGGGTTACGGCAATGCTGGAGCCGTACATAGTGCTATGTTGTTAATGGCGCAGCCTAGTCGGGCTGCTCAAAAATGTGAACAAAAGAAACAAAGTTTGATAAGTCATAATTTCTCTTAACGTTGCCATCAATGATGTTGCATAGTTCTTAGTGTAAATAACACTACTGCACCCTCAATGGGCTGGTTGAAGCGCATAACTAAAAAAAGAAACAGAGCAGTTTGAGGTGATCATTTTTCTAACATTATTGTCATGAACCTCCGGTACGGGGGGGGGTAGCCAAATGCAGGACTTCGAGGCATAGGCATAATGTTCAATGTAGTTTATTGCGGAAACTGGGTCATACATGTTGTAGCAGTCCGAGAGGGCAGAGGTACTGAAACGCCAGGCGAGGCGGGATTCAAAAGCCATGCAGCAAGATCCGATGACTATGGGGCAAACTAACAACTCAACAAGACAAGATAAAACAAAAGGGCATAGAATCACTGTGACGAGGGATACTCTAACTTACGCTTAGAGCAGAGAGTCCTACAGGCAATGAATGCAACTCACTAACGCAAGGCAGCAAACTGGCAAATGCCAGTGACAAAAACACCAACTTAAATGCCCATCTAATTACAGTCCCAATGTGAAACAGACCTGTCACCGCCCAGAGCAGTGGCTTGGCCATGCCCTTCTTGGCAGTGGCCAGGTCTTGTTCATGACAGTTATCATCAATGTTTCACAGTAATGATGACAGAAAGAACTTCATCATTAGTTGCCTAAAAGGGCAGCTGCAGATCATAAACTAAAAAGAAACACGATATATTTTTGTAAAGAAATGATCATCTCTCTAACAGTGCTGTCAACTAGTACTTTGAGTATATTGCTCCAAGTATTGCCTAAATGGCCTGCTAAAGAATGTAACCAAAAGAAACCAGGTTTAAATCCAGTGAGGCATGTAATTGTGTACCTCTCAACTATGATATCTTACATAGTACATCCTGCTAGTACTACTGGGTTAATGGTACTTTTTCTTTTTTTTTTTTTAACAGTAAGTAAAATTTGATCATTTCCAACGGCACAATTGAAGATTGGTCATGGCATACTAATATGCAACGGCACACTGGGTGGGAATAACTGGACCCACACACACACACACACACACCAGAATAAAAAGGTATGTGAGGGTGTGTGACTTTTCTTTGGTGTGTGGTTGCTATATCTTACAATGGAGGCATAGAGAATTTCATTTTGTTCTGAATGTGTCGTACCAGGGCACCACAGACTGCCGGAGAAAAATTTCTCATGCGTTTTTACAGATTTGGCCAATAAAGCTGATTTGGATTCTAATAGCGTACTTTTGAAGATACTTAGTATACAGTGCACAAGTATATATGGTACGTGAACAACTCATTTAAATAGACACGTTGCTCCATCGGTTATCATTTTTTTAAAACTCTTTTGATCGGTGATCATCTCCAAAAGTCCTGATGGTGTAAAGCAGGCTGCTAGATTTAGTTTATTGTAGTCAGGAAAATGCGTCTCATGTTGATTATCAATCATGTGGCAGCAATGTCGTGAAGTACCGATGCAAAATATTACTGCGTTTTTTTCTACCGATGAGCTGCTAAAGAAAGTAAACATGAGAGAAACAAGGTGCTGTGTGTGTGTGTGTGTGTGTGTGTGTGTGTGTGTGTGTGTATTATCTTCGCATGACTGGACGCATGGTTGGGATTAAAGCGGCTTTGTTCTTCTGTCCTTGTTGCTCGGCTTTGTGGGTGGCCTCCATGCATGCACACATACACACACCAGAATAAAAAGGTGTGCGAGTTTGTGTGTGACCTTTCTTTGGTGTGTGTACAACAACATTATGTTGTGTACTTGCTATATCTTACAATGGAGGCATAGAGAATTTCACACAAACCAACAGAGAATGCAATTTATTCAAGCCCAACCGAGATTCTGCCTAAGTGGGCCACCATATAAATCCAAACAGTAATTCAAAGGACAAGTGTCGAATTTTTGGGTTGATTTGCTTTGGATTTTATTCACCAGCCTGTTGTGGCAGCGCCAGCAACTCCGTCATTATAGTAGCACAGCTGCCTTGGTGCTTTGTCCTAAAGGTCCCTCAACATTTTGGATTTCACAATTTGTTGATAACCAGCAGGAAATGCAATTAACCACAATGTTGCCTTAACGGGCTGCCATGTGTATTCAAATAGGATGTCACAAGGAAAATTGTGACGTTCGCTGACCGATTTGGACTACTTACCACACCAACAAGAACAAAAAAAGCAATACTAACTGATCACCATCTTGATGTTAGAGACATGATCCTTTCCTCAATATCTTGTTTCTTTCATGTTAATTTTCTTGGGCAGCACTTATAATGACATAATACAATTAGTACTGTTGTCTGTCTCCAATGTGCCCTGCGATTGGCTGGCAACCAGTTCAGTGTGTACCCAGGACTCCTGCGACACTCGTGAGGATAAGCAGTTTAGAAAATGAATGGATGGATAGACTGACTGTGCAACATTGCTGATAACAAATTGATATGATAGCACACCAAAGTTCACCTTTGTCTTTTGTGTTTTCCTTTCTTTGAAAGAATGTTTAGGCAGCACGCTTAACTACGTAGCATTAGTGCTTGGGTATATTCTTAATTGCGCCGCCGTTAAATGAATGTAGATGTGATGGATTTCATTGGTTGTTAGCATCCAACAATTGATTCAGCCCCAGGCTCAGGATTCAGGCCTACTCCTTCTCTGTTGCCACCACTTCATTTATCTTTATTTATGGAGCAAAATTATCGCAGGGAATTTGCACATTTGTCACAACAACAGAATGACTATTATACGTAATTGTGCTTGTACTTTGCAACAGCTTTTTTTGTCGAGCGCTGTTGTCCATTTATTTATTTTCACATTTAATGGAGCCTCTCAAGTGTGCTAACTCCAAACCCGAAACACTTTAGTTTTATTCCCGAAAAAAGATGCACCATAACACAGGAACAAAACTGCAGAGGCCCATTTGAGTTGGACTATTTATACTTTTGGGGGAAAAGTGCTCAGACAAAAGCACAACACAAATGCTTTAATAATAAAATGTAACACACAAACACAGCGGGCTGTGTATACACAGTCGAAACCAGACGTTTACATCTGCTGTGGAAAAAACACATTTTATTTTTTTGTCTCACCGTATGAAGTCAAATCAGATGAAGATTCTTCTGTTTCAGGTCAGTCAGGATCTTTGATCTTTGTTATCAACAATGTTGTAAGTGCTTTGTTAATAATGCTGCTTAAATGGGCTGCTGGAGAAAGCCAACAGTGCTATTTGCTATTGTATGACGAAATGTACCAATAATTGTTTAGAACTCGTGATGCTGCTTCACTTTAATTAGTTTAGCTGTTTATGCGATGTTAGTGTGCATCTGTATCCGTTTGTGTGTGCGCACGTGGCTCGTGAGCCTAGGAAATCAATGCTGAGTCTTGGTGGGTCAAATATGTGCCCCCCGATTCGTCCCCCTCCCACACACAAACACATGAGGACACACACACACAGCGGGTGAAGGCAGCATCGATTGGAAGAGGATCTCTTACGCTGGCAATGATTACTGAGTGCTTAACTTGTTACTTCAATTTTAGCAGATACACATTTACGTACGTATTTACACATACACACGTACAGCCCCAACCGTGGTGATGAATAAACAGTTGCCCAATATGGTGCTGCTTGACAGTTTGAGAACCCGACTGTTATTGTTATAAAAAAAAAAAGAAAAAAATTCCTAAAGATACAACCAAAACTCCCATCTTTTTATGAGGATTTCTGCCCACTATTTCTTGCTAAACTGAGTCAGATGAGAGGGAGTGGAGTGATATTCAGTATTCAGGTCCCGCCACAACATTCCAATTGGATTAAGGTCCAGATTTTGACTGTGCCACTTCACGTAAATTCTCTTTCTCTGATGCCTTTCCTTTGTGCTTTTACTGGAATGCTTTGGTTCATTGGCAAGAGATTCTGTTTAAAAAAAAAAACTCTCAATAGGACTGGAAATGTGTGGCTCCCAAAATATGATTGTCATCCAGGTTCAGAAGTGGACAGCAGCCCCAGACCTTCACGTTTCCCCCACCATACTTCATTGTTGGGAGGAAGTTCATTACTTTCTGTATTAGTCCTGGTGATAGTGATTGGGACCAAATAATTCATTTTTTTCACCCGTCTGTCAAGAGAAAAGGACTTCCAAAAGGCCTCTGGCTTGTCCAATTGCTTTCTGGCAAGCGCCAACTTATTCTTTTTTGAGAGCAAACGCTTTCTTCTGGAAACGTTACCATGAATGTCACATCTATTCAATTTTCATGTAATTATAGACACGTGCACATTTATCTGAGCTTTTACTAGAGATATTTGATATATTCATAATTTGGACAGCTTTTATTTAAACCATACAAACTTTGTTTTTCATCCAGACCCCCTAAAACAATCAGAACCGGAATCAAATCAAAATCAAAAGCCTTTATTGTCATTATATGCTGTGCATACAATAAAATGATGAGTGCTTCTCCACAAGGTGCAATAAAATAGAATACAAATCGAAGAACATCTTAGGTGGGAAAAAAAAAACAATGGATAAAACATCAAGGCACAGTTGTTGCTGAAATAAATAAATAAATGCACAATTGTGCAGTTGCAAAATATTACATTACATTGCTGTTATGTTGAGTAGTTTGAGTTTAAGAAGTTGATGGCTCTGGGGGGAAAAAAAACTGTCCTTGAATCTGGTTGTCCGTGTTTTGTGAGACCTGTACCGCCTGCCAGAGGGCAAAAGGTTAAACAGGTGATGACCAGGATGTGAAAAGTCCTTTACAATATTAGTGGCTCTGCTGTGATCACTGGAGTTGACAATGTCCTCTAGGGAGGGCAAAGTGCAGCCACTGATCTTCCGGGCAGCGTTGACCACTCTTTGGAGAGCTTTCCTGTCCGCTGCTGCGCATCCAGCATACCACACTGTGATGCAGTAAGTGAGGATGCTCTCCACGGTGGTTCTGTAGAAGGCCTGCAGCAGCTTAGCTTCCAAGTTGTTCTTCCTGAGCACTCTCAGGAAGTGGAGTCGCTGCTGGGCCTTTTTCACCACCGCAGTGGTATTTACAGTCCAAGTGAGTTGGTGCGTGATGTAGACTCCCAGAAATTTGAAGGAGTGGACCCACTCCACACACTCCCCATTGATGAACAGCCACACTTCCGGAAGTCCAGGATGATTTCCTTCGTCTTTGTGGTGTTCAGTGAAAGGTTATTTGCAGAACACCACTTTGACAATTTACCAATCTCGTCTCTGTAGGCAGACTCATTTCCTTTCTGGGATGGGCTGGTATGCAGTCATATGTGTACAGAGAGTATAGCAGAGGGCTCAGTACACAGCCTTGGGGGGACCCGTTTCTGAGGGCGATTGAGGAAGCGAGGTGTGGGCCCAGTCTGACAGACTGTGGATGGTTTGTGAGAAAGTCTTCAATCCAGCAGCAGATGGGAGAGATGGTCCAAGGAAGGAGAGTTTGTCAGCCAAAATAGTTCCCTTGGCGTTCCAGGTGGCTCAGTGCAGTGTGGCGAGCCATTGTGATAGCATCCTCTGAAGGCAAACTGGTAGGGGTTCGAGGGAGGGAGGAAGTGAGCCCCTTTTGTGGCGTGCAACCAGCCTCTCAAAGCACTTCATGATCAAAATTGTGTGTCGCTCAAATTCAAATGTTACCCAACCCTAGTTGTATTTTGGGCTAAACCCTGAACTGCTTTAAGGGAGCATTACACGACTTGGTTCAACCAGCAGATAATCATTTAATCATCATATAAATCATCATCATCAAAACATTCAGGGCCATCCACAATGCTGCTTTAACGATCAAAGGGCAGCTCTATACAGTAAGTCCAAACAGGAAGTTATTGGGAAAAGTGTGAAATTCGGTAACCATTGTTGGAATACTTTCCATACCAGACCTATTTTCTCTCCTTCATTTTTTTTCCCCAAAGCTACCCGTACAGCCAACATTACTAACTTCCTAGTACTGCTTGCGTTTTACTGCTTGGGTACATTTTGTTTAACTCGAAACAATGTAAGCACTGAGGCACTGTGTGTTGACAACCAGTAGCGGAGGCAATTAATTTGGGTCCAACCATTTTGCTACCTAAAGAGTTTGCCATATGAATCCAAACAGCAATTCGCTGAGAAAAACTTCACGTTGGTGACCAAACTTCAGTTTCTTTGTTTTTACTGAAGATTTTTTTCTCAGCAGCCTGTCCAGGCAATACGTCACATGTTCACACACAAGGAAATAACAGACTTAGTGGTCCGCTGGTCCTTGCAGACACATGATGCACGTGTGGAACGACGGCAGAGATTTGTCCTTCACGGCGGACGGTTACCAGGCCAATCCCAAGCTGGTCGTCATCGTCTTGAACAGTGAGAGGACGTGGGAGAAGGTACGAGGCACCGTAAAGCTAGATTTGTGGAAAGTGTTGAGCTAAAAAAAAAAAAAAAAGCTATCTTTTTTTTTTTTCCAGATGGGTCGCTGGGAGAACGGCACGCTGTCATTGATGTTCGCGGTGTGGCCGCGCTACAACTCGCATGGCGACGAGGATGCCGACGAGAACCACCTGTCCATTGTCACTCTGGAGGAGAAACCCTTTGTCATCGTGGACAACGTAGATATCCTCACTGGGACCTGCATGAGGAACTCGGTGCCCTGCCGCAAACACGTCAAAGAGTAAGGACATTTTTGGATTGCAATATTTTTTTCTGGCAATTTCAAGTTGCTACATCAAATTGAAAATTGTGTTACAAAGTGAACAAAATTTTAAAAACGCGCTATTACAAATGCATTTTTCTACAAAAAAAGTTGAGTTCCCACCGGGGTTCAAGTTTTTGCAAAAATTGCCAAATATCTGTCTATGTTTATGTCCACAAAAAGGCAATTAATTTAATGTGATCATAACATTTAAAAATGAAAGGGCATAGTGTGATTTTCACATTAATTCAAAACGTTTTTGCAGGGTGATTATCACATATTAGCAATATGGTTATAGTCATATAACTGGCAGCTAATTAGCGCCATCTCACTGGTCGATGACAATCTTTTTCCTGCTCGATTATTTTGCCGTTAGCGCGTCGCTGGAGCGCGAGGCTAACAATGAACGGTGCATTATTCATTGTGATTCACGCACTTGTGCGCTGCTTGTTGTTTCAAATTTTATATTTGCTGTTTTCCCTCTGTGGACATATTGTCATACCATTATCATTCATATTAATATTTCAGCTGTTTGCACGTGTAGCTTTTGTCCAATCCAGCACCTTTTCTGGTGTTGAAGAAACAGCACCGCTGCTTGTGCTCCAACCACTTTGTAGGCTCCTTTTTTTTTTTTTTTTTTGTTACGCTCCATTATGTGAGCAACAGTGTGACACGAGATTACTCAGCTACTTTTAAATTGACACCACTTTAGCGTGCAAATTGGGTCAAGGATGCTAACGAGACATTTGGATATTGTTACACAAACTGCTGAATAAATGAAGAGCTGTATCTGCAGGAGACTTTTCTCGCAGGAGACTCTTGAAACTTTCCTCATGTCCCATTTGGAGTGCTTCCATTTTCTAGCCTTCAACCTGGCAGAATTCTCTTGGCGTCTTCCAACACAGTTTCCTGTTCCCTGACTCTTCATCACATGGCCTCTTTTCTCTCCCAAGTCATTTTCTCTCTCTTTATCCTCCGGAACCAGCAAAAACTGCAGCGCAGTGTCCTATCCGGTTCAGCATGGAAGCGTGTATCCCGTCTTACCACACGGCCAGCTCCTTATCCCGTCCGGTTAAGCTGTTGATCTTCCCATTAGGGGAAGAGTTTGGAAAGAAACCCGAGCAGAGCAAAGCAAGACTTCAGCTCCCCAAATTTTGCTGCCTTGCTCCACCCGCAGACAATGACAGAAAATTATATTTTTCACCATTTAGTCTTGTCCATCTCAACGATGTTTCTAATTGAAACGAGCACCTTAACCTGAATTTGAAAAACTTTATTTTTTTAACTGTCTTGTGGCAAGTTTTCAAATGTGCAGCCATGCTCCACCGACACACAATGGGGGGGGGGGGGATCTTCAATCCAATTCTTCAGAATTTGTTGTCACCGAACGTTATTACAAGAAGTTCAAATTTGATAGTAATCACACAAAATCTCTAGGACATCTGAAAATGGCTAAAATGAGGCTAAAACCAAAATGGAAGATTCCTTCTTTTTTGTTCTTCCATGGATTATAGAGACATTTCTGGGCTTACTCTTGATAGACATGTCTACCAGACTTCATGTTGCTGATTAAAATTGATTTTGGAGGCTGAATATCAGAAGGACTGTGGAAAGCAGCCAAAAAACGATCCTGAAATGGCTGCCTGAAACCAAAATTGTATTTTGTGTCTTTTTGGGCACTGGTTTTTGAGACTCTTTGTCAGTCTACTCTCGATAGACATGCATAAATAATCCTTAGATGGTTCACGCCAAAATGGTATAACTTTGTCTTTTGAGACATTTATTTATTTACTATTACTACTACTACTCTTAATCGACAAGCTTGCCAAATTTCTTGCTGCTGAATGAAATTTGTTTTGGGAGGCTCGATTTTGAATTCAAGAACTGCTGAAAATGACCTAAAAGAACCTGAATTGGCCACATTGAACTAAAACTGTAAATTTTCAGTCACAGCCTCCTGAGAGTTTTGTGGCTCTCTGGATAAATATGCCCACCAAATTTCATGCTGTCGAGAGAAACCTCAGGAAATGAACTTTTCTACGATAATTAATAATTAGTATTTAGTTTATGTTTCATAGTCAAGTCCTAGTTCATAGTTTGTCATCAGACCTCGCTGCATGTCTTTTGGATCCTGCCTAGCCTAGCGTTTCTGTACCTCTGCCTTTTCGGACTGCTTACACCTCACCTTTGAATAAAACTCACCCTAACATCATGGCCTTGTCTCGGAGTCCTGCATTTGGGTCCAGCCCCGTACCGGAGGTTCGTGAGAGGGGGTGAATTCTTAATTGAAGGACCCTTGAAATGGCTAAAATGACCTACAAAAAAAGTTTCAAACCAATAGGGTAGTGTTTGTTTCTTTTTCAACATGGCTTAAAACTTGGTGGGTTTAGTCAAGATAGAAATTCCTCCCAAATATCATATCCCAACACTAAACATGCTATCGTCCAGTCTGTAAGACAAATAGAGCAATGGCTGAGGTCTGAACTCTACCGAATGTCATCCCAGTTCCATCGTGTTTGTTCATGCATAGCATCAGCCTGGATGTCGTTTACGTCACCCTTTACGTCGCCATGCAGGCGTAACGTCCCTAAAGGTGATGGAGTCATTCACACGAGAGAAAACTGTCACATCAAATGCGTCGAAAGCTCTTTTAACATCACTCACACTGTGCGACTGTGGGTCTCAGGTGTCCCAGCGCACATACTCACATGTTGTGTGTACATTGTCACTGCCCAGCTGAGGCCTCCACATCCTTATGTCATTATGTACACACACGAACACACTCAGTCCCTGAGGTACATGTGCATCTGTCTACACAAGAAACACAACAAAACCATGATGTTGCTGTAATGTGTGTGTAAATGTGTGATGCAGTAACAGCACATTGGGGGGCTCGTACATCAAGCACTGCTGCAAGGGCTTCTGCATCGACATCCTTAAGAAGATCGCCCGGAACGTTAAGTTCACCTACGACCTCTACCTGGTCACCAATGGAAAACACGGCAAGAAGATCAACAATGTGTGGAACGGCATGGTAGGAGAGGTATGGACTACGTCACTCACATACACACACACACACACACAATAACAGACTACAGCCATGCCTTTTGGCCAAAATGCTAGGAAGGTAGTTATACCAGTAAGTAAGATGTAAAAATCTTGATGTAGTTAGGCAAGGGAGGTAGGTAGGTACATTGTTGGCTAGGTAGGTTGTAAACTTTGGGAGGTTGGTAAGTTTGGTGACATTTGTAGTCCCCTAGGTGAATAGAGCTTGCGTACCTATGTCACCGAAATCATGTGACTGCCCATATTGCCAGTTAAACAAAGCATTGTTCAATGCTCAGTCTGTTGAGACGAAACGAAAATATGTCTTATAGCACGGCGCCCCGAGTTTTGTCCGATACCATTAAACATTTAGAAGGTGATAATAAACAAAGGTACGTGGAAAAATGAGAGACACTTGGCATAGAGGACCCATATTTAATGCCGAAGTTGATGTTTTCGCCGATAAGAAATTGAACTGTTAATTCGCTTCTGCTTGTCTTGGACAACTGGACATACACATGAATCTGGTGAGTAAGTCGTCGAGATTTACACAGAAAAGTTTGAAAGCATATAAAAGTCCGGACACATACAAATACTTTGTTGCTCGATCTGTTCTCAATGGGGAGACGGCTCATGAACACACAAGCGTATTCGGCTACACGTTAACCTTTGCTGGAATCCATCAATCTCTTCAGCTAGTATTCAATACAAAAACCAATATTTAAATAAATGACCCCTGGTTTTACACAAACTCGCATTCATTAACTATGATTGGAAAAAAAAAAGACGACAGGTTGACGGCTTGTGAACACGGAAGCATATTCGGCTACACGTTAACCTTTGCCAGAATCCATCAATCTTTTCAGCTAGTATTCAATACAAAAAACAATATTTAAATAAATGACCTCTGGTTTTACACAAACTCTCATTCATTAACTATGGTTGAAAAAACAAAAAGAGGACGGAGTCGTCTCCGTGGAAAGTTCATGGAAGGATTGTGGCCACACGTTAATCTCTCTGCTGGGATAGACAGTTTATTTTCTTTTTTTAAATACGCATTGTTCTTAATTAAGACAACTTGGTATTATTAACACTTCTTGGTAATTCGAGATTGAGAAGAATAATTCCAACCGGAAATAAAGCAATCACTACACAGGCGTGTTTGTGTATTTTCCTTTGTCACCATCCATCACGTTTAATTGCCGAAATCCATCGATATTTTCTGGTCTTTTCAGCTGGTATTCCATAGAATGATCTCTTTGAATATCTGTCTCATCTGTTGTGACAACCAACAGCATAACAGCTCTAATGCAATTTGAAAAATCTGCTCTGGTTCAACGGCTCCGCAGTGCAGAGCAGCGAGATTTGACTGCCAATATGGCGCCATGCAAACTGTAGGTAGGTAAAGCTAGGTAAAGTGTGGTAGAAGGACAAGCATGTGACTAGGTTGGTATTCCAACTATCTAAGGTAGTATTAATAGGTGATGTACCAATGGGTTGATCGGGTAGATAAGGCAGGTAGGTGGGTAGAATGACATTTAAAATGGGTGGCTTTGTAGGGTAGGTAGCTCAGGATGGAGGCAGCCTTGGATGGTGGGAGAGTGTATAAATTGGAAAATTTGTCGGCAGTTAGGTAAAACCAGTATTTATGGTCGAAAGGCATGTCCTGTAAGTATGCTCTCTGAAAGCAGCCAAACAACGACCGACCTCTGCCAGGCTAATAAAAACATGACAAACAATTGCAAGTGTGATGTGCAGTGCAATTAATCCCTCGTCGCGTGTTCTTCATTGGCGCGGCGCACAGACCTCTTGTACCCTGCCAGTAAAAATCATTTCATATTTCACCACGTCAAATCGATCCCAGCTCTTAACGGCCTCCCCTTAGCCCTGCTTTTTGAAACGCGTCCCAGTCATAATACGTCATACGCTACTTGACTCTCCAGCATTACCTCATGAATGTGGATGGAGTCATTGAGAAAGCAATAACACAACACATCCCTCGAGGAGACGGCGTGGTCTCGGCGTCGTGTGTCGAGAGAGGTTCAGTCGGCAGCAAAGATGACAACTGCGCTTTCTTCTTCTTGCTCTGAAAATACCCCCAAACGCTAGCTGACATTCATGCTGAAGTTTTACTTCTTTCTAGAGCAAGAGAGAGAAAGAAGAGAGATGGAAGGCTGCATGAGTGCATCCTTCTCCGTCCCTGAGTAGGTGTTAGCATGCTGCGCTAACTCCTTGGGGGCAGGATAGGCAGAGTGACCCGCAAGACCATATTTTTGTTCGACGTCTTTAGTATTGCAATATCCATCCTTCCATCCCTCCATTTTCTTATCCGCTTATCCTCACAAGGGTTGCAGGAGTGCTGGAGCCTATCCCAGCTGTCAACGGGCAGGAGACAGAGTGCACCCCAAACTGGTTGCCAACCAATCGTATGGCACAAAGAGACAGACAACAGTCGCACTCACAATCACACCTAGGGGCAATTTAGAGCCTCCAATTAATACAACATTTTTGGGGATGTGCGAGGAAACCGGAGTGCCTGGTGAAAACCCACCAAGGCATGGGGAGAACATGCAAACTCCGCACAGGCGGGGCCGGGATTTGAACCCCGGTCCACAGGGCTGCGAGGCTGCCTCTCTGACCAGTTGCGTCACAGTGCCGCCACCTTAAATCGGAACGGTAAAAAAATTTATTCACACTTTCTAAAAGTTAAATGAGCAACATTTGAGTTTATGATTGATTGACCATATTGCACCGAATTGTTTTTAAGTTCTATTTCCAACACAAAATAGCTCAACTTAATTTCCGACCAAATTATTGTGTGTGCTTTGTAGTGACAGCCCTTGTAACCCCCACGGTTCTTCGGGGAACACCATTAACCAAAAGCTAAGACTGTTTTCTCTTAATCAAATATAATTAAATGTGTACCTTGCGGGGAAATTGGAAATGAAAGAGATTCATAATTAAGGGAATAATACATGAGATAAAAATGTTGCCATCCTTCAAAAACAAGCAATGTCAATAAAATCTGCATTCCTCCCGTGTCCTCTAATTGAATGAAATCACTCGTTTGGGTTTGTTTGTTTATTTTGAAGCACTGACTTTGGACATTTGACACTTGTCATTATCGTATTCAAGATGATGTCACATACGCTTTGGTCTCAGTCTTAAAAACATAGCGCAGACAACTTCATCACAGAGCCAGCGCACCGGATGACATTTTAATGGTAACGCTTCAATCAACACCTTCAGCAGTACGGCAATTATATTCACACAGCTACTCACAATTTGTACTCTACTGACTAATGATGAAACACACTTTTGTTAATGACTTTGTTTATCGCTCTTAGTGCAATGCAAAGTGATCGTACCATGCACGTGGCATTTTCTAGCGCCAATTCTTTTGGGCTTTTTTTTTTTCCAATTCTCCACAACTGACTATTAGCAACGGTACTTCACTTCTTCTGCATTCAGCGGTTGCCATTTTATTTTAGGTGCTACATTATGCGTCATAGTGCATGGTAAATAAGAGAGAAAAAAATGAGTTTTGTGTGCCCATGAACTGAAACTTAACATAAGCCGTCCCACCCCTGCTTACAAGACTTAGCTGTACTAGAATGTTCACAACTAAATGATTTTTATTTTTCATTGTGCCAAATCAGTGCATGAAACTTAATGCTCGACTGTTAAGTTATGAAATCAGTTTACCTGTCTCGCAAGTATAAAGCAATGAAAATGAGTATTTGAACACCCTGCGATATTGCAAGTTCTCCCACTTAGAAATCATGGAGGGGTCTGAAATTTTTATTGTAGGTGCATGTCCACTGTGAGAGAGATCATCAAAAAAGAAAAATCCAGAAATAACAATGTATGATTTTTTAACAATTTGTGTGATAGAGCTGCAAATAAGTATGTGAACATCTGAGAAAATCAATGGTAATATTTGATACAGGTGCCTTTGTTTGCAATTACAGAGGTCAAACGTTTGGTGTAGTTGTTCACCAGGTTTGCACACACTGCAGGAGGGATTTTGGCCCCCCTCCTCCACACAGATCTTCTCTAGATCTTACAGGTTTCTGGGCCATCACTGAGAAACAGAGTTTCAGCCCTCTCCAAAGATTTTCTATTGGGTTAAGGTCTGGAGACTGGCTAGGCCACGCCAGAAACTTGATATGCTTGATTCTTACGGAGCCACTCCTAGGTTTTCTTGGCTGTGTGCTTCGGGTCATTGTCATGTTGAAAGACCCAGCCACGACCCATCTTCAATGCGCTGACTGAAGAAAAGTGGTTGTTCTCCAAAGTCTCACAATACATGGCCGCGGTCATCCTCTCCTTAATACAGTGCAGTCGTCCTGTCCCATGTGCAGAAAAACACCCCCAAAGCATGATGCTACCACCCCATGCTTCACAGTAGGGATGGTGTTCTTGGGATGGAAATCATCATTCGTCTTCCTCCAAACATGGTTAGTGGAATTATAACCATTTTGGTCTCATCTGATCACAAAACTTTCTCCCATGACTCCTCTGTATCATCCAAATGGTCATTGGCAAACTTAAAATGGGCCTTGACATGTGCTGGTTTAAGTACGGGAACCTTCCGTGCCATGTGTGATTTCAAACCATGACGTCTGAGTGTATTACCAACAGTCACCTTTGAAACGGTGGTCCCAGCTCTTTTCAGGTCATTGACCAAGTCCTGTCGTGTAGTCCTGGGCTGATTCCTTACCTTTTTAAGGCTCATTGAGACCCCACGAGGTGATATCTTGATTGGGGCTCCACTCCTATTGACATTGACCGTCATGTTTAGCTTCTTCCATTTTCTAATGATTGCTCCAAGAGTGGACTTTTTTTCACCAAGCTGCTGGCAATTTCTCCGTAGTCCTTTCCAGCTGTGTGGAGTTGTACTGTTTTCTCTCTGGTGTCTTTGGAGAGCTCTTTGGTCTTGGCCATGTTACAAGTTTGTGTCTTACTGCTTGTATGGGGTGCACAGCTGTCTTTATGCAGCTAACGAGCTCACACAGGTGCATCTCATTCAGGATAATACATGGAGTGGTGGTGGACTTTTAAAGGAGGACTAACAGGTCTTTGAGAGTCAGAATTCTAGCTGATAGACAGGTGTTCAAATACTTTTTTGCTGCTGTATCACACAAATAAATCGTTTAAAAAATCATGCATTGTGATTTCTGGATTTTTCTTTTTAAGATTATCTGTCTCACGGTGGACATGCACCTACAATGAAAATTTCAGACCCCTCCATGATTTATAAGTGGGAGAAGTTACAATATAGCAGGGTGTCCAAATACTTATTTTCTTCACTGTAAATATCATGAGAATGTCCAGCCATCACAGTGCTCAGGAAGGAGACGGGCTCTGTGCCCCAGAGATGAACGGGTTTTGGTAGAAAAAGAGAAAAATATTTGATGCTAGTTTAGCAGTACATAATTGCAGTGAACACCACCACAGTTTATCCCCCATATATCCTGTCTCTTGCTAAGTACCTCCCCCCCTCTGTCCACCAGGTGGTGTACAAGAAAGCCGCCATGGCCGTGGGCTCACTGACCATCAATGAGGAGAGGTCAGAGGTCATCGACTTCTCCGTGCCCTTCGTGGAGACGGGTATCAGCGTCATGGTGTCACGCAGCAACGGCACCGTCTCACCTTCAGCCTTCCTCGGTAACGCCAAACAACTTTTTTAGCCTTCTTTAATCCCGCTGTCATTACGGCACGTTTGGTGCGTCGTCGGGAAGTTGCCACAAGGGGGCGACGCTGGTGGGGGGTGGAAAATGGCGTCACACGCTCAGCATCAGGCACAACGTCTGATTCGGGTTGATGACAATACAGCCAAGGAGGAAGGAAAAGTTTCTTCCCCTTTCTTCTTTTCTTTCTCCACCTTTTCCACTTCCACCTCCTCCCCATTTCCTACTCCTTTGATTCTTTCTCCTCCTGCTACTTCTTTCTCTTCCTCCACCTTTATCCTCTTCCTTCTTCTCATCTTTGCCTTTCTTCTCCTCTTCAATAATGGAGGAGCCATTATCATCTCCATTGGCTCCTTCTGTCTCTTCTGCCTCCTGTCTTTCTCTTGCCCTTTCTCATCTTTCTTTCTTCTCATCCTTCTTGCCTCTTCCTCTTCCCATCCTCCCTTTTCCCCTCTGGCTTTCTCTCACTTCTTGTTCCTCTCTCTGCTCCTCCACTTTCTCCTGCTTTACTTCCTCCTTGTTTGCCTTCTCCCCCTCTTCTTTCTTTCCTCCTCTTCCTTCTTATGCCCTTTCTCCACCTCCCTTTTCTCTTCCACCTCTTCCTCTTAATCTTCATCTGTTTCCTCATTCCTCTTTTTCATTCTGTTCTTTCCTTCTCCTCTTCTTCCTCCATTATCATCTCCACTGGCTCCTTCTTGCCCTTTTCTCCTTCTGCCCTTGCTCATCTTTCTTTCTTCTCATCCTTCTTGCCTCTTCCTCTTCCCATTCTGCCTTTTCCCCTCTGGCTTTCTCTCCCTTCTTGTTCCTCTCTCCGCTCCTCCACTTTCTCTTTCTTTTCTTCATCCTTGTTTTCCTTCTCCTCCTCTTCTTTCTCTCCTCCTCTTCTCTTTCTTCTTATGCTCTTTCTTTTCCACCTCTTCCTCCTCTTAATCTTCATCTGTTTCCTCATTCCTCTTTCTTGTTCTGTTCTTTCCTTCTCCTCTCACTATTTTTCTCCTCCTCCTCCCCCAACCATTTCTGTTTGTAAACTTTTAAGATTCTAGAACTTCGAAAGTTCAAAATATAGCGAAGGGAGACCCCCACCAGTGCAGGGTAGTACTTTTAAGCTACTAGGGAAACTACTGAACATGTGCTACGGGTGTAGTTCTTTTGAGGTTATGGAAACTTTGGGCCAAGAACTACTAGTTCAGTAAACTATAAGTTCCTGGTACTTAAGTTGGAAATATGGCTACAGAAATCTGCAAAAATCCAGGCTGGAACTTAACACCATTTAGAACAATTTTTAAGCCAAAAACATGACCGTAATGCGAGGGGGTAGTACTGAAAGGTTCTGGATTTTTTTTAGGGCAACTTCGAGTTTCAATGATCACTAAATTCTTTTGTTTTAGGTGAAAATGTGTGTGTGGAAACCTGCATCATTCCTAGAAGGTCCATGATGTATTTAGACAGTTATTTACATGAGGGATGGTTGAGCATCAATACCAGGTGTCGGCCTCATTTCAAAGTATTTTGTACTCGTGGAGGCTGCTCATAGCAATCATCAATGCTGAAGGCAAAAAAAATCTGAAATCCTTGCCAGTATTTGGCACTCTACTGTTGCAGTTTGACACGTCGGTGAATCATCATGTGTGTCAAAAACCAAAAGAAATGGGTTTCTGTTAATAAATTGTTGATTGAAATTGTATGTATTAAAAGTACCGGTACTGGTAGTGTGTGTATTCTGTATCGGTTAAAAAACAGAACAAAAAACACACCTCTTGAGAGATACCAATATGTGATAGGGTATCAGTAATGGTTCAGTATCTCTGGTGTTGGTATTAGAAGCATGTGAGCGCACAATCTCTCAGGGTTGGCTAACCCCGACCGTTGTTAGATTCTGAACACACACGCGCGTGCTGTCTGGGTTCAGCATCAGTGTGGGTTGGGTCCCCCTCTCCTCCTCCTCCTTTAGTTCTCCTCCACTGGAGTAATAAGAAATATGCAAATGAAAACAACTTTAAAACCATTGTGACTAACTCTTCCTCCTCCTCTTCATCACCATCTCCCTTTTCTCTCCCTCCTGATCATCCCTGTTCTCCTCATCTTTTACCTCCTCTGCTTCTACCTCTTGCTCTTTCTCTTCCTCATTTTTTTCTCTTCCTTTGCCCTTCTTTTCCCTCCTCTTTCTCCCCCTCTTTTTATGGCGATCTCTCACTTTCTCTTCTTGCGGCTTCTCCTTGTCCATCCCTCCATTTCTCCTTCTCCACCACTTTTTCTTTATCTTCACCACTCCTGTTTTTCATTTTTCCTTATTTTCCACTTCCTCAACCCCCTTCTCCTCTTGGTCCTCCTCCTACTCTTCCTCCTTGTCCTCTTTGTCTGATCTTGGATATTCTTTCTCTTCCTCTTGTTCCTCTCTTCCACCCTTTGTCTTCTTCCTTCTCCCCTTCCTCTTCTTCCTCAACTATCTTCTTATTCCTCCTCCTTTCTCTCCTTCCATCTTCCTCCTCTCCTCCTTCTCCTCTTCATCCTCCCCTTTCTCGTTCTCTTGCTTTCTCATGCACCTCTCCTCCTTTTGCTCCTCCTCCCCCGCCTTAGAGCCCTTCAGTGCTTCTGTTTGGGTGATGATGTTTGTGATGCTGCTCATCGTCACGGCTATCGCTGTCTTCCTTTTCGAGTTTGTCTCTCCGTTGGGCTTCAACCGCAACTTGGCCCAAGGCAAAGGTACACACACAAACACACAGACGCACAAATATAAACGTACACACACAGGAGAGGCATTCAAGCATCCTTCCTTGGTTGGACCCCGCGGAGACGCAGGAATGGAGTTATTATTACACTGACTTTTTGGCAAGCTCCTGTTGCTAATACACTCCCAAAGCGTCTGCGAGCCACCGACATGAGCCCAGTGTCAATTAAATGTTTTCTATTTTGAGCCTCATTTTATTGGAATGATGGTTTTCATTAGTGAAAAAATATAACATGATTTCCTAACCCTGGAGGGTAGAATCGGGCAAGTTGAAGGCATATCTAATTTAGAACCGGAATAAAAACTTTTCTTGATAATGGAATTTTAATTCCATGTTTTAATTATCCATCCATCCATTTTCTTAGCCGCTTACCCACATGAGGGTCACAGGAGTACTGGAGCCTATCCCAGCTATCACCGGGCAGGAGGCGGGGTACACCCTGAACTGGTTGCTAGCCAATCGCAGGACACATGGAGACAGACAGCAGTCGGACTCACGATCACACCTAGGGGCAATTTAGAGTGTCCAGTTAATGTTGCATGTTTTTGGGATGTGGGAGGAAACCGGAGTACCCGGAGGAAACCCACGGAGGCACGGGGAGAACATGCAAACTCCACACAGGCAGGTCCAGGATTGAACCCGGGACCTCACAACTGTGAGGCCAACGCTTTCCAGCTGATTCACCGTGCTGTCCGTTTTTATGTATTTTTTTTAATGTTTTTATAATTGTAATAAGTTTAGTAATTGTAAAAAAAAGTAAAGAACTGCATAATTATTGGAATTCTTTTGACTTATTTAAAAAAATAATAATAATTGACCATATTATTGAAAAGAGTATAACTGGGATAGACTCCAGCATTCCCGCGACCCCTGTGAGGATAAGTGGCTCAGAAAATGGATAGATGGATATATGTAAAATAATTTTTATAATTGTAAATAATTGTCACATTTCTAAATGGTATATGAATTGGATCGGACCGAAGAGGAAGCTGAGGCGGAGGGAGTAGATTTGGAATGTTTTATTGCGGGTTGGCTCAGGGGAAGGTGAGCCAAAACGAGGTGGTGGGCCGTAGGGACAAGAAGCGAGCAAAAAGCAGGAACGTGGGCAGGTGGGGTAGCTCGGCAGCTTGGCTGGAGCAGGCAGTAAAACCGGGGAATGCAGGGCAGGAAAAGTGGAGGTGGAGAAGAACACAATCGGGTGAGTCCAGATTTGGGTTGTACGATAGCTACAGTACGTGCCTTCCACAAATCCTGGGAGTACGAGAGTCAGCCCGTGTGTCACACACAAGTGTCAATACTCAATATTAATATAGTAAGCAATACTATATTTGACAGGCATTAAATGCTGGCAGAAGATGGCTGCATGGCCCAGGAGATGCTGATTGCTTGGGGTGGTGGTGGGGGGGCACCTAAGCTCTAAAGGAGGAACTTGCAGGGCATGGACATGGGCATTTTTATTTATTGTAATAGTTTCTCATTGTAACAGTTGTAATTACATTTGCCTTTTTACGTATTATTATTATTCTGTCGATAATATTTTTACTTTAATATATTTTTAATGGATCTATTTTAATCATTAAGTTCAATATCTATTTATAGAAACCATATGTAGGATTTTTCAAGTAATAATTTTAATCACTGTGTTTCGGCAAATTTTGTCATTTGTATGCTGTTTTAAACATTTTAAGAATACAAAACTAAGTTTAATTGTCTTAGTTTTAATAATTTAACATTACATTAAAAGTGCTATTAATAATAAATAATATACATCTTGTAATCATGCATTTTTTAGTGAATTGCAGACATGTCAAAGTAGGTTTAGCGTCTTTTTTTACCCAGGGACCCTGCAAAATCGCCACATCAAACAAATGACATCAATTTTACGATAATACTATTAAATTGTGATTATTGTTGTTGTTGATGTTCTTTTACAATATTAATGTAGTATTTTATTATTATAGCCTTTGGCTGTTTCAAACAGAGCTCTAGCTAAAATCTGCACCTGGGAGACTCTTCTTCCTTTTCCACAGACCAAATCTAGACTAACCAGCCAGAAGCTAACATCCTCCCCCGATCCCAAACAGATGGCAGCCGACCCCCCACAGCAGTCACAGGATCCATATCAGAGTGCTTTGTTCACCAAAAGTCTGTCTTTGTTTACGCCAGACCCTCACGGTCCGTCGTTCACCATCGGCAAGGCCATCTGGCTGCTGTGGGGTCTCGTGTTCAACAACTCGGTCCCCGTGCAGAACCCCAAAGGCACCACCAGCAAGTTCATCGTGTCCGTGTGGGCTTTCTTCGCCGTCATCTTCTTGGCCTCGTACACAGCCAACCTGGCCGCCTTCATGATCCAGGAGGAGTTTGTGGACCAGGTCACCGGACTTTCCGACAAGAAGGTGAGGGGCGCTGCCCCAGCAGCCTCCATCTTGGCGTAACAATAGAGCTGCCATTTGCCGCGTCCGCAGTCTGCGTTCACCTCACGCATTCCTTTAGATGCGTGGCAACAGTGGCAAGAATTACTTTCGACACAGGCGGGGCTCGTCCAGAGATTCTGTGGCATTGATTTTGTGTCATGGAAAAAGACAAATAGCAGTATCGTACTTTTTTTTTTTTTTGTTCTTCTGTTATTTTATGTACATATTCATATCAAACATAACATTTATAAAAGAAGAATAATTGTTTAATAAATAGTAATTAATACAAATAAATATTTTGATACAATTTTAAGCTTTATATTATTTTGTGAGACAATGTGACAAAATAATAAAATTAATAAAATACATTTAGCTTTTATGATGTCTTGTAATTTTATTTAGCTGAAAAAAAATCCCATTTTATTATGTGGGACATGTAATAAATAGCAACAAAAAAATCTAAACTCTGAAAAAAAAACTGAAAAAATAAAGTATTTTATGGTGAGAAAAAAATTGTAAGCTTTTATTTGTTGTGAAAAATATTTCATTGATAAAAATTATAAAACTGCATACTATTTTTGGGGTGAAAAATGCAAATGTAAATACAGGCCTTTCATTTATCTTTTGAGGAAAGTACAAATAAGTTTTAAAAAAAAAAATAAAGTTTGCAGGGGAAAAAAAATACAGTATCAAATGAAGTGTATCGAAATGTGTCATTTATTCTGTTGACCCGCCGTGACACATTTCATCTCTGGGCAGTTGTAATGGATGCCAACCCTGCAGCCACACTGGTCCCTCTGGGGGACAGCTTGCTAGTTCTTACTTTCAACACACTGACACTGGCCGCTTAGCACATGCACACACCGTGTAGAAATAAAGGTGTGTGTGTGTGTGTCAGCCAAATCTTTCGACACTAGACTGGAATTGCAATGATGCTGACAACCGATGACCCGACTCCTCACCTAGTCCTTTTTGTCTCGTCATCGTCCAGTTTCAGAGTCCCTACTCGTACTCACCGCCCTTCCGCTTCGGGACGGTTCCCAATGGCAGCACGGAGCGCAACATCCGGAAAAACTACCCGGACATGCACCAGTACATGACCAAGTACCACCAGAGTGGAGTGCAGGACGCCCTGGTCAGCCTCAAGACCGGGTAAGAACGATGAGAATGAAAAGCAAAAGTTGTTCTGTAGTTTTGGGTCAACATGATGCATTTCAAAGTTTTAAAACTGTTTTAAAATAAAATCTTGAAAAAAAAAAAGTGTTGGTCTTGGACCGGGACTGGGTCAAATGAATCCGTTTTAAAAAATATAATGAAGAATTCTAGAAGAAAAGTGAAGGCCCTGGACCAAGTCTTGGACCTAGTTTCCATTGGCTCTAGCTTGAAATCGGTGTGATGTCAAAGCTTCTCTGTATCTCTGGGCCAGTTCAAAGTTAAAAAAAATGAAGAACAAAATCAAGCATAAAAGTGTAGATAATGACTTGGACCTGGTACCTTGTAGACTTGTTCTAGTGTAGAACTGTAGATTGTAATGGCTTTAAGAAATCAGATGCCTTGCCACCTTGTAACTGTCAGAAAAGGTTTTTATTTTGCATTTTAATAAATGTAGTTGCAACTGCTCTAACGCTATTGTCCGCCTACTATTGTATTTCATTTTTAGCAGCCTAACATCAAAGCTGATGAAAAATGTTTGTGCTGAGCTGGTCGCTATCAGGCTTGCGCAGGTGGGGGGGGGGGGGGGGGGGCTCCTACAGTATGTCAGACACACTGTGGCTTTGAATTGAAGAATAATGACAACAAGCTGGGAACAAAAGAAGTGGTGAAGGTGGGATTGGTCGCGAGGAATTGGAGCAGCCTCTGAATTCTTCCAGCGCGACCTCGTTTCTTTTACCTCGTTTGACATACCTGCACTTCATTAGTTTTACACAGAGCGATTTGATCGATAGCATTGTTGGGTGTGTTTTTGTTTTAAAATGTTTTTGTGCATTCGACTTTCGTCTTACTCCGCGCAGGTGAGTCTAGATTTGGTCCTCAGAACTGTGAGACGGCTGTTGATGCTACCCTTGATGATGATGATGATGTAGATTTGTTTTTATGCAGGTCTTGCTAGTTTCACCAGCTACTAGCGGCGTAGCACCAGCATGCTGGTGACACTAGAAAGATCAGTGGGAATAAACAACAACAACTGTTTTGTTTGGGGGTTTGTTTAGCATGGTCTGCCGTACAACGTGCAGCCAGGCACATTGTGAGCGAAGTAAGGTTTAGTGTCTTGCACAGGGACAGCTCAACTGCAGACAGTTGTTGCTCGGATGCCAACTGCTGACGTTTAATTGACGTGTCATTTTTCTGCCTTCGTGTCTTTGACAGGAAACTAGACGCATTCATCTACGACGCGGCGGTGCTCAACTACATGGCGGGCCGAGACGACGGCTGCAAGCTGGTGACCATCGGCAGCGGCTACATCTTCGCCACCACTGGATACGGCATCGCGCTGCAGAAGGGGTCCTACTGGAAGAGGCTGGTGGACCTCGCCATCCTAGGCATCATCGGCGACGGTCCGTTAGCATAGCATTAGCATTAGCCGCCACCCAACCGTAGCTTGATCAAATACGCCGTTTCATCGTCATTACTTTCTCTCAATCTGCGCATGTGTGTGTGCGCACACGTTTGTGAGGTGCTGCAGCCCTTAAAGAGGCTGACGAGACACAAATCAAAGTGCCAAGGCCTCTAAAGTACTTCTGAACTGCACCACACACACACACACACACACAGGCTGGTGATGATGTTTAGTGATCAACTCATCACTATCAATTCCTTGGCCTCGTCCCACTGACGTTCCATTACAGATCTATTTATTAGCCTCCTTCCCTTCCCTTTATTTTACATCCTCCCCTTCCTTCTGTTTAACATCCTCTCTCCTCCTTTTACCTCCCTCAATTCCCTTTTCCCATCTACCTTTCTTGACCTCCTCCTCTCTCCCTTTTATAATGCCCCCTTTGCCGTTTTGACCCCTCTCAATTGCGTTATTCCTGCTTTGATTGATCGGCCTACGCAGGCGAAATGGAGGAACTGGAGGCGCAGTGGCTGACGGGCATCTGCCACAACGAGAAGAACGAAGTGATGTCCAGCCAGCTGGACGTTGACAACATGGCGGGCGTCTTCTACATGCTGGCCACAGCCATGGGTCTGTCCATCCTCACCTTCGTGTCGGAGCATCTCTTCTACTGGCGACTGCGTTACTGCTTCACAGGCGTCTGCTCGGGACGCCCCGGCCTGCTCTTCACCATCAGCAGGGTGAGTGCAGAGGATGGCCAAAGAAATTGTTTTGAATCGGGAGAGTTGAAGACTGTTACCAGGATTATTTCACGTTATCAAGTACTCATGTAGCGGCACGGTGGATGAGCTCGTAAAGCGATGGCTCACATCTCTGAGGACCCGGGTTCAATCCTGGCCCCGGCTTTGTGGAGTTTGCATGATCTCCCTGTGTCTGCGTGGGTTTTCTCGGGTTAATTGGACCCTAGGTATGATTGTGAGTGCGGCTGTTTGTCTCGATGTGCCCTGCGATTGGCTGGCAACCAGTTCAGGGTGTATCCTGCCTCCTGCCCGTTGACAGCTGGGATAGGCTCCAGCACTCTCGTGACCCTGGTGAGGATAAGCAGAAAAGAAGATGGATGGATGGATGGATGGATGGGAAGTACTGATCCAGGCTGCCAATACCGGGCATCAATACTGTAGGCCCGTGATTTCCAACCTTTATAGAGCCAAGGCACATATTTTACAATTGAAAAATCCCACGGCACACCAACAAAAGTAAATGTCAAATTATGTAAAGATGGATTGATTAATTATCGTATGTACTTCCTGCCATCTAGTAGAAGAGGATTTTTTTTGTTCTATCTGTCATTGTGCCTCAATGGCATAAATAGATGAATAAAGATACATTATTTCTTGGAATAAATGTTTTTTTTTTTAGCAATTACATAAAATTGGATAACTTCCCACGGCAGACCTGATGAGCGCTCACGCCACACTAATTTACCCCAGCACACTGTTTGGGAATCACTGCTTTTGGCAAATAAAAATTTGACACATCAACAAATGATCATGTCCGTGAGAAAGAAAGACGGGTCTTTGTTCACAGTTATATGTCATGTATGAAAAGTACTAGTGGTATCAGTATCCAGTATCAATGAGTACCCACAAGCGATAGACTATTGCACTGAAAATAAGTGGTATTGTGCATCCTAACT
The DNA here is from genome assembly GCF_019802595.1 of Syngnathoides biaculeatus. Classification (NCBI taxonomy): domain Eukaryota; kingdom Metazoa; phylum Chordata; class Actinopteri; order Syngnathiformes; family Syngnathidae; genus Syngnathoides; species Syngnathoides biaculeatus. Next base: position 8,385,297 of record NC_084648.1, on the reverse strand, counting down.
TTGAGCCACGCGAAAAGGCTGAATTGGGTTTGTAAAATGGGGTCAGGATTTAAAACAACTGTTGACGTCAGAAACAATGAGAGAAATATGTAGGTGGACGACTTCAAATACTTGGGTTTAACAATACAGACCAATGGTGAGTGTGCTAAGGAAGTGAAGAAACGGGTCCAAGCAGGTTGGAACAGTTGGTGGAAGGTGTCTGGTGTTCTATGTGACAGAAGACTATCCGCTAGGATGAAGGGCAAAGCTTATAAAACAGTGGCAAGGCCGGCCATGATGTACGGATGAGAGATGGTGGCACTGAAGAGACAACAGGAAGCAGAACTTGAGGTGGCAGAAATGAAGATGCTGAGGTTCTCGCTTGGTGTTGGGTTGGATAGGATGAGAAATGAGCTCATGAGAGGCACAGCCAAAGTTGGATGTTTTGGAGACAAGGTTAGAGAGAGAGCAGACTTCGATGGTTTGGACATGTCCAGAGGCGAGAGAGTGACTATGTTGGAAGAAGGGCGCTGAGGATGCAGCTGCCAGGCAAAAGAGCGAGAGGAAGACCAAAGAAAAGGTTGATGGATGATGTGAGGGAGGACATCAGGACAGTGCGTGTTAGAGAGGAAGATCCACGAGATAGGCTTAGATGGAAAAAGATGACAAGCTGTGGCGACCCCTAACGGGACAAGCTGAAAGGAAAAGAAGAAGTTGACTTTAGAAACAAATGTTGGGGCTCTTAAAGAAGCGTTTCAAGCTTGTGTTAAGATCTCAAATTAGTGTATTAAGACAGCGTGAGCATTTTAAATAGTGGTTTAAAGCCTGCCTTTGGGTTTCGAAGGAAGGTTTCAAGTTGAACTTTAATTGAGTTTTCACCCCAGAGTTAAGATTCCATCATAAGTTTTCAAGCCTTGGTTTGGATTTCTAAGTGTAGGGGTTTCAAGTTAGAGTAGCAAGCCAGAGGGAAGGTTGCAAAGTTGAATTTCAAGCAAGTATTCATTTTCAAACCAGGGTTAAGGTTAGGATTTTCTTCAGTAAAAAAAAAAATTATAAAATACATACAATCAACTTGTTACTTAAATATGGATGGGGCATTCACCTTTAAGACAAGGTCAAGGTTTCACCAAATATGTCTTTATTTAGTGTTAGGGCTTCTAATTAGGATTTCAAAGTAGGCAATTTACAACATGGGGGAAGGGGGGCACGGCACATCACACCCACACCGATGACCAGGTTCAGAGTCTTTATAATTCATGTGTTGGATGCGTGCATGTGTGTGTGTGTCTAGAAGAGCTTTTATTCCAGACGAGCAGCGTTTCGCACATCATGTTTTTTACAAAAACAATGGGCGTGTGTGTGTGTGTGTGTGTGTGTGTGCAACAGCGCGGAGTTTAAGTGTCTGGAGGAGGAACATCTCCTTGCACTCAAGGGCGTCGCGGACTGACATCATCGCCTCAATTAAACCCTGACGGATTCCAAAATTGTTTTTTTTTTTAATTCTTCTTTTTTAGGGCATCTGGAGCTGCATCCACGGGGTGCATATCGACATGAAGAAAAAGACGCCGGAGCTGGACTTCAGCCCTCAGGCCAACATGCTGCACCTGCTCAAGTCGGCCAAGTCCATCGCCATGGCGTCGCCCAAACGCAACACGGTGCTGCTGCAGCCCAGCAGCATCCTCGACGTCATGACGGGAAAAGGTTTCATGCACATTGCTCTCACTTGCCTTACTTACAAAAATGGACACTGACAAGTCAAAAAGGGCTTCAAACAAGGCGTACGGTTTTAAATCGTTAGGGTTCAGAGCCAGGGTTAGGAATTTAGAAATGGATCGCCAATCTTGGATTAAAGTTTCAACCTAGTGTTTGAAAATGAGGTTAGGGTTTCAAATGGGGTAGCATTTCATTTTTAGTTTATGGTTTTAAATAAAAGTTAGGGTTGCGAGTTAGTGTTTTACAAAAGCGTAAGTAAGTTTGTGGTCTGATTTCAAGAAGACATCAGGGTTTCAAATTAGGGTTTTAAGACTGGGTTAGTCTTGTGGTTTCAAACAAGAATCAAGTTGGATAAGCTTGTGTTATGTTTTCAAATTACATGTAATGGACAGGATTAGGATTTAAAATTTTGATTTTAAGGGTGGGTTAGGGTTTTAAACGAGGGCTACAGTTTCTTTGTATGGTTTCAAGCGTGTCCTACGGTTTCCAATTAGGTTCAAATCCAGGGTTAGTTTTTCCCAAAATGGTTAAAAATTCAAACAAGTTAGGGTGAGTAAGCTTTTGTTATGGTTTCAATTCAATGGTAGGGTTTCAAGTTAGTGCTTCAGTCCAGGGTTAGTGTTCTAAATACTGATTTTTAGACTCTGTTGGGGTTTAAAACTAGGGTCACTGTTTCAAATGTGTGCTTCGAATTAGGGTTTAAAACAAGTTATAGCGACAGTTTCAAAACAACGTTAAGGGTTCCAATGAGGTCTTTAAATCTGGACTCAGGTTTTAAATTGACGTTATCAGTGTGTTGATTATCAGTCATCAAGGTTGAACCAAGGCAACTGGACTGTTCTTGTTTTGGGATTTTGAGGTATGGGCAGCGAGGGACATCCATCCATCCATTCCATATCTGAGCCGCTTATCCTTACAAGGGTCGTGGGAGTGTTGGAGCCTATCACTGCTATCTTAAGGCAGGAGGCAGGTATACCCTGAACTGGTTGCCAGCCAATCGCAGGCCCCATAGCAACAAAAAAACCATTGGCACTCAGTGTCCTCAAAATGGATGTGAACATAAAACCCACCCACACAGACCAGTATTTTTCTTTGACCACAAAAACACAAAAATATGATTTGAAGATTTGCGGCGGCACTTTGACTATCCCAAGATTCCTGGGGTCCTTTTGTTGTTGTTGATGATGGAACCTTCGAAAGGTACGAATTCTTTTTGGTCCAGCAGTTTGCAGTTTGCAAATACAATTTACCAAACTATTGCTGATTAAGCTAGCCCAGACCTTTTGGCTTGGCAGTAGTTCCCAAAACTTTTTTGCGCTGCCCCCCTTTTGGAGATTAAATTATTTTCCAGCCCACCCACACACACTGTTTTTCTATAAATAAACATTATGCTGAGCTTGCAATAATCAATAATCACTGCAGTGATCACTTTTACAGTCGAAAAATTAGACTGGCAAATTTATCAAGTCACCAAGAATAAACAAAAGTCTACTAAACTATTTTTCAAATGCCAATGCCACATATTTCCATTCGACTATTGCGATTAGTAAATCAAGTCGCATGGAGCAAAGTAAGACATGCCGACTGAGTGGCAAGTAAGATTCTAGATAGTTTTGAATACCCGCCAGGAGCAAAAAGTGGACATTCCACTGCTGTTGTAACACCCTTGTAATGGAAGTGGAGCATAATTCCAGAATAGTCGCAAATGACTTGTTGTCTTTTCACTGGAGCTGCATTTAAAGTGCATCGAGCCTGGTGGGTTTCATTTTTCATATACAATGTACACGCGCATCAGGTGATGCGTTCATCAATCACGTGGCGTGGCGCACGTGGCGGCATCATGATTACATACACATTACGCAGTACACACACACACACACACTTTATCTCTTCTCCTCATCATATAGGTGACTCGTTCCATAAGGTACCAAACAAAAATTAGGGTTGCGGTATCAAACAGTTTTGGGTTTCAAGTTAATGTTTCAAGGCATGCAACCTTTTCAAATTAGCGCTTAAGAAAGGGGTTGGTGAGTATTAATACCAGGAATTGAGACAACACTTCATTTAAAGTACCTGGTACTTGTGAAGGATGCCAATACCAGACACCAGTACCTAAAAGAAAAATATCTAACATCGAGTAAGTTCTCCTCACCAGTAGTTGGCACTACACTGCGGCAGTTTAACTGCCTGGCAAATCATCATGTACTTTACTTTAACAGTCAAGTGACATGAAATGGATGATTTTTAGTATGTTATTAATGAAAAAACGGCAGCCGGTATGGACCCATCTATTTTTCCACCACAAAACATGATTTTGACATATAAGGCTTTTTGTAACTTCCGCCATGAAAATCCTCTCAAGGGATTTGTTTTCGAGAAGAAGCAGGAAGTGATGTATGGGGCAGGAGCGCCCCCGTAAAGTGGCCCAGCTCGGCGGCGTGATAAGCCACCTCGGCGCTGAAAATGAGCCAACCCGGCTGAGGCGCCACGTCTGTCGGTCAGGGCTTCGGCGAAGGCTGCCGCGTCGGGCTCGCGGATAGCGGCGGCTACGAACAACGCTGCCAGCAAAGGTGCACTCAGCCGTGTGCGACGACAACACCGTAAAATGGCCCGGCTCGGCGCCATGATAAGCCACCGCGGCGCCGAAAATGAGCCACCCGGGGGGTGGGCGGCGATGGCTCATCTCCGCCGCGGAAGTGGATCAGACGGGAAGGCGGTTTGGCCGTGATCCACATATGATGTAAATATGGCTCAAAACATCAGGGTAATATTGCCCCGGTAACTTCACCCGGTTGTGTTGTCCTTTTCGAAAAGAGCTTCCGTGTCAGAAGGGACGCGTTCGTCTCCCATAGTGGGGTCCACAGCGTGTTTTCAATGGCGAATGTCCGGGGTGACGTCACAGCCAGGAGATGGAGCCAATATGGTGACCACTTGGATGTCGAATGATGCTTCCGTAACTTTCCGCATGGATGACGCGCTCTCTGCTCATATTTATTTTTTCGTTAGACATTGAAGTGAATAATGTTATGTATTTTTCATTACAATATCTATTTTAGAATGCTTATAAGGATGACACTTGACCTTTCATTTCAATTAAGACAATTAAGGCATTGTCTTAATTGAAATTTAATGTATCAAAAGTACTATTGGAATCGATACTTGGTATCAATGTGTACTCATGAGTGAATAATTGTACCGGTATCAGTTGGAAAAAGTGTTATTGAACATCCCAGTTTCAACAGTGGATTATGTTTCCAACCCAAGTTCATGGTTTCAATGTAGCGTTTTAAGCCAGAGGTAATGTTCCAAACAAGGTTTTCGCTTTCAGTGTAGGTTTTTAAGCATGTGTTGTCATTTGGTTGGGGTTTCAAAGACGTTTTAAGGTTTCAAATAAGATTTAGACACTTGGTTTGGCTTTCAAATCAAGGTAAGTGTTTCAAATTATGGGTTCAAGTCTCCGTACAGGTTCTAAATTAGTGGTTCAAGAAAGGGTTAGGGTTTCAAATTAATTATGGAACATATTAGAGGGGGTGTGGGGACACACAGACACACAATTTATCCACACACGCTCTCAAACTCACACTTGCCACCTCTCCTTATCTCCTAGGTAACTCACTGCACAGCCTCACTCCAAAGGGTCCTGGTCTCTATAGCAACGCTAGTGGTCCGCAGGCTTTTTTGTCTCTGTCCGGGCGCCACAAGAACCTCCTAAACAATGCGGCGCCTTTCCCGGCCCCGCAGAAGGCATCCGGCCACCAGACCAGCCCCACCAACAAGCCACAGCTCTCAATCACCAATGACAACGGCAAGGCCCGGCCCGGAGGCCCACCGTCCAAACCCCGTGCCCTGTGGAAAAAAAGCGTGGAGACCCTGAAGACACAGCCCGGCGGGGTGGTCCCCAGCGGCGGCCCCAGCCCGACCACGACCACCGCGGCACCCCCGTCTATGAAGAGCCAGCGCTATCTCCCCGAAGAGCCGCCGCCCCCGCCCCACTCGGACATCTCAGAGTGCTCCAGCCGCCCCGCGTCACACAAAGACTCAGACCCAATGGGAGCAAGGGGCGGGTTCAAGGCCATCAACCAGTTAAGAAAACGAGGTGGCGGAGGGGGCGGCAGCGGGTCCAAGATCTACTCCATCGACTCCGATCAGGCCAGTCTGCATTCGGGGCCACCCTACCAGCGCGACAGCCAAGGGGGCAGCGATGAGCAGCCGTACCCGCCAGACGTGTTCTCGCCCGACGGCACCTACTCGCACAAGGGGGATGCACCCATCCTGCAGTTGAGCGCCACCTTGCTGCACCACAGCCACAGCGCGGAGGCCGACCTGCACTCCATGAAGGACAAGAAGTACAGCACTTATGCTCACAGCAGGTACTTAAACGTTAGGGCTCTTTAGTCTGAAACCTACATTGTAGGATCCGGTCATAATGACATTACTTTTTTTAATATTTCAATATACATCCACACACACACACACATATATAACTGTTGTATAAAAACATGATTAACCTACGTACGAACCTTTAAATGAGAACCTTACCTTCTCTCGGAACAACAACTATCTCGGAAGACTACGATCTCTACTCTGAGGACTAGACCCCTTGAAATAAAGACCTGATCTCAAGACTAGAATAATTCTTGTGTACAGCTGTCTCTCATTGTCATTATGTTGACCTGTTTTCTAAACACAAAAGTAAACATTTATAATCAGGTTAAAAATGAAAGACTAGTCCAGTTACTTTTTTTCTAGTAGAACTTTCTCTGTGGACCAGACCTTTCTTGGGGAACTACTATTTTTTTGCTCGATTAATACCTTGTTTGAGCCTTGACATCTCCCTCAGGGTTAGAACCTTCTTTAGAGATTGGTATCTTCTCTCTAAAGTGCATTCTCTCAGGACTATTATTTCTACTTAGGGACTAGCGCATTCTCTCTGGCGACTAGAATCTTCCCTCTGAGGTTGTACCTTCCCTACAACGTTCTCTCTGCTCTCTCTCAATCATCTTGTTGAACTACTATTTCCACTACTGGACTAGAACATGGCTGTGAACTACAACGTAATCTCCATCTTCACTCTGGAAACAAGAATCTTCTCTATGGACTAGTACCTCTCCTTTATTACTAGACCTTGCTCTCTTAGGACGACAACCATCTCGCTGTGTACATGTATAACCTTTTTATCTAGACAAATATCTCAACTTGGGGACTAGACCCTTCTCTCTAGGACTAGTTCATTTTCGCATACTTTCTAGACCATATTTTTCTCCATTGGGACTCGACTTTTTTCAGTACAAGAACTGTCACTTGGGACTAGGAATTTCTCCGGGGACCACAAGGTAAGCTAGAAGCATTCTCTCACGAGTAAAACTTATCTTGGAACATTGGTTTGGTGGTGATGTAATGTACAGTATATCCTCAATATATAAGAAGTAAACATGGACAATCATCAAACCAAAAGTTACTGACTAGCACCTCCCCTTTTGAATAAAACCTTGTCTCTTTACTACAGCTCTCTCTGGAGTCTAGAACCTTCTCTCCACCACCACCTTGTCTCTGGACGAGAACATTCTCAAGATACCTTTTCTCAAAACTAAAACCTTTCACAATGAATACTTTTTCTCAAGACTAGAACTATTTTCGGGACTACAATCTTCACTGGGAACTCAAACCTTCATACAATGCTAAGACAGCCCACACAACGAGGCAACTATATGTCTACGGTATGCACACTTCCTGTTCTAATTTTGGGGTGTTTCCTCTCTTGCCAGTGCAAAGGATAAGTCTAGCGGCTCCTTCGAGGCGCCTGGTTCTGCCGTTGGCCCACAAGGCGTACGGCCAGGCCACTGCCGCTCCTGTTTGACAAAGCTAAGCAGCTACTCGGGCCTGTACACGGTGCGCCCCCCGCAAGCCCGCTGTGACGCCTGCGCCCATCTGGGTAACCTGTACGACATCAGCGAAGACCACCTGAACTACTCTCATGGCACCGACATGTTCACTCACTTCCTGCCCCAGAGCCAGCTGGGCATGGTGGGTGAGGGCGATGACCTGGTCAGCCACTTTGAGCCAGCACCCTGCTCGCCGTCAGCCCTGACCGCAGCCTCCTCCCCCGTGGCACAGCATTTGCAGCTGAGTCGCCAGCACTCGTACGAGAACGTGCTTCCGGATGGTGTCACCCAAATGCGGGGCCTGAACCTATCTGACAGGGACCGGGATATGACCCTGGATGAGGGCGCCTACGCCAACGTGCTCACAATGCGCTCAGATCGCCCCTTCAGTGGCCGCAGTCCGCCCTCGCCATCTCCCTCCCACCACCATAGCTTAGACGCCCCTCTGCCCCTGCCCCGCCGTTCCAAGAGCCTCTTCCCCGACCGGCCCTCGCACAATCCCTTCCTCCAGTCGGCCCCCGGTACGGGGCAGCGAGAGTCAGCCTCTCATGCTCATACTATCACCCAGACCACCACCCGACCACTCTACAAGCAACGCCTGCCGGTCTCGCTCACCCTGGGCAACCACGGAGGCCACCACGCCAACCACCAGGTAGACCCGCAGGTGTACTACCCGCAACAGGAGCCCCCCGTGGTGGCCTACATGGTGCCGCCCGCTGCCGCCCAGCCCATGAGCTACGTGACAGCGCCGCGAGCTTCCAGCGCCGGTGGCAACCGGCCCCGCCTATACCGACGCATGCCCAGCATCGAGTCTGACGTGTGAGACTCGTGAATACCTGTCACTCACACACAGACAAACACACTTGGAATTCCGGAGATCACGCCCCTCTCACCAGCCTTTATGGGACGAAGTAGGGCAACTAACCAACCCTCTCCCCCCCTCCATTTTTTGTGTCTTGTATGAGCACACACTGACCCACAATGCAGGAATTGAACCTACGGACGGACTGCACAATGAGGTGTGGCTCTGTGTTCCAGGGTCGTGAGGCCCCAACACACGCACACACAAACAAACACACTGGGAAAGACTGTTTGATCAAGTTGACGTCAGCCAATTGAACATTCCAAATGCCTGTGCGCACACAGACACACACATAAATACACACATATATAGCATTTAGCATCCTAGCTTCCTTCCTCTCTTAGCTCCTAGCCTTCAGGTCCACACACTTGCATGCTTCCTTAATGGCCCTGCGCGACACTCACACGCACACACACACACACACACACACACACACACCTATGCAGGGTCATATATGCGCACATGCACACATATGCACACACACATGTGTGCACACAAAGTGTGTGTATGTCTGTCGATGCAGTGAGTTAGTCTAGCCTTTGTGCACTTTGTACATTTTCTTACCTGCCACCAAACACAAACCAAAAAACAAACTTTTTGATACTCACACAATTCGCTGGAGTGGATGTTTTATCGCTTTCCTTTCTTTTCTTTTTTTTCTTTTTTTTTGGGGGGGGGGGCGTGGCGCCCGGTGTTGGCTAACGAGTACAGTGGCATATTCCTTTTTAGCAGCTTCATTCTTACACGTGCGTGCGAATGTGTGTAGGCCAGGTAGATTTATAGATTAGCCGTGGATTCAAAAGTTGCTATTTTTCCAAAATGTTTTCACTTTGAGTCTCAACGGAAGGTCCCGCAAGATGAACGGACACGTACTGTACATCACACGGATTCTTTCCAAAAAACAAACACTGTGTCGGAGCCTTGGATCATGTGGACGGTTTACATGCACACGAACACGCACACATGCGCTCACAGACAGCTGTGTCCCAATTGAGGGTCCGAGGGTACGCCGTACGTGAACTAGTGAAAAACCCACCCCAAAAAAATGTGAAAGAATAAAATGTGTACTTCGTGTGGGGTCACAATGTCGTGCCTTCAAATGTAACATCTGAAGGATGCATTTAAAGGAGCCGACCTGTTAGGACAACGCGGGAATGGTGTTATGATGTCATCGGCCTTAAAATGTGGCCTCGAAGGATGAATTTCAAGGAGCCCATAATTTTGGGACGTGTGCGTGGGGTTATGACGTTACCTTCAAATGTCTCCTATAGAGCAGTGGTCCCAAAAATTTGATCACTGCGGACCGGTCAATGCTGGACAATTTTTACCGCAGACAGGGCGGTTGTATTGAATATCGAACACAATACACATGATAATGAAGACTAATATAAGAATATAATAATGAAATAAATAAAATTCATGTGAAAAATACACATGGAAAAATAAAGAACAAGAACCAGTCATTTTTGAACGGCTGAAATAAATTTGTCAGTTTGAACCATTTCCCTCTGTTGGCGACCACAGCCCGAGCGCTCTCCTTACTGGTCGCTAGAGTAACGTTTAAATGAGCCTTCAAAATAAGATACAGATCTTCTTCTTTTCCTTTCGGCTTGTCCCGATAGGGGTCGCCACAGCGTGTCATCTCTGATGAACGCACATTTGTTTGGCACAGTTTTTCGCCGGATGCCCTTTCTGACGCAACCCCTCTGTATTTTTAGCCGGGGAGAGAAGCTTACAGCACCTGCTATTCCCAGGCGGTCCCAGGCATCTTATTTCCGTGTAGGAGAGGAGCATCTGCGTCCATCTCTTCACAAAGGTCCTCAAAAAGGCACGAGTTAGTTGTAGTCTCTTCTTGGATCTCTTCGCTGGGCCTTTTCCCCATCGAAAATAAATTTTCCAAAGACGTGTTTTTGTTTCTAGCTTGTGGGGGTAAATTTGGCGTTCGAGTGACCGAGACGTAACCCAGAGAATCTGGTCATTTTTCAAAGTAAAAGATTTTTCAGACATGGATAATGAATACAACGGAACTAGTTAATTAGTACTTTGGCGGCCCGGTACCAATTGATCCACGGAGGCTGCGTTTGAATCAGGACAGCCCTTGAAGTGGCATCACGACACCTTCAAAACTGTATTCCTTAAAATATTGATGGAAAAGCTTTTCATTAGGAACAGGCACGACGTCATCCTGAGGAGGCAATTTGAAGGAGCCTTCACGTTATGTTTTAAGAATGTTAATCAACGGTCAAATGCAGCCTCAAAAGGATGCCTACAATGGACCTTTCCGATGGCAATCTTAAGCTCCACCCCCTTAACCATGTCCCACAAGCTTCCAAAAAAGCGACTGAACAGAACAGGTTTGAAGTCGATTCTCTATCGCATATTCCAGATAATATTGTGGTATGTTTCTTGACAAATGCGTCAGACTTGTCCAAGAGAGTTCCACAGAGAGGTCTCAACTATTTCACACAAGGATATGCTCCTTCCTTTGATTTGGGAAGGTCTCCGCTTTGTGTCACGACGTCGTCGTCGTCGTCGTTTCAATGACGACAATGTTTGCGTGGCGTTACAGGATGAGAGACCTTCAAATGCAACCTCTGCAGGGTGCATTGAAAGTAGCTGGTGATTTTGGCTGACCTTTGTGTGCTGTTATGACATCAACCTCAGATGAGGGGCAAACTTGATGTAACCATGTCATTAACCTTTAAAAGCAGCCTCCTTAAAGTTCAACCAATCTTCTCACGGTGTCACCTGCCTTCGGTGCACCCTCCAAAGGGTGCCGCCCCTCTGTGGGGACACAGCTACGCGACTGGACCAGCTGACAGTTCACATCGACGCTATATATTTAACTTGAATGAGGACATTTTGAGGGTGCGAACCAGAATTTTGATGTCAAACGCTGATGTGTTTCCCCCTCCCTTAGACACACACACACGCTTCGTGTTGGGTACGATCTCATGTCGTGGCCGCACACGTTCAAAATGGCCTCGTGTGAGTGATATGCACAATATCAGGTTGCAATATTATTACAGTTATGTACAGGCATTTTTTTTTATTCGTTGTTGTTTTTTGGTTTGGTTGGGTTGGATTTGAATGGTACCGATGCTTCATTTCAATGACAACTTTCTATTCTTATGACGATAAACTGGCATGTTTTAGATTCTGGTGTGAGTGTTTTTTTTTTTTTTTAATTTATTTGATTTTGGATTCCTGCTGTGATGTCAAGTGGTAGTTGGGCACTTGGGAATCAATGAGGAGTGCGCGGGTCCGAGTCCGCCCACCAGGTTCTCTTTCACTACGAGTCTGTGCTGTTTCACCTCCCGTGTGCGTGTGTGTGGTTTTTTTTTTTTTTTTTTTTTTTTTTTTTTACACCAAGCAGGCATTTATGTAAGACAATGGATGAAGTTTGTGCGTGTGTGCGTACTTTTCAGTTCTGTTCTTCCCTTCATCCCACTCGTAACATTTGACCCACTCATGTAACACAACACACACACACCACTTACTGTGTGTGTGTGTGTGTGTGTGTGTGTGTGTGTGGTGTGTGTGTGTGTGTGTGTGGTGTGTGTGTGTGTGTTTTGTATTATCACTGGAGATTTTTACACTTTTTTTTTTTTAAACTTGCATGACTGTGCTCGTGTTTCTGGTGGTTTCTTTTCTCTTTTCTTTTTGGACCAGGACGCACACAGACACACACACGCACACACACATTCTATTCCAACTTGTGTTGTGTGCGAGTGTGGTCCTCGATGATGCGTGTGTGTGTGTGTTGTGTGTGTGTGTGTGTGTGTGCTGCTGTTCTCACTTGTATATGAGTTCAGGGGTTTCTAAGATACTAGTTATGCTGTACATAAAACTTGTCACGCGATACCTCTGTACAATGTGTAAATAAGTAAAGGTTACATTTTTCTACATTTTGTCTCTTCAATTGGATGTCGGGTCTCCGGTTGTAGGCAATGAACACAAACCCTAATCTTTACATTGATTTGTTTGTGTTGGTATTCTCTGTGAAGAAACACCAAGAATCATTTGGGCGTTCACACTAAACGCTAAATGAGGAAAGTCCCTGAAAACCATGTCAAGAAATATCCTGGGTTCCGTGCAAGGGTGCCAGCCGGGACCTTAACGGGACTAAAAAGGTAACAAGCGTACTGGGACCAATATGAAAACCATATTGGGAACAAATTGGGAACCACTAAAGGGGACTACCGTAATTCCCGGCCTACAGAGCGCACCTGATTATAAATCTCACTGAGTACATTTGTAAAGGAAATACCATTTGGTACCTGTGTAAAAGCCTGAAGTGCCCACATTTAAACATGAGATATTTATAAAGACGGTACACAGAAAGTTTAACGCTAGCGCCGCACTAACGCTAGCGCTAATACCGTGCTAACTCTAGCTAGTGCTAATGCTAGCGCCGTGCTAACTCTAACAGATCCGGTTCAAATAAAACTTACCGGTAAAGATGGCTGGGTTGCACGTGACGTCACCATTGTTCATCCGGGTACTTGACTGCCATTGTTGCACTCAAGCAGTGAGCTGTCCATTGCTGTCATGCCAGGTTTTTGTTGCGTCTACGGATGTGGAAATCGCGGAAACAGAGATATTGGGAAGCGATTTTTCCGTGTTCCAAAGATTAGATTGCATGAAGAAGATACAATGGAGTTATCAAAAAAAAAAAAAAAAAAAACGGCAACGAAAGTGTCTTACAAATATACGACGTGCAGATCTGAACGAAGCTTGAGTACACAAGGCAAATGGTTATTTGAAAGTCTCTTCTGATCATTTTGTAAGCGGTAAGCTTGTGTATTTCTAGTGTCCAAATATTCTACTTCAGGGAAGTCTTTCAGATCCTTCTAAAGTACGTCATTGTGGAGAGTATACGGAGCGATATCTTCACAGAGTTTGATCTTCTGTACATATCTAGCTTTGGCGACATCATCGAGTGAATTAAAGTAGGCAGAAAACATCCACCGCTCGCCGCTTACACATGGGTCTGTGGATGTTGCCGTGGTGATGTCATCTGCAACGCCTAGCTTGTCTGTAGAAATGGCGGCGATCATCACGCGATTGCAACCCAAGGATCAGAGACACACCAGTAACACAGCAACCTGCTAGCACAGCCCTAACGGTAGCGCAGCGGTACCAGGCCAGTAAAAGTCACTTCCTCTGCACATATATTCCACCGATCTCATTCTTACCTTTTCCGCTCGAGTGCCCCTTGCGACTATTAGAAAAAAAATGCACAAATTATCCGCATCACCCCATTAACCGCAGGGTTGAACGTGTGTGAAAAAAGTCCTGGCTTGTAGGCCGGAAATTACGTTACGTTATATAGGGGTTAAATGAGTAAAACAATCTGAAAACCATCCAAATAAAACCAAAGGGAACATTGCAAGGAGACGATCTAGGACCTTCCTTTAAATGAATGAAAACTATGGAAAACCTGCAAAGAAATAGACTGTATTGGAAACTATGTGAGGAGAAAAAGAAGTGGAAATCCCATGAGGGGCCTAACTATGAGATACATTTAAAGCCCAAGTGTCATCCCTATAAACATTCTAAAATAGATAATTTCATGAAAAACACATGTATTCATTGCAGCCGGCCGGTGTGGCTTATGACAGACCCGAGCCGTGCTGCTTTAGGGGGTTGTTCATAGCCGCCACAGTACACGATGAACACCGTCGAGCCGGGGCGCTTTACTGCGCGCACGCGGCTGAGTAAGGCATTCTTGGCTGGGTTCTTCAGAGCCGCCGCTGTCCGCGAGCCCGAAACGCAGCATTCGCTGGCGAAGCGACGCAGCAGCCTGACGCCTTCCGACACGCACATGGACATATTTCGTACGCGGCTCTTTTGTTACGTTATTAGAAACGGATTACATGGTCCGCCCCAAACTATTGTTTTTTTTTAGTAGCTGTGTAATTCGGAACCCACAAAGCTCTCGTCCTCTGCACTCGTGCAATCCATTTTTCACAACGAACCGGGTCTCTTGCAAACTTATGCAGGGGAAATCCATTCTCCCGAGTATTCAAGCAATGTCCAGCGATACAACGAGCCGGCATTTTGGCTAACACGAAGGAACAACGAGCCACCTTCCCGGAGGTAAAACTAATGGAAATAAACGAGTCCACTTGGGGGGGGCCTCTATCCTTTACATCACTTCCTGTTTCTTCTCGAAAACAAATCCCTCGAGAGGATTTTCATGGCGAAGTTACAAAAAGCTGTAAACGTTAAAATCATATTTTGAGGTGAAAAAACACATGGGCCCATATTGGCTGCCGTTTTTTCATTAAAAACATACTAAAAATCATCCATTTCATGACAGAGCCCTTTAAAAAAAAAACATACACTGAAGTATACTTGGAATAATCTTGGAGCTACAGGTATGTTGGGATATGGGAGGAAACTGGAATACCCAGAGAAAACCCACGCAGAGAACGTGCAAACTCAAGACAGGCGGGGCTGGGGTTTGAACACTGGGCCACAGAACTGTGAGGCCAATGCTCTACAGCTGCTTCACCATTCTGCCATACCAGGAACTAAAAACGGGGGCATGTGGTGAGCCTTGCTAAGAAACCCGAGAATTTATATATCCATCCATCCATCCATCCATCCATTTTCTTAGCCACTTATCCTCACGAGGGTCCCCGGTATGCTGGAGCCTATCCCAGCTTTCAACGGGCAGGAGCCGGGGTACACCCTGAACTGGTTGCCAGCCAATCACAGGGTACAGAGAGACAAACAACCACAATCACACCTATGGGGAATTTAGAGTTTCCAATTACTGTTGCGTGTTTGTAGGATGTGGGAGGAAACCCGAATGCCCGGAGAAAACCCACGAGGCACGGGGAGAACATGCAAATCTTCACAGGCGCGTCTGGGATTGAACCCGGGACCTCAGAACTGTGGGGCCGTGCCGCCTTACCAGGAACTAAAAAGTGGCGAATGTGGGGAGCCATGCTAAGAAACCTCCTGAGAATTTTTAGAACTCGGGAATAAATACAGAAATGTGGGGAACCTTGTTCATATGACGGGAAAAAAGACCAAAGAGTGAGAAAGTCTGCATCCATAATGAGGGATGACACTTTCAGGAAACCTTGAAAGAAAGTTTAGCAGACATCTTGGGATCAAAACGGAGAGTACAACCGGAAATAACCTGGAGGACACACATGGGAAAATGTCTTACAAGTACAGTACACACACACATAGACTGCGAACATCCAGTATGACTCAGAGGAATATTTTTGGGAATCTGCTCTAAAACTTTTCAGTGTACTTGCCCTTCATAACACACACACACTCTATGTCAGTGTGTGTGTGTTCTCGTGGAGTGGGGGAACATGTATTTTTAGTATTTGTATACCTCAGGAGATGGACACTCTAATCTGGACTGAAGTGGGACACACTGACGTAAACACTCACTCACACGTACACACACACACCGATGCAGGAAGATACACACAAAGGGAAAGAAAAGCAATAAACCTGCGACGACAACAGCAAGAAAAAATGGAAGCGTTCCTCTGCCGGCTAACTTTAAACAACACTCACTCAACATGTACTCTGTGTGTGTGTGTGTGTGTGTGTATATCCATGTTTCCATCCATCCATTTTCCATACTATGCATGCCAAATGTGTATTTTTTAAATGTAAAATGTGTGTCCTAAATGTATTTGTATATGTGTCCATTCACAGTGTAAGTATGGCTGTGGGTGCAGGCATCCGTGCCGAGTGTGAAGATACAGTATTTGTGTAAAAAAAAATGTAAATATGTATTGTATTGCATGCGGCTATACATCCGTGGTGTCAGTGGAGTGCAAAACAGTTGCTGCCCAGGTAAGAAAACCTTTTCGAATGCCCCTTGACGAAAACCAATCATCGACAGCAAAATGGAAGTACAGATATCACCTAATTATAACTAACACAATTGCTGACAAGATTTTTGGGGACGATCAGCGTATTAAAAAAAAACAAAAAAAAAACATTCATCTGAAATCTCACGGATGAAAATTTCTTTGGAGGTGTGGATACATGCTGCTCCTTCCTCCCTTGATTGTGGGATGCCTCAAGGGTCATTTTGAGGTCCACTTCTTTTTACTCGATAAATGTTTTCCCTTAGGGACACGATCAGAAGACACAGCATCAGCTTCCACATTTATGCAGATGACACACAGACGCACATCATTGTGTCTCCATCCATCCATCCATCCATCCATTTTCTTCCGCTTGTCTGTGGTTGGGTCACACAGACGGTTGTTTTAGTCGGGAAGCCCAGACTTCCCTCTCACCAGTCACTTCATCCAGCTCATCCAGGGGGTCCCCAGACATTCCCAACCCAGCTGGGAGACAGTTTCTCCCGTGTATTCTGGGACGTGCCCAGAACACCTCACCAGGAAGGTGTTTAGGAGGGATCTTAATCAGATGCCCAAGCCACCTCGTCTGGCTCCTCTCAATGCAGGTACCAGCAGCTCTACTCTGAGCCCTTCCCGGATGACTGAGATGCTCACCTAATCCCTTAGGGAGAGTCTGGACACCTTCAGAGGAAACTCATTTCAGACACTTGTAATCCTGGATCGTGTTCTTTAGGTCCAACAGCTCATAACCACCAGTGAGGATAAGAACATAGATCGATTGGTAAATAGAGAGTTTCGCCTTTTGGTTTAGCTCCTTCCTCACCACAACGGACCAATTCAAAGTCTGCATCATTGCAGACACTTCACCGATATGCCTCTCCATTCCTCTCTCACTTGTGAACGAGACCCCAAGATACTTGAACTCCTCCACTTGGGGCAGGTAGTCATCCCTGACATGAGGAGGGATCTCCACCATTTTCTGACTGAGGACCACGGTCTCAGATTTGTAGGTGTTGATTTTCATCCCAGCTACTTCACACCCTGGTGCAAACTGCCCGAGTGAGAGTCGGAGATCACATTTTGATGAAGCCAGCAAAACCACATCATCTGCAAAAAGAAGAGATGCATGCTGAGGCCACCAAACCAGATCCCCTCTACGCTTTGGCTGCGCCTAGAAGTTCTGTCCATAAAAGTTATGAACAAAATCAGTGGCAAACCTTGGTGAGTCCAACCCTCACAGGAAACAAATCCCACTTAAGGCCAGCAATGCGGACCAAAATCTGACACCAGTCATACAGGGACTGAACAGCCAGTATCAGGGGGTTCGGTAACCCTCTACTCCCAAAGCACTCCCCAGAGGACTCCCCGAGGGACGCGGTCGAACACCTTCTCCAAGTCCTCAAAAAAGACATCTAGACTGGTTGGGCAAACACCCAAGCCACCTCGAAGACCCAGGCAAGTTGCTGTTCCAGGGCTAGGACCTAAAGCACACTCCTCCTCCTGAGGATGAAATTTTACTTCCTGATGGACCCTCTTTTATATATCCAGTCAGGAATTGCTATGAATTTCCTTCAGCTCAACCAGGAAAAAGAGGTCTTAGATATCAGTCCTGAAGTTGAGAAAGAGAAATGTTGACCAAATCTACAAGATTTTAAAACCCTCACGTGTTAAAATAGAAACTGGGTTTCATGATAGACTCCGAGCTTAATTCAGTTCCACGCATCAGGTATGTAACTGTGTAACTGCCTGTTTCTCTCAGGCTAACATGATGCATGTTTTCATTTTTTGTTGTAGATTTCTGCAACACGCTGCTGTCTGGTCTTTTTGCAGGGAGTACATTCGAGGACGGCTTGGGGAGGGTTTTGCATAACTTCTCATTATATTCCTGCTTTTTGAATTGTCTGAAGCACTTTGGGTTGCGTTTTTATGTCAGAAAAGTGCCGTATAAATTAGCTTTGATTGAGTGATGAAAATGTGTGTGTGCTCATGTATTTGTGTGTGCTTCATGTCAAATGTGTTTGCTTATCTCTTTGTTCGTGTGTGTGGATGCGTATCAAGTGTGTGTCTCTGTCAAATGCGTGTATCCACATATTTGTGTGTGTGTGTGTGTCAAAAGTGTGCTTATCTGTTTGTGTGGACTGTACAGAGTGTGTGTCGCCATGTGGATGTCTCCATGAGTGTGCATATCTAATGTGGGTATCCGTCAATTTGTGTATTCATGTACAGTCTGTATGAAAGTGTGTGTGTGTGTGTGTCTGTGTGTATTTTTGTGTTGAATGTTTATTCCTGTTGTGTGTGATATGTGTGTTTTTATCTCATGTTAGTGTATCCATGTATACTGTTTGTGTTTATCCACATATTTGTGCATCCACTCTGTGTGTGTGTACTGTACAGTGTGTGTTGTACATCGTTTATGCGTGTGTACTCTTTGTATATTTGTATGTAGTGTGTGTGCTTAACTAATTTTTGTACAAACACGGATGTACACGTGTGCGCTTGTAAAATGTTTGACTAAAATGTGTATTGCATCTGTGTGCGTCTCAACTGTCTCCGTGTATCAATGTATGTGTGTGCATGCCTGTAGGTGTACATGCGTGTATCCATTAGTCTGGACCTATGCATGTGCATGCTTGTGTAATATATCTTATGTATCCATATCCATGTGTACTGCATATATTAAATACGGTGTGAAATGTGTGCATTTGAGGTGTACCGCGTGATGACGTGGTCCATCTGCTACAATTACACAAGACCAGGTAGCACGCACACGCACATCTATTGAAGGATCATTGACTTTCGGAAAGATGATGATGATGATGATGGTGGTGGTGATGATGATGGACAGCGAGGGCGATGTTGGACTCTGACAGAGCAGCTGCAGGGCGTTCGCTCGCTCTTCTCCACGTTGCAAACGTGCTCATTAAGAAGCAGGCGGCCTACACACTTAACACAAGCGTGTGTGTTGCCATGGAGGGAGTTAGTGCGGCGTGCCAGCCTACACGCTAAACAAAGCCATGAAAATTTATAAGCACCCGCCGACGCCTACACACATACACACACTAAAAATACTGCACACGGCCACTTTACACGCACGCACACACACACACGCAGGAAGATAAGTGAGGATGAAGAGTATAAGAAACATGAAGAAGATGAGCAAAAGTTATACTTGGAACGTTGCTATTTGGAGTCAACTATTCTCGGCCTTGAGCACTCAGCGTGTGTGTGCACGCGTGTGTGTGTCATGTATGACTGGATCAAATGTGCGTGTGTATACACGTGTTGATCAGGTTTGGCTTGGCTGCATCTTTGCATGCTTCAGGCTGCCAAAATCGGATCAATACGCCCTCGCTGGACACTTTATTAGGTACGCAATCAATTTAATCCTGTACAAAATTGTACAAAATACACTTCTCTATATCGACTGTCAGATGAGTTTTTATGTCCCAATATGTTCACGATTATTCTTGTACACATCACATCTGTGTTATGTGTAGACTCTGCTTGCTCTCTTTGCTTGTTTCCCCCGCCCCCCCCCATCTCACAAATTGATTAATTGTTCCCGTTTGACTCGCGGTGATGGAAGGCGGCACCGGCGGATCGACCCACAGGTGAGAATATCTTGATGATAAATGAGCCGTCTGCGTGTAAACAAATAAGGAACGGAAGGGTGCATGTGTTTGATTTTACATGCCTCCTCAATTCGGAATTCAATTCGGACATTTACGGCCCAAATCCTACCAGAACGGCGCTTTCCAGCCAGAATGGCTGACTTCCTGTGCACTTCACAATGTAGGTTCTTAAGTAATTTCAGTGGATCTTGTCTGAATTTCAGGTCAAACAATTCATATATATATATATACGTGCTAAGTCGGTTGGAGATGACACGACAATACGTCTCCCAGAGTTTTGTCCGGTACCGTTAAACATTGAGAAGGTGACCATAAATGAAGGTACATAGAAAAATGAGAGACACTTGGCATAGAGGATCCATATTTAATGTCGATGTTTTCGCCGATAAGAAATTGGACTGTTGATTCGCTTCCGCTTGTCTTGGACAACAAGATATACACATGTATCTGGTGAGTGAGTCGGAAGAGTTTGAAAGTGTAGAAAAGTCTGGACGCATACAAATACTTCGTTGCTGGATCTGTTCTCAACGGGGAGACGGCTCGTGAATGCGGAAGCCTACTTGGCTACACGTTAACCTTTGCCAAAATCCATCGACCTTTTCAGCTACTATTCAAAACAAATACCAATATCTAAATAAATGACCAGCGGTTTTACACAAACTCACAGTCATTAACTATGATTGAACAAAAAAAAGAGAGGATAACCAAGTCGGCTCCTCCGCAGTGTTTCCTAAGAAATATTTACAATGCAAGTTGGCTTATTTGAGAACAATGCGTAAAAAAAAAAAATTGAGACCGAGTCGTCGCCAACGTACACGGAAGCTTGTTATGGCCACACGTCAAACTTCTGTAATCCTCTCCGTGACAGATTCCATAGAATGACCTCTTCGAATATCTCTCTCATCTGTTGTAATAATCAACAGCTCAACAAGTCTCGGGTATTGTGAATATTCTGGATCTGGTTCAATGTCCCCCACACTACGAGATGACAGCCATCACTTGGTATCGCTTCCACTGGTTCTTCATTGGAGAAGAAATAAGCCAATAAGCGATTGTAAACCATCAGCTATGATCGATTTTGAGACACTGCTGAATTGTTCAAGTAAAGAGAGACTCTTCCAAGATTGAAAAGAAAGACAAATTATCCTTTATGTTATTGCATGTTAACAACATGGATCATAAAAGTAGCCCGACAAGTAAGACGCGGATTAAACCAACTTCGGGTAACATAACCACATTGAAATGATCATGATTAACATCTTTGTTACAGAAAAAGTTCAGCATTGCATGCCTCAATGCATTCTGGGAGCCATAAAGCGGCCAATCTCAACAGATGTACAAAAACAGCAATTTTATTTTTTTTTTTGTCTTCATCACCAGAACCGTTGACAGTTCAATTTACGTGCATGAGGATCTGTGTCGCGTCCGTCCTCCAAAAGCATTTCATGTCGCTAACGACGTCGCAAACGCGTGCGGTTGCTTAGACGAGCTGCCGTTGGGACGGGTGCCCGACTTGCCGTGCGGAGGAGACGTTGCCGGCTTTGCCGAGGCAGAGTGGACTTTGT
Source organism: Syngnathoides biaculeatus (assembly GCF_019802595.1). Classification (NCBI taxonomy): domain Eukaryota; kingdom Metazoa; phylum Chordata; class Actinopteri; order Syngnathiformes; family Syngnathidae; genus Syngnathoides; species Syngnathoides biaculeatus. The sequence goes on along the minus strand of NC_084648.1, from coordinate 8,363,811 downwards.
CGCCCTTGTTAATTTGGAGATTTGGAATGACACGCAGCAACATACTACGGCATAATATTTTGATGAAAAAAATGAGAGTTGACCCGCAAAATAAGTTCGTTGCTTTAAGGCTCAGCAGTTTTGTATCATTTTTGCATGGTAATTTTTATGCACGACAGCCATTTACACTAGAAAAAAAAATCATAATCTGTGGTCATTTTACAATTTGCTTTAAATTTTGTTAAAGAAAGTGTCTTTTATATATGACATTGAGGCAACCGCCCCGCCCCCCGGTAACACTCATGAAAAATTGTGGCCCGCTACCTTCTTGAAGTTGTCCATGCCTTTCTTTGAGAATACGGTAGCCATCTTTGTTTTAAAACTGCAGGGAGCTCTGTAGCTTACGTGAAGTTCAATGAAAACTTAAAGATATAAATAAATAGCTCCCTAAGGTTTTGTACAATAAGGTTTTCCAAAACTTCAATATAATTGTTCGTGATGCAAATGTTTTAACATGGGTTATCCAGTAGTCACTCTGGCCAGATAATCGTTCTACCCCTACGTAACAGACACACAGATATTTTACTCGGGTTATTCGATTTTCAGATTTCTTATCTTCATCTTTCAGCTCTCTGAAAAACTGCACCTTCTAATCAAAACGGTGGACTACTTCCATGTTTTGCAGCATATATTCTTTCATGAGTTCAGTATATCCTGAAAATGATTAGAATTTACAAAAACATCATCTTCCACCCAAAATGGCTGACTTCCTGTACGTTTCGCAGCGTATGTTACTCGATGATTTCCATGCGTCCCGTCAAAATGGACCCGCGTGCCAGATTCCGTGTCAGTCGCACCAACTTTTGCATCGCCGGATGCTAATATTTTTATCCGTGTTCTCCGCCCAGAAAGCAATGAAAAGCTTTGTTTTTCTATCGACATTGAACATCTCTACAAGACGACATTTGATGGACGCCTCAAGGCGAACATCATAAATCTCCAGGACGATATCACGCCTGATGGATTGGCGGCCGGCTGCAAATCAACATGGGATGCGAATAAGCAGCCTGGCGAGGGGGTGAAGGGGAGAGGGAGGGGGGGGGGGTCGATACAGACACACAACAAATTTAGTTCAATGTTTGTCTGTATTTTTCCAATGTCTTTTAGACAACATTTAAAAGTAGTTGTTAGCAACTGTCTTGAAAAATGACTTCGTATTTTAGGTTCGTTGAAGAGGCAAAATTTTCTTTAACAATATACATGAGGTTGATGTAAGTAAGTTTCTTTCGGCTTGTCCCGTTATGCAAAAATGTGTTTGATGTTTACGGAACACGAATTTTAGGTTTTGAGACTCTAAATTGTCTTTGAACTTTAAAAAAAAAAAAAAAAACTGTGTGCGGTTCACTAAAGACAGAGCTCTTGTCAGCGTTTATGAAAACGTAGAATGATTCAAACCCTACAATCGAGATGGGTCCACTCTTATCACACATCAGACCAAATGAAAATCTTATAGGATGATCTTATATGACATAAGAATGTCTGGTATTTGACGAGCTTGGCCGGAAAGGGGCAGAATCGTCACAAAAACAGCCAGCTGCCTTTATGTGGGTACGAGACTCTTAATTGTCTCTGATATTGATTGTTGTTTTTTTGTCGAAGATGAAAAATTGTATTTGATGTTTACAAAATGTGCATCTCTAATGTGTAAATTGTTGTTACATTGACTGAAGTGGCTAAATCGTCTTCGGTGAAGACAAAAACATATATTAAAGAAAACGAAAACTAAATTGACAAGAATGCTGTCATGAACCAGAGGCACGGGGGAGGGACCCACATGCAGGACTTCCAGGCAACGGCATAATGTTCAGGGTCGTTTAATTCCAAAAACAGGTCAATACCAAAAGGCAGTCCAAAACAAGGCAGAGCCACCAAAACGCTAGGCTAGGCAAGAGCCAAAAAACTTGAAACAAGGTCCAATGACTATAAGGCAACAACATGAAAGACGTGAAACACGACAAGACCTGATCAAACTAAATGGCACAGAGTGTGACAAAGGATTGCTCTACACTAATTTACGTAGAGTAGCGGAGTATCCAGACTGCAGTGAAGCATGCGCAACGACTTGGCAAATACCGATGACACATTTACCACTTAAGTACTTAGTCCATGAGTGTCCCAAACGTGACACAGCTGTGACAGCTGTCCGAGGTGGCACCGCCCAGAACCAGTGGCCCGGCCACGCCCATCACAGGAAACACCACCCACAGCAGACCGTGCCCATGACAAAAGCGTAAATTAGGTTAGTTTGTCCGCGATGTTTAAAAAAATGTGCTTGATTGAAGTAGCTTCATAGTCTTTATCTTAGTAAGGCATTTTGAACAATGGTTTTCTCGAGTGTGATAAAGACTGAAAAGCACTGGCATCTTTTTATGACTTCATCCCCCCGGAGGCCCGTCCGTCCGTCTTGTGGAAACGCTGACTCCGGGCTCTTGCCTAGTCCAACGCGCATTTGCTTTGGAGAAGAAAAAACATCCGTCAAGGCAACTTCTTCTCAGCCTTGTAATCACTGCTAGTGTTGTGCTGGCATGAATGAAAAGTGTAGTAAATCTCCTCGGGAGAATCCTCGGGCTTTGCGCCGGCTGGGTGGAGCCCATAGATCAGCGGCGGGGATCAAAACGTCGGCCCTGACGGACGAATTGCCACAAGGACGTGAAAAACAGCCCGAGACTGCATTAAACTCTGAAAGGTTCTTGAAGACGTCAAATTGTCATTGTCGATGAAAAATGCCTGCTACGTTTTTGAAGACTCCAAATAGTTTTTCCTAGTTACAAAAACACTTGTTAGGTAACTGGCACACAAAATTGTTTGTTGAGGTTTGTAAAAAAAAAAAAACACAAATCGGTGAAATGCAAAATTTTCTTTGTTTACAGACGTGTTCGTCGGGTTCATGGAAATTGCCTTTGATGTTGACAAACACGTTAGTTGGGTTTATAGAACATTGAATTGTCTTCAATCTTTACAAACAAGTATGTTACTTTTCTTTCATTTTGCTTGCTCAATTTTCTATGATTACACTATTCTACAATAAATTACTTGACTGAAACCTGTTTTTCATGTTCAGTGAATAAAGTATTCGACTTATTGAATACTCTAAATGGCGTTTGTTGTTCATGAAAAGCGTAGCAAACATTCTATTTGATGTTGACCAAACGCGAATGTCGAGTTCATTAAGTGAGTAAATTATCTTTTTATGTTGACAAGAACGCATGTTCAGCTCATTTTGAAGACTGAATTGTAATTTTTAATCTGACAATGAAACGTTTCTTTCATTGTGGACTCAAGGCTCTCTTTGATGTTCGGAATAAACAGGTTTGTTTAAGAAGCTAAATTGTCTTTTCATATTTTTGAAAATTTGTACGTTGTGCTAGTTGAAGTCTCAACATCTTCTTTGGTGTCTACACTTTCAATATTTTCAGTGCACAAGTTAAATAGTTAAAGCGCACGTGAGGGACACGCCGCGGCTGTTTGTCGTTACACGGCGACAGGTCGCAAAGTGCGCTGACATCTTACGTGCTGTTAAAAAAATAATAATAATAAAAAAGAAAAAGTGGGAACTTGTCAGGAATCCATTTGTGCGCCTCGGCTCTCCTGAGACTTTACACCAGACAAAACTGCTCATCGGACGCGACAAGTCCTCTCGCCGAGCGGCCGAATGACGCCTGACAGCTTCGCACACCTCATCAAATATTGAAAAAGCGAAAGGCGTCTTTCATGCATGCCCCTGTGTGTGTGTGTTTGTGTGCGTGTGTGTGTACGGCTATTGCTGTGGGCAGTGCAGCGCAATGCGTGGCGAGTAGCGACATTTTCGAGGCTGAAGCTCTTTCACCACGCTTAAATTGTCTTTGATGTTTACAAAAAATGCACATTAGCTTAATCGGAAATGCTAAACTGTCTGGAACGATTACAAAAAAAACATGCATCTGACATTCATTGGCCACTTAAACCAATGTTTGATGTTTGATAATCATTTGAGATTGAAAATTGTATTTGACGTTTACCAAAGCCAACATTTCATACGCTTAGGATGAGATTGCCTTTGATGTTTATGAAAACAAGGCAAACGATACGCTCCCAGAAGCAGCTAATTTGTCTCTGATGTTTACAAAAAAACGTTTATGTATTCAGCTTTTTGTCGATCCTAAATTGTCTGATGCTTACGAAGCACGTACTTTAGGTTAATTGATGATGGAAAATTGTCTTTCATAAATACAAAACACTTAATTGTAGAAGAAGCTAAACTGCAGTCACTCACATTTGAAAAATGTATGGGTGTGGTCAGTCAGGCCCGCAGATATAAAGTTGCGGGTGTGTGTTCCGTTTGTAATTATGAGTGTACCCCTTTAAGAGCGGAGGGGGCCGGTGTCAGGTAAAACAGGAAGTAGAAGTAAGTTGTGCAGCAACTCATTGTTAGAGACATTGTGCAAAAAAAAAAAAAAAAAAGATGCCAGACAGTGGTTCACTGCGCTGTATCGGTTTTCATCTTGCTGAGAGTGTGCGAGAAGTGTGCAATTGTGCAGTGCTGCATCTTAGAGGGAACATTGGACTACACAAAATAAGCGGTGTCCTTCAATATCTATGTATTTCTACTCGTAACAAATTTTACACGCGTGATTTTTCGTGCTCGACTGTGCAGATTTGTAAGTGCGATGTTTTGTTACGTGTGAATTTAGACTAACGTCCCCTTTGTTCAAAGCAGCAAAATGCGACGAGGCAGTTGTATTGCGTTTCTGACAATTGAATTTCACACACATCAACACAACACGAACACGATAAAATAGCTAACACAAAATAGGCGAATAGTCACCAATGTTGAACGAGTGTTCCCAAACAAGCAAATGTTCGTCCCAGCGGGTATTCCAAGTTTGTGAAAGTTCCAGCCGGTCCAAAAACGAAAGGTGGCAGGCGTCCGTGTAGTTAGGGTTCCAAGCAGCGTAGTTTATACATACACAAAAAATATACACAAAACATTGAAACCCTCAAGTTGACTGTTGTAAGCCGAGCTGACAGTAGAAATGCACGCGTCACGCTCAGAAGGCAAATATTCACTGATCACTCTGACAACACACGCGCACGCACTTTTAGCATTTTGTGATGAAAGCTGTTTTTTGTTGTATATATGGTTTTGGTAATATGGGTCTGTTTTTGTTTGGTTTTTTTTTGGTCGGGCAAGAAGCAAAACAGAGATGAGTGACAAGCGAGCAGCCTCGTCGCCCAAATTCTACTCACTCGCTCTTTTATTCAAATGAAGAGCTTCAGTGTAGTAAAACTGCAACATGAAAAAAGTTGAGTTGGCTCAGATGAGCCAATTCTCGTTTTGAGTAGTTCGATATGTGTATGATCAGGTTTACAGGTCACTGAAGACAGAAGTTTGAGTTCATTTTAAGAGAATTACAACAAGAAAATGACACTGACTCAGTGGACTGGCATTAAACTCAATGCGGAAATCAATCCAATATTTCACAAAAGGTTAAGACATATAAAAACAAAAGCAAATATCGCTTCAACATCCTGAATACTGACAGCACTCACACAGCTATGCAACCCAGAAACCCATAAAAATATGTGTTCTCATGCATGCCGGTTAAATTAGCGGTGCTACAAAAGTAAAATGACAAAGATGCATTAAAACAAGGCAACGGCTAACTAGCCCGCTAGAGTACTCGAACGGGTATTGCGCAACTTTCAGAATGATCCCGGCTGACAGTCGGATGTGACAACCTCGACAAGGTACTGCACTTTTTCCATGCATCATTTAGCGTAATTCCACAAATAGTGAGGCATATTGGGTGAAATGGAAAAAAAATAAGCATCTATTTTTTAATGCCAAGCCAATTTGCATCAGTGTAACATTAGAGGACGCTGTGGGGCAGGGGGCGGGGGGACTCAAAATAAAGCCAAACGCTAACAGTAGGTGAGCGTTATTCGCAAATTCACCTACCGCTTTTTTCTCTGTTTCAGTATTGGCATTTTTTTCTGTGTGCGCGTTCTGAAATGCCGTAAGATGCCAGATGATGGCGACAAACCCCCATCTAAAAAGAAAAGTAATGCAGTTGGTCCAAGGGAGTGATGCACCTGGACTGAGATACAAGTTTTTTGCCGGGGAGGAAATTTGAAATTTAGCCTGTGTTGTTATGGTGAGTCTTTGCCATACAGTACAGTGGTGCCTCGGTTTTCGAACGAAAATTTTGATATTTTTTGCTTTGGTTTTTGAACAAAAATCAGTATTCGAACAGCCCGACCAGCTGGCCCACGACTATTTGTTATTGTGCTTTCGAACACACCCCGCCCCCCCCCCAAAAAAAAACGGAAAAGACATAACACCCACAACCCTGCGCATGCGCGGCGCAACCAGTTGACTCACACACTCCTCTGCTCGCGGACGAATCCTAGTACGGTAGTGCCTTATTTTCTTCAAATTGAGCAACATTAACCCCTGAACAGAGCTCCAAAGAAGGCAAGTGGAACTGCTCGTCCCTACAAAAGGAAAGTGGTGGGTAAAACTGTCGACTTCAAGAAGGATTTGATACCCGAGCAGGAATCTACTTGACTAAAGCGTACATTTTAAGCAAAAACTAAATATATTTCTTAATATATTTCTTATATGATTTAATTATATAAAGTATTTCAACTATACATGTATTCCTACTATCCTGTTTATCTTCAGGAAAAGCTAAAAAAAAAAATCACTTGAAAAAACACATTTTTTTAGGCTTGTAACGCATTATTTCATTTTCCATTCATTGAAATGGGAAAACGTGCTTTGGTTTTCAAACGTTTTGCTTTTCAACCAGTCTTCTGGAACGGATTGTGTTTGAGAACCAAGGCACCACTGCATGTGCATGTAGATGTGCATTTTTATGTGCATTTTTTTTTTGTGTAAATCAGATCATCTCTGGGTCATAACATCAAAAGCAAAAATCTAATTAGTCTATTTGATACATTTTTTAGCACATCAGCGCTTGTTTCGTAAGCACTCTAAAAAAAAATGAATGTCGGTACCCGTGTACTGCATCAGTGTGCACATTGCTCCAGAATCGCTAGTCCGGGTTCATTTGTCTGTCTGATTGATGCGTTTTGCGTGTGACGTGGCCTTTGCCGGCTCCCCCATCGGCGTGGCGTCGTACTCCGTGAGGCGCGCTCCTCCGAAAAGAGTTTATTTTAAGCAGCTGCTGTTAGCGGCCCAGGTGCTAATAGGCCATCGCCGCTATTAGCACCCGGGGTGGCGGAGCTAATGTGGCTGTTTTCACCTGCCACGAGCCGGCGAACAGCATGTGGCTGAAGGCCTATCGGGTGGAACTAATGCAAAAAGTCTTATTTCATGATCTGCGACGTCTCCAGCATTTAAATTTGCTTTGCCACACTTTTTTTTTTTTTTGCAGACAAATCCTTTGATGACTGGAAATCCTCAGTGGTGCCAAAGCGTAGATGCGAGTGTTTTCTTTTTCGCAAGACATAGATTGTGCCTTTCACTAGGGAAGACACCGTAAATAACTCAAAATTCATAATTCAGGCAGGTGGCTAAGGTCCATTTGGACAGGTTCTTCCCCTCCGGCCATCAGACTCATGAAGACTCGCTAAACCTGATTCACAAAGTGTACTCTAACTTCACACCTGCACTTGATGCTTATTGTACTTTTTTGTTTATTTTCCTTCTTAATCTGTTTATATTTTACATTTTTTTATTGTTATTATTACAGTCTATGTTTCATGCTGCACCGTCAGACTGAGAAAAAAAAATCATAATTGTGAATGGAACTGAGACCAACGATGGTAATAAAAGCGATTCCGATTCCAATCATGTAAATGCTCCTGAACACCATCAACTTTCGTACCATCAAAAGCCATGATTAAAAATATCCTTTATTTCAGAAATGATAAGTGATAGGACATCCAGAATTGGTAGCAAGTATGTCATGAATCCAAATTGTCATGAATCTTCCCAGTTAAATGTTTTGAAGTTTGCAATCCGCACTCGTGCCAATCATTATGCTAACGTTAGAATTTTTCGGATGACATTGATTTTTTCCTGTCACGGGAGACTATGTCTTAATTAATTATAGATCCGCACAGTCCCGATTTGGAGGTCAGCCATAATGACCGAACGGCGGCAGCTCGCGCCGGGCTCATCTAACCCGATAAAAACGTCTTGAGCGTATCGTTTGCGTGTTAATTCATTCTCTTTTAAATATGCTAATACGGATTGCCTTTCATTAGCCACGGCCGTGCCCGCGTCCGTGCATTTATTCGCACGTTAATTCTTGCTGAGTCACGCTTCTTAATGCGGGAAACGCATGTGTTGATCACGTGCTTGTCTTGAAGCGTTGTCCTACTTTTACCGTGGATCCTTCATATGTGCGGCAAAACGTGGGGAAAATTCACAAAATATGAAATAAATGCTACTAGATTGTATGCAATTTGACGATATGCTAGGTAGACATTCGCAGTTACACTTTCCGTTATGCGTTAACTAATTACTCAAGTAAAATTTGCGATAGACTGTACTTGTCAGAGTACTTTAAATTGACTTTATTTTTTACTTGTACTTTAGTATTTGTCATTTTACTCGATTACAATGATCGACATGCTGTTCGCTACTTTTATTCGTTCATTCTCGTGTGCGTGCGTCTACTTTTAGACTCCATCTTTGACTTCCGCAAAGGATGCCCGTTGCACCAATCAAACGGAATCACTAATGTCATTTGACTCCAACCTGCCAATCAGATGACACAAGTCAGTCACATGATGGTTTATGTAGCCTTTGTGAACCATACCAGCACTCTCACACACACACATGGGGAGAACATGCAAACGCCACACGGGTGGGGCTGGGATTTGAACTCTGGTCCTCAGAACTGTGAGGCCAACGCTCTAACCAGTTACTCCACCATATCTGAATATTCATCCATCCATTTTCTTAGCCGCTTATCCTCACAAGGGTTGCAGGGAGTGCTGGCAGGAGTCAGGGTACACCCTGAATTGGTTGCCAGCCAACCGCAGGGCATATGGCGACAGAAAACTGTCGCACTCACAATCACACCTATGGCCAATTTAGAGTCCATCCATCCATTTTCTTCGCCGCTTATCCTCACGAGGGTCGCGGGGTGTGCTGGAGCCTATCCCAGCTGTCAACGTGCAGGAGGCGGGGTACACCCTGAACCGGTCACCAGCCAATCGCAGGGCACATCGAGACAAACAACCGGACTCACAATCACACCTAGGGGCAATTTTAGAGTGTCCAATTAATGTTGCCTGTTTCTGGGATGTGGGAGGAAACCGGAGGACAAGATTTGGGTTGAGGCCAACGCTTTACCAGCTGACCGTGTATCTCAATATATTCATATATATTTATTTTTATGTATATTATTATATCATATTATTCATATATAGTACTTGTGTACATTATTACGTATACATACTGTACTTCTATATGTACTATATTATTTCTATATTTTTTTCTTTTGCTACTTTGCAACTTCTTCATTTTTATTTTTCCATCTTTTTTTTTTTAAAACAGATCATGACAGCATTGCCACTTCTTCACAAGTTCCCAATAGGAGCTGCTGCGCTATTACTTTCCTCAGTCCAAACGCTTAGCAAGTCCATTTTGTGGCTGCTGTGAGAGTTCAGCACCATTTAAACAATTGCTGGTCCGCAAAACACAAAATGATAAATGATGAAAAGTCTCCTTTAGATGTTGTCCTACTTGAATGTACATCCTTCCTTTATGCGCCGTGTCGGGTAAAAGGCTGTAAAATGGAAAGCATAAAGGGAAGATAATCTGCACGATGCTGCATCGTGATCCTCGCTAATGTGTTTTCCATTGTTTAAGCATTACGCACCAAATCCTACTGAGTCCCCCGCAAGGTGGACTCCTGGACTTACTTTATGGCTCTACTAAAGCCAGAGGACAGTTAAAATCCCCGCTAAGTGCACCTTGATATCTTATTGATATTTTTATGATGGAGATTTTTCTTGATGCGGAACCACTCGGAGAACAGTTTTGAATCCAAAGCGATTTGGCAGTGTTGAAAGCATTCAAGAGACCTTCTCAACGTGGCTGTAAAATTAATCACGCGTGGAAAACATCACACGAAACCGTCCTGCGGTATTCTTGAATTACAATCACAAAATTTTGCCACCTAGCTTTTGATCTTGTGGTGGTGGTGGTGGGGGGGGGAGTCTAATATTTCGGAATCTACAAGTCTTCAGAGAAAAAGACTCATTCAAAAGACCAAATATGCTCGTTTTTTTTTAAATTTTGCTTTCGCAACCATAGATAAAAATAGAACGGCAATAGATCAGATTAAGCTAATTATGCCTAAACACTGAATTTGAGTTGGGGGCCTACTGTTATTCCACAACGCACAATGCTAAACAATAGTAATTGCTTCATATTGTCGGCATTTCTCTTCAAATTCCAACTGAAACAAAATGTGAGACTCACTCAAAACAAGCAATCTTTTATTTTCACACGCTTCACTTGACTACTTTCTGGGTCTGAACACTTAAGCTACATGCGAGCAAGCAGTTGCCTGATTTTTATTCCACACACAGACAAAAAGTTAAAGGACAAAAGGCTTTCACAGTGTGTAACAGCGTCCCCGTTTCCCCACTGATTCCAAAACCTCAAAAGTAGCGACTCATATTGAGCGGCTGTGCTATTGTTTTTCCCACGTCTGAGGAAATATTTGACTTCTTTTACCTGGAAAGGCGTTTTTTTTTTTTCATTTTCTAATCACAATAGTTACAGCATTGCTTCGCTGGATCTGAACACGAGATATGTGCTGGGTTCCGCTTGTTTTCCTTGACCCGGGCGCTGGCAATCCACGCTTACGCCCCTGGAAAGTAAGCCTCAACCGTGCTCCATTTTTGTACCTTTCATAAAAATATCCTAACCTCACAGTCGAGGATCATTTCTGTGCCGATTATCCCGGTGTGCATGTTTGCGCTCGAGCTAAAGCCTTAAATTTGCTCCACACGATGTTCTCCTCATGCCTGGCCTTCCGTGTCCCGACGTCGGAATCTTATCGGAAATAAAAACCTTAAGCCGACGCGGGCGCTAAAAAGCAGCAAGAAGGTTGAGAGCGCGGCTAAATGCTCCTAAGTGGGCGTTAATGATTCAAGCGTCGCTCGGAATCAAAGCGCAGATTAAAAGGTGGACAATAACCCGGTGGGGCGTCGAGACGGGAGGGAGTGCCAGCGAGGAATAACGAGATTCCGGGGGGCCGCGTTATTGGCCCCGCGCGGAACTTGGGTTGTCTAAATGGGCTTTCGGCAGACGCTAATGCTGTTTATCCGCTGGTCGAGTGGTCCAAAGCAGTGTGAGGAGAACAAAAACAAAACCATAAATTGTCTAACACTGCCTTTTACAAACATTTGAAGTGGACATTTTCAAAAGAGAAACTTCAACCAGAGGTTTGCACCAACAATTGGGTGACGCTAAATTGTGAAACGGATATTACGCCTGTTTTGGTGTTTTCATTTGCCAGTTGTAAATATTAAGACAACTTGACTGAACAATATGGAATTTGTTAAGACTTCTATGAATTTTCAAGAAGCCATCTTAAAAAAAAAAAAAAACACAGTAAGTCCATCATTTTTGTTTTGGAAGTTCGATAACTTGCGTTTTTCAAAATTCTGCCCCCAATTTATTTTATGAACATGGAATTTGCACTTTAGTGCACTTCTGTCAACTCCGACCCCGCTTCACTGCAATTGGGTCCCCCCCCCTCCCCCCCCCCTTGTCTCCAACACCACATCCACAAAAATCTCTTGTTTTGGACTTTCCACGATTATCCATAAAACTACTTCTGATTCTGAAACTTCACAGAATTCAGCCCGTGAAGGCAACTTATCTTAGAATCATGGATTTGGGTTGGCTATTTTGGTAAGCTTTACTTTTCTGTTAGTGAGAAAAAAAAAGTTAGTTTTCAGGGACCCTTCAAACCCAAACTTGCCTCATTTTCATGAATGCTGCCAATTTTGAACAATGCACAGTCATACCTCTACTAACAAAAAAATCAGGTTACAAAAAGCCTTACTGGAAAATGCTTGTCTCTCGTTACAAAGGAAATTCAGGATACATAAGGGAAAAAATGGCACTGGATTGTATAACTACACAAATCAACAATGCTAATGCATGTGTGTGTGTGTGTGTGTGTGTGTGCGTGTGTGCACATGTGCGTGTGTGTGCATGTGTGCATGTGTGCGTGTGTGTGTGTGTGTGGTGTGTGTGTGTGTGTGGGTGTGTATGCGTGAGTGTGTCTGTCTGTGTGTGTGTGTACGTAGATCACATTGGTGAATTTAAATGACTGCATGAAGCACAACTTTTTTTTTCCCCAAGAAAATTAAATTCTTGTAGCATTTTTGCATTGAGGTTATGGCATTTGGAAAATGATAATAAGTAAATCCTGAAAAGAGACATGAAGTCTTCCATTTGAACTTGAACCCTCAAAGACAAACTATTCCTGGTATCTTTTTTAAGATTCAGGTCTCAAAGCCACTGACCTGAATTTCGGTGGACATGTAAAAAAAACGTCCTTGGTGATTGGCAAATCCTGAACCTGGAAATGTTCCAAGATGGCGAATCACTAACGTCTCGCAGTTTGTGCGCTTAATAAATTCCCAGCGCCATCGAGGCATCCGTTGGAGGCAAATGATGTAAACGGCAACAATAATAACCCCTCGTTGACCTCAGTTTGGACAGTAAGTCACCCGCCCCCAAAAAGATGTTCTTGTCTGTTGTTGTCCTTTTATTTTTATTTATTTAAATCCCTGTTGGGCAGGCATCCAGAGTCCAGCGAGGGCGATCGACCGGCGGGCGGAGGTGTTCAGCGGCAAAGCTAATGATTCATGAACAAGTCAGCGGCGATGAATCCTGATCAAACATTAAAGCGGGCGCGCAAAATAATACAGTACAGTAATCTCGACATACACCAGTATGTGTCTGACTATGTGCGTTGTTTTTAAACATAGTTTTACAGGGTGCTCCATAAATCTCCATACATATCTGGTTCGAACTTGCATTTCTTTATTTCAGGTAATCCAAAGAATGCATTTGTTGCCCTGCGATTGGCTGGCAACCAGTTGAGGGTGTACCCTGCTTCCTGCCCGTTGACAGCCGGTATAGGCTCCACCACTCCCACGACCTTTGTGAGGATAAGCGGCTAAGAAAATTGATGGATGGGTGTTTGTCATTTGTTTTTGCTAGTTTGTGGATTGTGCCATTTGGATTGTATGTACATACGAGTATGTCTGCTTTTTAATGTACCTGTCAGTATCTGTGTTTGTGTGTTTTATTGCATTTGTGTGTGTATGTTAATTTATGGTTGATTCTTAATTTGTGTGAATAATTTGCTTGTTTTTTCATGTGTGTCCATTTTGGTCCATATGTACATGTGTGTGTTTGTGTTACTGTAGGTATGTACGAGTAAATGTTTGTATTTTGGGGTGTTTTGTATTACTATAATATTTTTGTGGTGGCACGGTGAGGCAGCTGGTAAAGCGTTGGCCTCACAGTTCCGAGGTCTTGGGTTCAATGACGGACCTGCCTGTGTGGAGCTTGCATGTTCTCCCCGTGCCTCCCCGTGTTTACATGGACGTATGAATTCGTGTGTACATGTGTGCACACCTGTGTGTGTGTGCAGCGTGTGTTCGGGTTTCACATAAGGTTAATGTTTCATCAGGGTTTTGAGCCCGTATTAGGGGTTTTTTTTTCGTTTAGTTTTTCTCCCATATTACTGAGAAAATGATTTTTTTCTGGATGAAAATAGCTCCAATGTCGCAAAGCTTTAACTTTGTTTGTGTCCCGCATCTCTTCCAGTTTTGTTTTTAAACCTGCCCTGTTCAACTGTATTTGCCGCCCAGAATGGTATAACTTTTTTCCCCGCTTTTCGGTAAATAGGCTCTGTCATGAGAACCTCCTTGTTGTCCTCTTTCATTCACCTTCATCGTTTCATATCCCTTAGGATAAAAATGGAAACCCCTTTTTACGCCGCAACACGTTTGCAGCCACCAGGAACGCATCTAATCCGCAGGCTTGTGATGGAGGAGGAGGAAGAGTAGGAGGAGGATGAGGGTATCACGGTATGACTCTCCTGCCTCATTCATTCTCAAAGTCCCTCTCGGGAGACCGTTTTTTGGGGACGCGATCTTCTGCTCTGCCGCCCTCTTGCGGCCGCCACGAGGAAGACGACTTTCATCACGTCGACGCCACCCACCCCCGCACAAACAAACACGCGCGCGTAAACACACACGTACACGTCACCTCCTCCTCCCTTCATCCATCTCCTCCTCCTCCTCCGGCTCAGATAAATATGGCCGAGATAAGTAACGTGTTGCTATGGCGACATGCTGATTTCTATTCGTTTTATATGATGGCGACCCCACAAACGTACACAAAAAAACACGAGCGCACACGCGCACACACACACACACACACACGCCGGATGTAGAAGTGCTTCTATGGTTGTGTAACTGTCTGTTAGAGTGTGTGCGTGTTATTATTTTTGTTTTTTTTTTTGGGCAACACGCACATAAAAGACACCTGCTGTAGGGACGTGTGTTTATTTTTTGTTTTTGTTTTGTCCGTGCTTGTGTTTGTGTATTTTTGTGTACACTTATTTGTTACCTGGCCTGTACGTGTGTCTTGTGGCAACCCCTGCCCCCTTCGACTGGAATGGCAAAATTTGACATGGCCAACTCCAATTCGTTTTTGGGACAGGAGCGTTAAAATGGGCTCCAGAACTGCTGTGCCCTCCTACTCTAAAATTTGCTCTGCTGCCGTTGTTTGTTAGCGTGCGTGTGTGTTTATGTGTATATATGGCTTCTAAATATCGGGCAAAACAACCAGAGGTCTTGACCAATGCTACCATCTTTGGGGAGCGCTTAACCTTGCGTCCTCTCACCCTCTGCGACTCATTCTCGTGTTGATGTGTGAGTGGTAATGCACTAGTGTTTGTGTGTGTATGCGTGTGTATGTGTGCATCCAAAATGGTTGCCGCAGCAATTAGCGTAAAGCATTATCTTACGATAAAACATTGATCTCCAACTATCATGTGCCTTCCCTCCTGTTTCTACACCAGACGGAGACACCTGTGTGTGTTTGTGTGTGTGTGTGTGTGTGCGTGTGTGTGTGCATGTGTGTGTGTGTGTGTGGTGTGCGTGTGGTTGTGTGTGTGTGTGGTGCAGATGGTGGTCATGGTCATGAAGATCTCTGGAACATTTAGACACTTGTTGCGGCGGCGTCTTCCCCGGAGGTGTGAAGCAGCTTGTGGTCGTCCGTCAGCAGACCTCTTCCCAAGCTGAGCAGGCCTAAAATCGTGTCCGCTGAGTCGGGCGTACGTAGTTCCGCTCCAGTCCTCTAATTGCCGATAACGTCGTCTTTCAGCGCAGCTTCGTTGGGTGCATGGCTCCTCTAAACTGGCCCTGATGCAAGCAGAGATTTGCGCACAAAAGTGAAACTAAATCAGAAAAAAAAATCCTGATGACGAACATGAGACTTAACCCATTGACTCAACTGTAACTTTTGTAACTTTATGACAAGGTAACTACGGCTAATCTTAATGACTATTTTTCTCTCTCCATAATACAGTTAAGGGTAAGGTTTCTTGCACACCGTAATTTCTTGAATATAATGTGTATTTCCACCCACTCTCCCAAATAGCCTAAAGTCACTAGTGTGTATTATAGAAGGGTATAGGGTAGTGGTTTTCAAACTGGGGCATGTGGCCCTTAGACAGCAACCGCAGGGGTACATTGACACAAACAGCCGCACGCACAATCACACCTAGGGGCAATTTAGTGTCCAATTAATTTGCATGTTTTTAGGATGTGGGGGGAAACCAGAGTGGCCCGAGAAAACCTACGCAGGCACGGGGAGAACACGCAAACTCCACAGAGGTGGGGCCGGGATCGAACCCGGGTCCTCAAAACTGTGAGGCCAACGCTTTCCCAGCTGATCCATCATGCTGCACCAATGTTAAATTTTTGATGAAGAAAAATTCTTTTTGTTTATTTTTGGTGGCTTAATAAACTCGCCAGTGTAAATTTTCATCTGCAAAAGTGACCAGTGCAGTGCTTGCAAGCTAAGCCAATGTGTATTTATTGAAAAACCGTGTGTGTGTGTGGGGGGAGGGGGGGGTGTGCTGAAATAGCTGTATTTGCAAAAGGGGAGCAGTGCAAAAAAATAAAAAGGGAGGGGGGAACCACTGGTATAGAGGAAAATTGAATAAAACGTTCAGATTTTATAAATGTAAGCCACTATGTAGAGGTTATGAGAAGCTGTCCACTTTCATTCCAATATGACAGGGGTGCATATGACTGGCATTTATGTACACTTCTTTAAATACCGTGTCAGAGTTTGTGGGGAGAAAAAAAACAATACGACTGATGACTGAAGAACAAACATAGTTAATTTTTTTTGTGCTTATATTTTGTCTAATGATACTTGGTTTCCGAATTGCATAACAGTTTGATCTGAACCCCATTGTAATAAAAATTAAATGTGTTTGGGCTGGCCCTTCAGGATTTCTTTAAAGAATTGTACCTTTTACAAATTCTGTCTGGGTGATCAAAGTTATCAGCACAACGGGGTGTTTTCACATTTACTAAATAAAAGAAGAGATGTGAATTTCAAAAGAAAAGCAAGTAAAAAAAACATGTATTACCTGTTCAAATACAATGCTTAACTTCAGAATAATTATTTGAAAAAAAAGATAAAAAATACAGATAACATTTTTATGTTTTGAGCATATGGGTAGAAGTAAACACACACATTGTAAAAATGCATAACACATAAGTAGAAGGTTTTTGCAGAATTTTGAAGTCAACTTTGAGTGTGCGTATTATACATGGGTCCACATTATACACAAGAAATTATGATAATCTTTCTGCCAATTCTGTCAGAATTTTGATGGGTTTTGGACAAAGGAAACTGTTTTTGATTGCATAATACTGTTGATCAACTAATTAACTCGGCTCCTGTTTTTGCATAATCCCGTTGATTAGCCAATAGCGAACAAGATTAGCTATTTTGGGGGGTGTTTTTCCAGGGAAAAAATGTGAGGCTGGCATTGTTCGTCCAATGGTGAAAATCTGAGCTATTGTTTTGCTCCATGAGTGTAAAGTTTTGATCATTGTGGAATACATTTGATTTTAGTGTTTATTGTTGTAAAAAAAAAAATGTAATTCAGGTGTTGTTATATATTTCACTTCACCCCCTGTTCAAAGGTCAATAAAAAAAAAACCTAGGCCCACATATTTTATGCTTGGCAGAGGCAATAAAAGTACAACTCGACTCCCCCTGGATGTTGTTTGACCCGACGCAGACCTGAACCTCCTCCAGGTGTGCATGCCGGGGGAGGTCTCTGAGGGTCCTGGACCCCCTAATGGAGGTCAAGTGCTGTAAAGGAAGCCTAGCAGCCTCTTTTCTCCCAACACATCAGACAAGATGGCACCTCCTTTAGTGCTATCTTTAGCACAGAGGGTTTTCTCCTTTGTTAACGGCGCTGCTTTGTACTACTAGCTAACTTAACTGTATAGTTTCTGTTAGCCTGTTGACATTTTTTGGGGTGCATTGCTGGCTGACTGACAGACTTACTAATGACCTAAAAGAATCATTCACTCACCTCTTGCTTTTTTTGGGACACATTGCAGAATGATTAAAAAGCTAATTAGCTCTTTACTAGATTAACAAGAAAGTAACTAAATTCCCCTTAACTGTAATGTATTAATATATATATATATATATAATATATATATATATATATATTTCCACATAGTTGCTAACTGAAAGATTAGTCAATTTACTGACTGACCTACATGTCGTGTAAGTAGTTATTGTAACTAAGTCATTCAAATGTATTCTTCAGTGCTGGAATTGTTAACAACTACCGTAATTTCCGGCCTACAAGTCTCAACTTTTTTCACACGCTTTCAACCCTGCGGTTTATGTGGTGATGATGATGCCAATTTGTGCATTTTTTAACAGCCGCAAAGTAACAAAAAGGTAAGAATGAGACCGGTGGAATATAAATGCTGAGGAAGTGACTTTTACCGGCATTACCTGTTAGCGCTGTGCTAGCGTGTTGCTGCTGTGTTACTGGCGTATCTCAGTGACATTTACCGGTAAGTTTTATTTTGGCCGGCTCTGTTAGCATTAGCGCTAGCAATAGCGTTAAACTCTTTCTGTGTACCGTCTGTCTTTGTAAATATCTCGTGTTTAAATGCGGGTTTCAATGTGGGCACTTGCGGCTTTTACACAGCTGCGGCGTATGTATGTACCAAATGGTATTTCCTTTACAAATGTACTCGGTGAGGCTTGTAACCAGGTGCGCTCTGTAGGCCGCGAATTACGGTACTTAGGAGCTAACAAACTAACTACATACATAAGTAATTTACTTTTACAATTTACTACATACAGTAAGTAATTTACTTTAAATGCATTTATGTAATCTAGTGACTAACAGATCAGCCAGTTCAGCGTGTACCCTGCCTCCTGCACGATCACAGCTGGGATTGGCTCCAGCTCTCCCTTCCGCGACCCTTGTGAGGATAAGCAGCTCAGAAAATGGATTAACCAACAATTGTCTCTTCGTCATGTGTATCAATAGGTTTATAATTGCTCATGTAGTTTGTGCACTGCATCATGCTGAGAGGTTTTCTTTGGGCCTCTTTTTATTCCTCAGAGAAGACCTCAGATAACGTAGAAATAAATGTGTCCAATAAGCCAGCGGAGGGTGTGCCTCACAAATTAACCTAAAACTGTGATAATGTGATATCATAATTATCTGCTTGGTGTGCACTGGCATTTAATTATCCTTAAAAGTTGAATATTTCTATTCCAATGTTGGATAAAATGCTTTTTGCCCCGTACCAAGCACATCACGCTGTGAAAGCACCGTCTGAAATATAGTAATGCGGAAAATGGGGACATAAAAATGTAGCTTTTATATGGGGGGGAGATACACTCAATAATACATGGAAATCTGCATGTCTTGTCACTTTGTAGATGGTTTGCGTTCTCAAGCAGACAGTAGTCGCCCCCTTGTGGCAAATAATGTAATATTGCAGCGAGAGACGTTTGGGGGGGGAAAAAAGACAAAAGGTACTCAATAAACCATCACTATTTTGTGGAACTCTTCAAAAAAAAAAAATAAAATAAACGTATTTTTATATTCTATCTACCTCAATATTCTCCATTTTTTTTGCATGTCTTGTGTTTTCTGTAACAAATTCAACTTGTTTGCATAATACTGAGTTATTGTTCTTTGCACATTATTGATGACTGATTAACACCTTTTTTTTTTTTTTAAACCATTATCCTTCGGTTTCACTAAAGTGGAATTTATTGCATAATTGCGTTGACAAACTCATTTTTCTCATACACTCCTGTGGACTAACCAGTTATTTTTTCAGGGTTAACACTGCTCACTACCTAATTACTTCTTTTGGGCATAATCCTATCAACTAATACCTAAACTGAGTATTGCATAATCCTGTAGAAGAATTCATCAATCATCAGAGCCACTTACCCTCACAAGGGTCACGGGAGTGATCGAACCCGTCCCAGCTCTGGGGTACACCCTGAACTTGTTGCCAGTCAATCACGGGGCACATGGAGACAGACAACAGTTGTACTCACATTCACCCCTAAGGGTAATTTGGAATCTCCATTTAATGCATGTTTTTGGGATGTGGGAGGAAACCAGACCAAACTGTGTGGATCTACGTCCTGTGAATAAAGCAGTGAGAGGGGGATTCCTGTACTTTTAGTTGTAAAATGCTTTGGGTTCTTTAGCGTATACAAAAAAAAATTGATTTATGAAGGGATACTAATTCCACCAGGGCTTTGCATAATACGGTAATGCTGTGTAAGAATTTGCTAATTTGTTACATTTTTTTTGCACTTTCCCCAATTTAAAAGACTACAACTAAGCACCACACGTGTAGTTCCTTTATTGTTATAATTGGTTATTATTGTACATGGACAACCCCGTTCTCTTTTTTGTCTTTACAATATTTACCACATAATAACAGCACCTACATGTTTATTTACACACATTACATAAATTGTACACAAAGCATGTGTGAACTAAAAACAAAAGGGGGGGGGCGCATGTATTGGGTTACTCCCAATGTAAACACGAGTGTAAACATAAATAGTGCATGTGTTGCTCGGTAACCAAAAGTCATGGGACACACACACTGAAAGGCAAGTGAAAACGGAGCATGTGTCGAAATAAAGTATAGTATTTCACTTTAAATATACGTAGCATTTCAGCTAGGATGGCGAGTTTCAGTTCACGTCGGCCTCAGAGCATCCGGTTGCGTTTATGCGTAGGGGAGTCTGTGATGACATCGCCACAGGGGGCTGCGCCCCGCTTGCGGTTGGCGGCCGAATCCAGGTGGAGGGCCATCTCCTCGGCTATGAAGGTGTTCAGGTCGACGTCGTGAAGGCCATTGCGGCGACGGCAGTGGGGAGGCGCCACAGCCGGGTGGGTGGGCGAGCCCGGCGGTTGGCCCGAAGAGCGCACGGAGATGCTCGCCATGGCGCCGCTGAGACCTGGGGGAGGTAGTAATGCTTTGTGAAATTATTTCTATGGGACAAGTGTGAAAATTACTGTTAAAGCTCCTCTTATTTTGAAGGTCAAATTGATATTTTGAATGTTTTTTTTACGTTTGGATTAAGCTCCTGATGTTGTCATTGGGGCCCCCGGTGGACAACTGTTTACAGTGCCCGTCCGTCTCACAGTTCTGAGGATCGGGACTCAAATCCCGACCATGCCTGTGTGGACTTTGCATGTTCTCCCCGTACCTGGGAGGGCTTTTTCTGGGCACTCCCACTGGCCACCTCCCGCATCACAAAAACATGGTATTGATTGGAGAGACTAAATTGCCCGTAGGCGTGAATGAGAGTGTGAACAGTTGGATGTTTCTGTATGCCCTGTGATTGGCTGACAACCAGCTCGGGGGTGTACCCCGCTTCCTGCCTGAACTAAAATGGGATTTGACCCAGCACTCCCGTGACCCTTGTGAGGATAAGCATTCTCAGAAAGTGGATGGAAGATGTCATTATGCTCCCTCTTCGTATGTTTTAATCATGAATGACAATACAGCATACATATATATATTTTTCGTTTGTTTCCATTTGTACTTTTTAGGGTCAATGAAAATTGTTGCGATGAAAAACAGAAGAGTTAATTAGTCAAAAGGAGCCATTCTATTCACTATGACAGATTGGGAAATTGAGGTTTTTTTGTATAGTTTCTTGTTAGTCCGTTTATTTCATTTGTGCAAGGTGGAAGTTATCATGATTAACTGGCAAGAAGAACAACCACATTCATTGTGGTATAGTAGGACAAGTCTAAATTAAAATGAATGCAATTAAGTGTAGACATTTTCTCTAAGTAAATAATGTATAACTCTCAATGCCACAATTAAACTGTAGGACAAATTTCAGAATGGTCATCCATCTGGACTCTATTGAGAGCCATTTCAGATTATGACTATCATAAACATCAATTTGAAATGCTGACAAGGGGGAAAGAAACAGTTGAATGGCGAGCATATCTGTACTGACCATGCAGGGCTATGGCCTCTCTGAAGGGCTGCAGGTCAGTCTCCACGGAGCTGCCCGTCTCGGGCGGTGGCGGCCGGCTGGCGGCCACCATGGCTCCCCGGGGAGGGGCCCGGGCTGCCCTGGGAGGGGGGTTTTTGCCGCACAAGAAGCTGATGAGATCCTCACGACGGATGGTTCTCCGCCGCTTTTTCACCCAGGCCATCACTTCCTTGTTCCTGCGCTGGTAGCCGATCTGGAACCCAAGGTCGTAGCTGCGCTGGCGGGCCTCCATGCTTTCTGCACAACAACAACAATGCTCTTCAATTTTTTTTATGATAACCACCACCATGAACAATACCAATTAAAAGAACTAACCAACACAATCCATAGTCAAAAAAAGTCAACAGCACACTCTGACAGAAGCTCATAAGCAATGTACACATCAAATAATTATTACGACGGCTCCTCTTGCCAGTCGACGGTTTTTCATGCGTTCACTAGGACCACATCACCGACAGTTGAAATAAAAAACTACAGTGGTGCCTTCCCTCACAACTTTAATTTAGAATGAAAAGGTCAGTAACAAAAGACTATTTATGTAAAACCGTATTCAACAATATTGTACTTCATAAAAAGACTAATAATAAAAACAATGTAAAGAATTTATGCATTATGAGTTTTGCTTTGTATGCCTTGGCCAGCAGTGGGGAAGCATTGCATTAGAGATAGATGGCAGCAAAACTAGCCATTATTTTAACTCATTCACTGCCAGCCTTACCAGTTAACATGGATATTTTGACTTCTAAAGCCATCAGTGGCAGTTAATTAATAATCGGTGAATACCTTGTAGTCAATAGGAGAATCAATTCTAAAACAACTTTACAGTGAAAGCCTTATTACTGACCTTTGTACATGTTCGTGACGGCAGTGGCTGCATTCTGGAAGGGCACCCAGAGAGAAAGGCCTTGCTGCTGGCACTCTCTGTCTGCAAGTCACATTTCACACACACACACACACAATTCAAATGAAAATATTTTCCACACCCCTGACACCAATAAAAACCTGACTTCCATTTTTATTAAATTTTTGACCCCTTACAAAAAAAAAAAAATCTAATATCTACAATCAATAATACAGGCAATGTGAAAATAAGTTTCCTCTTAGAATTGACTCTTTAATCAAATTATGCATGCCAACTTTTACCTGGCCATATATTTGTGGATTTGAAGCACATACTTTGGGTAAAAAAAAAAATAAAGTCCAACATGTGGCTGAAACATCATCTTTGAAGCATACGAATGGACATCGTGGTGGTGTTCAGTGCAATCACCTATGTTATCATACACAAAATGTGTAAACGACTTAAAAAGCATACACCTGACATCAAACTGTGGATAAATAACTTTACTCAAGGTTTCTGGTAATTAGGAAGTGTTAGTTACTTTTTCAAGTGACAAATGGTCCAAAAATTTGCTAACTACAGCTATCAAATCACTACGCGAGGAGCACTATATTTTTTTGTAAACTAGCTCCTCCCTGTTCGCAGCCATGTTGTTAGTGTAAGCAACGCACATCAGATGGAACACATGCAAACCAAACAAAAAAAAATCATCCTGGAATGAAAATTTTAATGAATTACGTATCCGACTCGGGCCTCCACTCCCCAAGAAGGGTTGTGTCAGGAAGGGCATCCGGCGTAAAAATTGTGCCAAACATATATCCGTTCATCTGAGATGATACGCTGTGGTGACCCCGAAAGGGACAAGCTGAAAGAAACACACACAGCCCTAAGGAACGAAAATATAAACAAGTGTTTGTAGGTCTGTGCAACCGATCATCTGTCAGTCTCCTAAGAAAAGACATATGTGATTGTTTTTGTGGGCTACAAACATCAAACATCTGGCGCACAAGTGTAGCCTGGTCAGTCAACCCATGTTTAAGGCAAATGCTTTGGATTTAAATCTGATCAAAGACGATGAACCGCGAGTATTTACTTGAACCCTTCACGTTATGTTCGCGTCTATGTCTGTCTTTGTTGCATTCAAAATGTCTACATGGGTTTTTAACCATTAATAACCCAATTATTCAATCAATATTTAGTACAGCTATTACTTATTCATGGTTTTCTTCCCATCATTTAAAAAGATTTTGAATATCCCAGAAATAAAATTTTAAAAATTACAGATGAAACCATGTAAAACTGAGATGGAATAAAGTGTTTTTTTTATTAAAGGAAAACTCGGGCCAATTTAATCTACTTCATATATTTGGGTTACTATATTTAATATACAATGGAAGTTGAGTTTTATGATCAAATATTTTTCTTAAAACATACATTTAACCCACAACATAAAAAGAGGGGTCTCTGCTGGGTCAATATATTAAATGTTAATTTCATTAACATTATAAAGACAAAAAATATATATATATGCAGTGGACCCCCAGACATTGACAGGGGCTAGGGACCAGACCCCGAATACTAAATATCTACGGACAATTGACACCCCTTTAAATATGGTGGCAATGGAGGGGGGAATTCAAGTGTAAATCCCCTAAACTTTTAGCATAATAAGGGATACACAACCAGTAAGCATTTTAAGAGGTAGTTTGAACCCCAATAGGATATTTTATTATTATTAAAAATATTGAAATTTTTTTTTTTAGGTCAATCCGCACGGAACAAAGCATGAGTATGCAGTGGTCCACTGTATACGCAACAAAATGGTGGGTTTTTTTTTTTAAGTTTTTTTGTTTTTACACTGGTTCAATTTGCCCCATAACAATTGTGGGTCAAAATGTATTAATATTTTCAAGTATTTGTTAAAAGCTATGAAATAAAATGTCAATTTGTCATTCTTGGAGAATAGCAATGCCAATAATGTTTAGGGGTCATTATACCCATACCCTAAAGCCTAAGTCTCATCCCTATAAACATTCTAAAATAGATATTGTAATGAAAAATACATAACATTATTCACTTCAATGTCTATACGAAAAAATAAATGTGAGCGGAGAGCGCGTCATCCATGGGCAAAGTTGCAGAAGTGTCATTCTACGATATCCAAGTGGTCGCCATATTGGCTGCATTCTCCACCTGTGAAGTCACTCAGACATTCGGCAGTGAAAACACGCGGTGCACCCTACTGTGGGAGACGAACACGCCTCTTCTGACACGGAAGCTCTTTTCGAAAAGGAGAACACCACACAACCGAGTGAAGTTACTGGGACAATATTACACTAGTTTTTCGAGCCCTCGGGGCAATATTACACTATTGTTTCAAGCCATATTCAGATGATATGTGATCACGGCCAAACCGCATCCCCGTCCGATTCACTTCCGCGGCAGAGATGAGCCATCGCGGTTCATCGCAGCCGGCCAGTGTGGCTTATGATGGAGCCGAGCTGTGGTGCTTTAGGGGGTTGTTCAGACGCAGACAGTATGCGATGAGCAACAGTCGAGCCGGGGCACTTTACTGCACACACGCGGCTGAGTGAGGCATTCTCGGCTGGGTTCTTCAGAGCCGCCCCCGTCCGCAAAGCCCGACGCGCAGCCTTCGCAGAAGCCGTGACCGCCAAATGCGGCGCCTCAGCCGGTGTTCCTGATTTTCGGAGCCGTGGTGGCATATAGTAGAGCAGAGCCGTGCTGCTTTTAGGGGGATGTTCATAGCCGCCGCAGTACTCGATGAACACCGTCAAACCAATGCCCATTACTGCGCACACGCGGCTGAGTGAGGCATTCTTGGCTGGGTTCTTCAGATTTGCCGCCGTCCGGACAGCAGCCCAAAGCCGTCCGACGCGCACATCGACATATTTCGTACGCGGATCTTTTATGTTATGAGAGACCGATTACGTGGTCCGCCACAAACTATTGTTTTTTTTTTTTTTTTAGTAGCGTTATACACACCTACCTGTAATTCGGAACCCACGAAGCTCTCGTCCTCTGCAACCGTGCAATCCATTTTTCACAACGAACCGGGTCTCTTGCAAACTTATGCAAGGGAAATCCATTCTCCCGAGTGTTCAAGCAATGTCCAGCAATGCAATGAGCCGGCTAACACGAAGAAACAACAAGCTACCTTCCCGGAGGTAAAACTAATGGAAACAAACGAGTCCACTTGCGGGCACTGCTGTCCTTTACGTCACTTCCTGCTTCTTCTCGAAAACAAATCCCTCGAGAGTTACAAAAAGCTGTACACGTCAAAATCATGTTTTATGGTGAAAAAACACATGGGCCCATATTGGCTGACGTTTTTTAATTAATAACATACTAAAAATTATCCATTTCATGACAGTAGCCCTTTAAAGTTACGTACTAATTAATTTCAAATTCAGTCCTTTGTGGACATTATCTTACAGTTCTCTTTCTAAACACCTATTAAGTGGCGTGTTATTTTGTTGTTCAAAGTTGGTTATAAACAGTTCCGGCCAGAACTAAATGACAAGTGGACTGCACCGCCTAATCACTGACATTGATGTCTTAATGAGATGATCGCTTAACAGTTACCATGGCTTCGCCCATCCACTCTTCCTCCCTCTTCGTGACACTTGTAAGAGGCATGTTAAGAAGTATGGAAGCGATGATCAGTGACATACAATGCGTTGACAGAGGACGCAAAGATAGCATTCGTTTCCACGAGTTGGCAACCGGGGGGCAAAATAAAAGCAGCTGCAGCTCTTCAAAGGAGATGGGATGGTAATGTCAGACGCTGGCCTTTTTTACTCCCCAATATCTGGAATTATCAGCATTACGGCCGTAATAAGTCAACGATTTCCATAAGAAAATACAAACCTTCTGGGCCATTTGGGAGCTCTGTACATAAAACTTATATTAACATAACTTACAGATAATATAAATTAAGAACTTTCTTTGTGATGCACATGATTTGCTGATGTATAGCGCCAATTACTGATAAGAATTTTTTTCCCCCCTCTCAGTATCAGTGGCTGGGAGCGACATGCTTCACAAGTAACAGAGACATTGAAAAGGGCCCGAATCAGCCCTACACCTGGTATCGGTACTTCCCAATCCCTAGCTTTAAGGAAGTATTGTTGAAGTGATACATCTCGACTAAGAGACTACCGTAATTTCCGGCCTATAAACCGCGACTTTTTTCCCCCTCACGCTTTCAACCCTGCGGCTTATGCGGTGATGTGGCTAATTTGTGCAATTTTTTTCCCTAACAGCCACAAGGGGGCACGCAAGTGAAAAAGGTAAGAGTGAGACCGTTGGAATATATGTACTGAGGATCTTTTACTGGTATTTTTTGTTTGTTTGTTTTTTTATTATTATTTTTTTTTTAAAACCGGCCCTGTTAGCACTGTGCTAGCGTGTTGCTGCTGTGTTACTGGTGTGTTTCCGTAATTTTTACCACACTAGTGTTAGCGTCGCACTACTGTCTTGCTACCGTGTTACTGCCGTGTCTCAGTGATTTAGGTATGGTTTTTTTAACCGGTCCTGTTAGTGCTGTGCTACCATGTTGCTACTGTGTACCTGCCCCGGCTGTTTTTTTTTTTTTTTTTTACTGGTATGCTTAATTTTTTTTTTTTTTAACCAGCCCTGCTCATGCTACCGTGTTGTTGCTATGTTATGCTAAGCTAAGACATTAAAACTTTGAAAACTCTGTGTACTGTTTTTCTTTGTAAATATCTCATGTTTCAATGTGGGCACTTGGAGCTTTTTCACAGGTGCGGCTTGTGTATGTACCAAATGGTATTTCCTCTATAAATGTATTGGGTGAGGCTTATAACCAGGTGTGCTCTGTAGGCCGGAAATTACGGTAAGTTATTTTTATGTAGGGGAGGACCTAAATTTACCTTGGCCATTCTTAGAAATTTTAGAAGGCATTCACCGAATGTACATTTCTGGTGCATCTGAAACCAAATCATCTGTCACCAATTAATTTGAAAAAGTGTTTGGGGATCATAGTAGCAATATGATAGTCGGAGAGTAACCTTTGTGGAACCCCCCTGCCTCCTAATTAAATATATCCTATCTGTAATGTCACGCAGAAAAATGTTTCAAGATCTTTTTTCTCCAAAATAAATCTATTTCTCTGGACCCCCTCCGATTTTCAAAATTCTTAGTGCGCTGTAATCAGGTCAAAGTGGCCATTCCAATATGGTTTAATATTTTTGACTGCCATCTTGCTTATGATCGCTTGGGGTTCTTGGTTCCTTCATTTCTGTAAATAGAAAGGGTTGACATATTGATAATTTACGACAGTCACTACTATGAACCAAACTGTGGTTGGTGGGTTAAAAAAAAAAGATAAGGCCGCTCGAGTCTTGCTGCTGAATGCGTGCTTCACCGTAATAAATTACAATATTTCAAGTCACAGACGGGCGGAGGGAGGACAAGGGCTGCCTGGCTGGCTTGGTCTCAGCTCATATGACCGCAACGTACCATTAGATTAGCTTAGCATTGAGAAGACAGCCGAGTACCGAAATATGTCCTTCTCAATTATATGAACAGACTCGTGTGGATGCGTGGTGTATTTTAAACCACCCTTTCCCACTCACTGACTTCTGTGCGGGTACACTTTACTTAAAAAAAGACTGACCGGCCGGCTACACGATTTCAGGCGAGCCTTAACCGCGGCCCTGGTTAAATCGTATACAAAATCAGATTAACGAAAATTAAGGATTAAAATTGACAACAAAATACGAAAAGGGGCGTTATTGACAGCCTGGCGTTTATTTAAAGTGGCTAAACAGCAGCTAGCCTGCGTTAGCCGGTGTCCTTTGTGTAGCCAGTGCTAGCATTAGCATAAAATAAGCTAAGCCCCCCCCCCTCCCTCATCACCACCGCCTGTCACCATAATCATAGCTCGTACCTTTGTAAAGCTGTGCCACAGCTGTGGCCGAGTTCTGGAAGAGGTGCCACAGTTTCTGTTGGTTCTGCTCAGTCTCCTCGTCGCCCAGCGGCTCGCTCTGCTCGGCGGCAGCGAGGCACTGGCGCTCCCACTTAGAGAACCAGTGCTCAGGGCCGTGCTCCTGGATCTCGGCTTCTCCCTCCTCCTTCCGTTCCTCCATGGCTAACGGGTTAGCCTGAAAGCTCGATTCGTAGGGATTCGCCTGTAGTTGGTGTGTTTTGTTCGGTACTTTTAGACAGAGAATAATGTTCCGCAAGCCTCCGGTGCGAAGAGGAGGGGGAACGCGGATAATTTCCGCTAGCGTCGCATCATGTGTCAGTCTAGTCCGCTAAAGCTACTCTATATACACACACACTACCGCACTAGAATGACAACACAAGAATTTCTGTGTTTAGCCCCGCCCAGCTCAATTCCGCACCGAAAGGTGATTGGCTACGGTGACATCTCAGCATGGCTCGCCGAGCCGAAAATGAAATCTGATTGGATAAGCGGTGACACTGCGAGCCAAACACAAACTCTGATATTGACAAGCAGTGGAAAAAAAAATAGCGACCATGCCCCCACTCCCGAAAATTCGCCTTTTTGCAAACCGCTTTACTGCATTGTCCGGCGGGGGGCAGCAGGATGCTTGTGGAAACGTGACACAGTACAAAAGTCCGACTCCCTCTCTCCTAAGTGGAAATATAAGCGGAAGAACTAGTATATTTCGGCTATTAAACGTGTCTTTGTAGAAAGCTTTAATGCCCAGATGACGCCACGACTTCGTGAGAGATTTTGTTGGCCAATTAATTCGTTTTTGAGCGAGAGTACTGTGCATTTCGTGATATAATACCAAGCTAAGCACGAGCTGTTAAATTGAGCGACAGAGTTTAATGCTGTAACTTTAAATCGGTAGAATAAAATAAATAAATCAACATTTACTTCAGTGGAGATTGATCGCAAACACACTCTTTCCTATTAACATATTTTTTCCTTGACAGTCCCTTTCAAAATAATCGAACACCAAGGTCAGTTCTTTTGGTTTTTGCTTGTTTGTTTGTTTGTTTTGTTTGGGATACTGAGGACTTTTATGTTTCAGATCATTTTTGAATATGAGACAAAAATCCAGAATTCCAGATTTTATTTTATGGTATTTACCTCTATGTGTTAAATAACTCAGGACAGAGAGCACCTTTTGTTTGAAGCAACCCACTTTTCAAGTGAGGAAAAGTATTGGAACAAACATCATTCTAATAACCTAAAGTGAATAACATCAATCAATTTTCTGAGCTGCTTATCCTCACGAGGGTCACAGGAGTGCTGGAACCGACCCCAGCAGTCATCAGGCAGGCGGCAGGTTACACCCTGAACTGGTTGCCAGCCAATCAGAGGGCACATAGAGATAAAAAAAATTCACGCTCACAATCGCACTTATGGTCTAAAGTCTCCAAATAATGTATGAAGAGTTTGTTTTCAAAATGAGACATATCCGTTTTTTTTTTTTTTTCATTTTGAGAAAAGGGCTTGGTATTGAAGTGAAAACAATAAACTCAATTTATGTTTCTAACTATTGGGGGATGGAAAGAGATCCTAAAAAGTAACTAAACACCATACTACAAAAAAAATATTGGCTTTAATATTCACCGAGTTTTTTTGATGACAAATTTCCTTTTTTCTCCAAAATGAGACATATCCAAACATTCTATTCTTGGCAAAGTGAGACATATCCAAATTTCGACTTAAACCATTTTTTTAAAAAAATCTGTTGCTTTTGATAGGCAATCATGAAAACTATTTGCCTTTCAACATTTCAAGCATTTTAAAATAATATTTAAGCCCATGACCACCACATCTAGAGAGTTAGGTATCAGAAATAAGGGTCAGTCACCAGTCACAATTTTCACAATTAGCTCACAATGTCAGATGTTGAAAAAGGAGATGAAAAAATGCGAATTTCTTTTAAAAAGGTGTTTTTCAGTTATTTAGAAACTTTTTGTTTCTTCAGAATGAGGTCTTGGAAAGGCTGAGTTTACATCATTTTAATTTTGTGTATCTGTATGCGATTCTGCAATCCGACATCTGCAGGCATTGTGTCACTCAGTTGATTAATTTTGTTTATAAGTCGATGTGAGATCATTAAGAAAGTAAACTGCTTCAAACCAGTCTACCAAGGTTAATATAGGTTGCGAGGGATACCAGCAGAAAAAAAATAGGTAGTCGATCTCATACACACATCTCCAAAATGAAATCAGTTTCAAACTCACAAATTCACTGTTTGAAATCTGACTCATTGAGTCTGCTTTCTTTTGATTTTATTTATAGCTGTCGCTGTCGGGGGAAAGAACACTGCAGAATAGGATATAAGTCTGTAGTAATAATAACAGTATTCATAATGCTCATAGATAGAAATTGAGTCTACTCCAAGGGTGTTGATTTCCTTTTAATGTCAACTTTTCTTAAGTCATAGCCGATAACTTTCCTTATAAAAAATGGCAAAAAAAAAAGATTGCATAGAATTATAAAAATTTATTCATTCATTAATGATCGTTGGTGAAATATTTTGAACAACAAAATTACTATTCAAGCATTACACAATCATAGACAAAAGAGTATGTTTATTACATTCAGATACAATGGTACTTGGATGAGAACTGAAGTATTAAATTGCAATAATTTCATAAAGAATTAAAATTAAATGGGAAAAGCACCCTCACAATGGGACAGCCTGCAAGTAAACCAGCACAATCACTGATTCATTTATTTGATATTATTAAACATTGCTAAACAAAATACAAGACTTAGTTCAGCTTGAAAGCAAGAAACACTGTAAAGATAAAATCGACAAAAATGCATGCCAAGGATCCAAATAAAAAAACATGGTAAAATGTATCACATGGCAAAACAATGAAAAGGTTTGCTACTGACTGTACTGGATATTTTTCAGTGTAAACAAAAACAATCTACAAAGATCAAAAGCCTTTATTTTCTTTCAATTCATAAGTAGAAAAGAAACATGACTGATTCACACATCAGTAGATTCTATTAAAAATAGAATTCATGTAAAAGAAAATCCAAATGTGATAAAAAAGGAAACAATAGGTCAACTTCACAAAGAGAAAAAATAGGGTCTACTATCATAGCAAGCGCTTCTTCTTTTCTGACCCCAGTTCTGCTGGGTTTGTTTTCCTTCCCAGCTTCATTCTCTCCGGTGTCTCGTACATAAAATCAAACTCGGCATTAGCATCGCTCTCAAACGTGGGCGCAGCCATTTTGGATGATGATGTGGAAGATACCGGAACTTCCCTCTAGACGAATTCTGATTGGATGCTGCTTGCTTCAGCAGCGCATGCTGATTGAACGAAATTATGTCCCATTTTGCTCAAAATAAGATCTCGATATGTCGCATTTTGAAATAAAACGCGATCTTCCTTGGCTGATATAGAACGATATGTCGCACTTTCAACAAAAATCAGAGTATCCCGATAACTACCATTCGGAGCTGGATAATTTTGGCGCGAGTTTCGTAAATCTGAAAAAATGCCTATGTCGCGTTTTGAAAACAAACTCTTCGTATGTTTTTAGGATGTGGGAGGAAACCGGAGTGCCTGGAGAAAACCCACACAGGCACAGGGAGAACATGCAAACTCCACTATAGTATATATGTATATATACTGTATATATACTATATATTACTTGGTTTTATAAGACATTTTCAGGGTCCCTGGAAATCTCAAGCCCAAGGCAATTGCCCGTGTTTTCGTATTAAATCTGCCCCTGGTCTCTATGCCAAATATCTAATGTAGTAGTGTGCTCACTACTTCAAACTATAAAAGCACATACAGTACACTGTTGTTAATACAGGTGAGTGTTTATGAACATGTTATCAGCAGCAATTATAAGATAAGCATCTTGGTTGCAGCCGATGAGATTAGGTTTTGAGTGCATCTAAAGTTCAAGATCAGGCTGCCCTTATATTACACGCGAGTGAGAGTCCAAAGATTCAGTTATTTTATGGCAGGTTGCACGTTTCTGTATTCCTCATGAAAACATCTTCGCTGTCATACACTTTTCACATTTTGATCATGACTAAGGGGAAGCAGGATGTTTTTGCCTTGGACGATTCCTTCGAAGAGCAAGGCCCGACGCTAACCTTCAGCAACTTGCACTACTGCGTCCAGGAGAGCAGATGGTGTCAAAAGAAATGTCCAGAAAAGTACATCCTCAAGGATGTCAGGTAGGATGTAATTATTTACACACGGTGTGGAGAAAAAAAACGCTATAAATTAAATGTTTTGTTTTTTTAATTAAGTCAATTTCAAATGATTTATTTGTTGTGATTTCACTCATTTGTTTTATAAACATTGATACATAATTCCAAATATTGTTCCAAAACCAGCAAACTTATTTTAACTTTGTTTTCTAATTATTTATTCACGAGTTTAGTGTAACTGTTAATCTATTATTTCATTAATTCCATAAGCACATTACTAACAAAAAATAAGATTGCTGTCCAACAAAATTGTGTATTTTGTCTTTGTAGTTCAAAATGATGAAATGATTAAATTATTCATTATGATTACAATGTTTTAAGGTATTTTTATTTTCTATATAATAAAATATTGCCTTATTACATAAACTACATTTTTTATGAAAACAGCATTTTTGTTGGTTTCTTCAGTGAAATAAAAATTACTTCTATTACTTATAATGATTCCTATTATTTATTATTTTTGTTATTTTATGAATACAATCAAAATCAAAGTATGATAGCCAGCCCTCAAAATCCAATTATTCAGAAAAACACCAACATATTTGCGTATTTAAATTTTTATCAAGTATAACAAATGTTTTAGATTCATTATAATGTGTTCAATGTTTTTTGTTTAATATTATCACTCCAGCACAAAATATTTATTCATTCAATTGAATTTAATGAATGCATTTTCACCTTCATTTTTTAATCTACATTGCTTTTGGTACAAAGGGAAAAAGGAATACGGTATTACCTTTTTCCAATATTTTATCAGGAAGACGGTGACTTCAACTGTTATAATTTGAAAAAAATTATTTCTATACATACATACTAATTTCAATGGTTTGAAGCTAAACTATGAGATCTTCTGTCTAAAGAGAGGGGAAAAAAGATAATATTGTAAGAATGGACGTACAGTACGGTGAAAATTGCAGACCCCTTCATGATTTATAAGTGGGAGAACTTGCAATATAGCAGGGTGTTCAAACACTTATTTTCTTCACTATCTGTTGTTGTTCCAGTGGCATCATGAGGCCCGGGATGAACGCTATCATGGGCGCCACGGGAAGCGGTAAAACATCGTAAGAAGTACACGTTTACACAACATTCGTCATTTTAAGCATTTCACCTTGCAGGTATGACACATTCATCACACCTGATGTGGGTGGCAAAAGTACTCTCTGTACTTGCATAAAGTGCAAAATATGTTGGTAAAATTACAAATACTGATTCAACTGCTTAAGTAAAAGTAAAAGTACAAACTCTGCAATGTACGAATATAACATTTATACTGTCATTTGTATACAAAACCGTACCCGTTTTTGATGACTTAACACAATATCTAAATGAAGCTCCTCAATTCACTCCATCATACAGTATTTCTTGAGCACGAGAATGCCAGATGGTAAAGCTCTACATTTCTCTAAATGAAACTCCTTGATTCAGTTCAACATAGTTCCTTGACACCAAGATGACACAAAATTTCAGACAAGTGCTCTGTTTATTGCTTTGGCTTGAGCACAACAACTACATAGAATAGAATAGAATGGAAGAGGTTCCCCAAAGAAAATCTACCAGTAGGTGAATTTATGAATGCCAAACTACAAATATGTGTCGGTTTGCGCCATCGAAGTCAAGATAGGCCATCTTGAAAAATATACTTAAGTACATGAATAATTATTTGTACTTATTGTAATTATTTTCCATCATTGTGGCTCACCGTGCAGCCTCCTGGACGTCATCTCTGGGAGAAAAGATCCAGCCGGCCTCCGCCAAGGAAGTGTCTTGGTGGATGGCAAGGTTGTGACCTCCGAACTCAGGCTCAGTTCTGCGTATGTGGTTCAGGTGCATCACGAGTACATTACACACACGTTTAGTTTTGGGAGGATGACCACATGGAAAATGCGATTCTCAGGATGACATCCTGATGGGAACGCTGACCGTGAAGGAGAACCTCCGCTTCAGCGCCAACCTGCGTCTGGACCCGCGACGCCACTCGCCCGTGGAGAAACGCGAACGAGTGAGCGCCATCCTTGACGAGCTGGGCCTGAATGACTGCGCAAACACCAAGGTGGGACTTGCCAGGCCGCTTTGAGAAAGACAACCACAAATGCGTTTTGGCCAAGGGTTCTCAAACTTTTGGGTCCAGAGACATCTTACATCAGGGAATTTTTTTCAAGTACCCCCTCATAATCCTAACAGCAACTCAACAAAACCCTGAAACCATAGGGATTAAACAGTTGCCTATTTTTAACAGAAAAGTCACAATGTTGGTCTCCAAGTACTTTTGCATTATGTATAGGTTGAACATTAACTCTGCACTTAAATACAACAAAATCAGAAACTTGATAAATGATTCAATTACAATGTATTGTACGTGAAATGTACGCCACTCAATTTTTTTCCCCCCAAGGAAAACATCTTTACAAGAACAATGGCAAATTTTGTTGGGATAAATAAGAGGCAATCTTTCAAGAATAAACTCCTATTTTAAAGTCGTAATATTAATCAGATTCACGTTTATTAAAATGGTTAAGTAGTACACATGCCTGCCTTTGGTGCAGGCAGCGTGGGATAAATTCCCGCTCAGTGATGATGTCAATATGTTCTCAACAACTGACTGGTGATGAATTCAGGCCGTGATCTGCCTTTCATGTTAGCTGGGACAGGCTCTGGCCCTCCTGCAACCCTTGTGAGGATAAGCATCTTAGACAATGGAATAAAGAAAGAAAGAAATAAGGGGTGTCCGATTCCAGGATGTACAGATTCCATATACATTGATATTATTGCACAGATAGGTAATCGTTACATTATATTGTTTATATTACAATATATATCTACCAAAAATATTTCTGATATTATGTACAGTAGTCATGAGAGTCACTGTTTGATGATGGGAAAAAGTCATTTTAACAAGTGATGAATTTATTCTCATAATTGTATGCATTTTAATCTGGAAAAGATGCCTTTGTTCTAAAAATTAATAGGAGTGTGTGAGAAAATGTGAGAAATGTTGTTCTTAAAAGATACTTTATTGATGCAATGATGTCAGATTTAATAGTATGATACATTGTGATCAAATCAGAGCTTTTAATAGTTCAAAAGTAGTTAATTGGTCTGTTTGAAAGGTGAACGGATAACAGAAGACTTAATTGTGTTGTATAATTAATGTTTTTTCTCCCCTAAATAACCAAAGCCAGTATGTACATTAAGTAAATGGTATGTTTTTTTCTGTGAGCTATAAGGAATAAATGACACTCACAGTTATTCAAAATAATGTCAAATGGTCGTGTTGCGTGCAGATCGGGACTGAGTTTCTACGCGGCGTGTCAGGCGGAGAGAGGAAGCGCTGCAGCATCGGGATGGAACTCATCACCTCGCCTGCTCTCCTCTTCCTGGACGAGCCCACCACAGGCCTGGACTCCAACACGGCCAATTGCATTATTGGCCTACTTCACAAGTATGTACAGATAGAAAGAGAAGAGAGAGGGGGTAGGCGGGGAGAGTTGGGGGTAGAGAGCAAAAACCTTCCACCATTTAGTGACTGGTTAACCCCACAATTCAGAAGTTCTACCCATCCATCCATTTTCTGAGGCGCTTGTCCTCACAATTGTCGCAGGAGTGCTGGAGATTATCCCAGCTGTCATCGGGCAGGAGGCGGGGTACATCCTGAACTGGTTGCCAGCCAATCGCAGGGCACATGGAGACAGACAACAGTCGCACTCACAATCACACCTAGTGGCAGTTTAGAGTCTCCAATGAATGCATTTTTTGGGGATGACAAAGTAAACTGAAGGGCCCGGAGAAAACGTACCCAGGCACGTGGAGAACATGCAAACTCCACACAGCCAGGCCGGGATTTGAACCCCGGTCCTCAGAGCTGTGAGGCCAGTGCTCTGCCGTTTCTAAGGTGCTGCTGTGGTTCTATGCGTAGTTATTGAGTATCATAGTAGATCAGTGGAACAGAAGGAATTCTATCCATCAATTTTCCAAGCCACAAGGTTCATGCTTTACAAATACGCCTTACAAATTGAGATTTGGTGTTAGGTTTTTTGCAAAAAGTTACCATGCGGGAGGGTTCACAACCTTTCAAGGAGCACTATGTAATATCTATATTCCCTCATGTGTGCTAGACTGTCCAGGCGAGGCAAGACAATCATCTTCTCCATCCACCAGCCTCGCTTCTCCATCTTCAGACGCTTTGACCACCTGACGCTGATGCACAAAGGCGAGGTGGTGTACGCTGGGGCAGCGCACCGCGCCCTCGAGTACTTCACAGACCTCGGTACGCCGCGCTATCACTCTTGATGGGTCTTTTTGTATTACTCGTTACTTTTTAACATCAACGCTTTGCTTCAGGCTTCCACATCGAGTCCTTTGACAACCCTGCGGACTTCTTCATGGACATTACCAACGGAGAGGCTAAGTCTACCCAAGGAGAAATTAATACAAGTACTCTATGCTATCACAATGTTTCCCAACCTTTGATAAGCAAATGTTACATTACCACGAGGGTTAATTTGGACGGATTAATTTGACAAGTTAGCCTTTGAATCCTAGTCCTGAGAACTGTGACGCTAATCCTGTAACCAGACACTCCACCATGCTGCCTAATAAGTACCATATAGTCAATTTTTTAAAAACAAATTCATGTTAGGACTTTATGATCTAGTTTTCCTTTATTATCTTCAGCAGGTGAGAGCAAGAACCTCCTGGCAGTCAAGTATTATCAGTCGCAGCTGTGCCAGGACATGTTGCACGAGCTTGAGTCCATCAACTGCAGCGTCGCAGAAGGGATCAAAGCTCAGGAAAAAGTGGCCGATTACGCCACGTCCTTCCTCTACCAGGTCAGCCTTTCATTTTAGTTCAGCCCTGGAATTCACCTAAAATGACTCATTTAGTAGATGTGTCATTCATATTTTGAAACAATCCCAAAAAATATTCTTGGGATGTTTTTGTCCTACCGCTGAAAAGGGCGAAAACATCCTTAAAAGTTTGACAGACCTCGTCTGTGTTTTTTGAATGTGAATTTGGAAAAATGTCCAAGTGGGCGCTACCGAGGGGATCCTTACCTAACTTGAATTATCACCCGAATGAGCAAAGTTTTTGGTGTGTCAAGTCTGTCTGCTTCTGCTTGGCTGCCCTTCCAATGAACCCTGTTTATAACCCCGTAACAAAACTTTAGTATGTGTGTGTGCTTGCTTGTGACAGATGCGAGTGGTGTGTGGCAGGACCGTGCTGAACACACTGAGGAACCCGCATACGTCATACGCTCAGCTGGCTCTCAACATTTTCTTTGCTGTCCTCGTGGGCCTTATTTATTTCCAAATGCCCTTAACCCTGCCTGAAGCCTTGCAGAACAGGTACACTGCACATAAATCGTCGCCATTTGGAATAATTTTCTCATACT
The DNA here is from genome assembly GCF_019802595.1 of Syngnathoides biaculeatus. Taxonomy (NCBI): domain Eukaryota; kingdom Metazoa; phylum Chordata; class Actinopteri; order Syngnathiformes; family Syngnathidae; genus Syngnathoides; species Syngnathoides biaculeatus. The sequence goes on along the minus strand of NC_084648.1, from coordinate 8,325,700 downwards.
TTGGAATAAATTCCATTTTAAAGAGGAACATAGTCAGTTATAATTCACTGCACATGGATTATGACATTTTGTATTGTTTTTTAAAATGCATTGAAATTCATTTTATTGGAGGAGCATGCACAGGTCACCATGGTGTCATAACCACAATTATCAGGTTGACATTTTTTATGATGATAAGATGCTAAGAACACAATGATAAGTAATCGTCTCTGGACAGGAGCGGCGCGTTCTTCTTTCTCATCATCAACATGGTCTTTGGGAATCTCTCCGCAGTGGAGCTATTCATCAACGAGAGGGCCATTTTCATGTGAGACAAGTTTTTAGACATCTTATTCTATGTTGAATAAGAAAAAAAAACCCACTCATTTTTGCATATTTTTATCATGCAGCCATGAAAACTCCAGCGGCTACTACCGCACGTCCGTGTACTTCCTGTCCAAGATCTTCGCCGACCTCATTCCCAACCGCATTGTTCCCATCTTTGTCTTTTCGGCCATCGCCTACTACATGATGGGTAATCCTATGCATGCACTTTTTTTTTTTTATCATATTTATTTTTGTCAACTCCAGAAATTACAAAGTTAAATAAAAATGTCTGATTCTTACTATAACATGAAAAATTCAAAAATCAGTGTGGAGTTCTTTTTTTTTTAAATGTACAATAATTTCAGAATTAAAAGGAGGTAATAAACTGACCTGTCCAGCATAATTTTTTGGGGGAAAAAAAAGGTTCACAAACAAGTCATCTTGAGGCTGCAAGCCAGAGGGGAGGCCAAAAGGAATAGGTGGACATACGTTATTTTTATTAAAGAAGTCAGCCAAGTGCAAAAAAAAACAATTGATTATTGCACCTAAGTTTGGCTTTATTTCTTTTTGTGTGTAGTTAGGATACTCTGTATATTACATTTCCAAGTATTGCCTACTATTCAAATTAAAAGATGATGTTATGAACATCTTATTTCTTCATCAATCAAGCTAGAGACTAGCCAAATCATTTTAAATATTCCTTTCCTCTGAGATGAAAGGCTCATATTGTATTTATCCTGTTACATAAGATTTGTGCTTTTCCAACAATTACTTTTAGAATGTGTTGAATAATTACAAATACCATAATGCTGGTGTTTGTTCTTTATCCGGGATATAATACTTTGCATTAACATTTTAGAAAATGTTTTAATCTTTAAAAATGTTATAAAAATTATTAATTTGTTTTTTATTTATTCATATAACCTTTTCTTCTTCATATATATATATATAACATTCAATGTATTTCTAGACTATATAATATATTCTATAGATACAAGGAATTAAAAAAAAATGTAATCAACATTTTTTTTCTTTTTATAATAATTTCATTGTAATTACTCATCTATTCTAAACTTTTAAAATTATCTTTGCATTGTATTTGCCAGCATTACAAAAATTATCTAATGAGACAAGAGAATTTAAATGAACTAAAAATTTTAATCAAAGGTTTAATGAAGAAACTGCTAAATTAACTGAACAAATATTATAGGCCTTTTGGTGATTTAAACGCTGGGTTGTCTGGATGGCTGATTGGATTAAAATGGGGCACGTGTGAATGGCTAGTCACAGAGCTGAAGTCTCAGATTTGCTGTGTGACGACACTTTGTAGTCTTGAATTGTGATTAGAACTTTTTTTTCATATTTGAATTGTGTACAGGACTTAAGTCGGCCTTGTCGGCCTTCTTGTGCTTCGTGTTGACTATGTCCCTGGTCAGCCTGGCAGGAGTCAGCTTGGCCTTCCTGGTCTCAGCCAGCGTGTCGTCCTTCGCTATGGCCAACATCCTCATTGCGCTCCCCTTCGTCTTCATGATGGTTCGGTTCATGTGCACTGTTGCTCCTTAGTGCGGTCTGCCCCAAAAAAAATTTCACTGGGTTTGTCCCTTTTTTGCAGGTCTTTGGCGGCTACCTGGTCAATCTCAACGCCATGCTGAGTTGGCTCTCTTGGCTCAAGTGGATCAGCATCTTCAGATATGGACTCAATGTAAGGGTTTGCCTTACACTGGCCCATAAAAAAAGACTAGGAATAATCCACATAATGAAAAAAAATTGGTCACATACAAGCACGTACGTATTATACATGTCATACAATTACAATGAACCCCGTTTGTCATGGCGGATACATTGTAAATCGCACCTGGTAAAAATCTGGGATACAGAGAGACCCTACCAAAAATATTTTTCTACATATATATAATATATAATGGAAATGATCATCTATGTCATGATAGTTGCGAAACTCTAAACTCTTCTGCTCTGTGTTTATACCATACATAGCCTTTGGGTGTCAGATGCCTACATTTATTAGACTTCAAGTGCACTGGCATTTCGCAGCCCCATAATCTGCGTAACAAGTGGAGAGTCACCTCCTCATCTCTATCGACGACTCAAAAGCTGTGCTGATCTCACAACCAATGAAATGTGTCCTACTATCTGGATCTGTTAGTCATTACAGTGCTTTATAAACTACAATTTCACAGATGAGCTGGGCTAAATTCCCTTTCCTGCTTAACCACTGAAATCACACTTGACGTAAACAATGTCTATGTCGTTGGCAGGGAAGAGTTGAATTCCTATTGATGAATACAAATATCCACATCAGTGAATGAGTAAATTAAACATGAATTTTTATTGGTCGTGAACATGCAGCATCTCTTCCAGTAGATGGTGTCAGGTGTGTTGTGGTACATCATGGCAGAGCAGAGTTCTGAATTTGGATTCACGGAACTATTAAAAAAAAAAAAAAGCTTAAACATGTTATAAAGGATGGAAATTTTTGTAAGGTATTTCATAAATAGTATTGAGAATCTCCAAGATGGCAGCAGCGTGAAGGATGATCCGTGACATAACAATGCCATGACATCTCTTACCAGTTATTCATTACACAGAGTAAGGGGGGGGGGGGGGGGACAAACTATTATTGTGTTATCAATCCTTTCAAGTTATTCATCATAACTACCACATTTCACAATAGAACTCAATGCTTCTTTTCTTCTCCAAAAGGCTGCATTCATCAATGAGATGGCGGGACAGTTATTCTACACAAACAACACCATGTGAGGAGATACGGCAACTGGATATCATGAAAACAAACAACTGAACCCAAACTCAAAATCACCATGTTTCCCCCGCAGTGTCCCGGGCGAGCTGTTCCTCCAGAGCCAGGACATCGACTACTCCACGTGGGGTTTCTGGCAGAACCAGGTTGCCCTTCTGGGGATCATAGTGGCCTGTATGCTCCTCGCCTACGTTCAGCTGCGCAGGATCAACCGATGGAAGTGACACAAGAGGGCCGGAGTGAAAATTGTATTTTTAGAGTCCTCAAAACCCACTCAGCAAAGTACCATGGGAAGTTGTAAAAAAATGTTCTCCTGAGACCAGTTTCAACCATTAACAGGAAGCTGGATGGACATATTTATAATAACAGGACACACAAAAAAGTCTCAAAGACACTTGTCTGAATTTAAACAAAAACAACCATTTGGGGTGATAGACGAACTCCTAAGGAATTTGTTCAAATGAGTCCCAATTGGAACCAGGTAGACTACACAGATGGGCAATGCTAAATTGCAAAACTTATTTTGCTTACGCCATCTAATGTGGTCTGAGCATCGTGTAGCTCGAATTCTTATTTACTGTGTTTCACCATCCAATGAGATCCTATGCAGTAGCCACTCTGTAAATACTGTTTCTGTAGTGGATGAAATGATTCCTTATTGTTTAATGAATGAGCTCCTTTAATATCCTGACCACACGTGTTGCAACATTTGACTGCGAGGCGGATAATCTACAACCTGAAGTACACCGAGTCCGGGCACCAGGGACGCGAGTGCGCAGTAATCCAATGTCTAAGACCTTACAAAGCTTCTTATCGTGACAGAAGCCACATTAGCGGCCATAACAAGACACCTGGAAGACGTTTTATCGAGTAGTCCAGGCCTCCAGGCTACAAAAACAAACAAAACAAAAACTAATTGCAATGTTTTAGGTTTACCAGGTAATTTGTAAAATCCATGAATTGGGCTGCGATGAATGCCAGTCAAATGGAAATGTTTTATTTATTATTAGCATGTATGCTGTTGTTGCGTTACGATTGTTTTATGGACATCTATAACAATTCAATCACAGCACAATGAAAGGAATTAAAAAACATAGCTGATGGGAAAAGAATGATTGAAGATGCATCATTGTTGTCCAATGAAAGGCATCTAAATGAAAACTTTCTCGTTTGCATTCAAATCACATATGCACAGTAAAAAATATGAACACAAAGAAAACAAATATCGCTGAAATCTTTTCCACTTCTGAATCTGAATACTGTGCTACAATTTTTTGAATTGCTCTGACGATAAGATGTTCATAGCGCAGCAAACATCCATCCATTAGCTGAGGCGCTTATCCTCACAAGGGTCTCAGGAGTGCAGTAGCCTATCAGCTATCGGACAGAGTACACCCTGAACTGGTTGCCAGCCAATCTCAGGGCACATAGAGACAGACAACAGTTCCACTCGCAATCACACGAAGGGCTAATTTACAATCTCTGAATAATGCATATTTTGGGCATGTGGGAGGAAACCGGAGTACCCGGAGAAAAGCCATGCAGGCAAGGTGAGAACATGGAAACTCCACATTGGAGGGAGCCGGGATTTGAACCCCAGTCTTCAGAAGTGTGAGGCAGATGCTCTAACCAGATGCTCCACCGTTCCACCTCAACAAACATAACTTTCTCTTTTTTTTTTTTTTTTTTTTTTTAAGGTTTTGGAGTTAAGAGGTTTCTGCCCAACTCAAGTAATACATTTTGTAAAATGTGAAATCATGTTGCAATAATAATTCCATTTATGGGCAATTGTAGGATACAAGTTTTGGGGTTGCTAACCTCCCAGCAAGTCAATGTAAATGTCATTCTTGGTGATTAAAACAAGTCACAAAATATGGTCAGCGACAACATCCTTACTGAAAATGTTTGCAATGCTGAATCTGAATCTGTTCAATACAATCTGTGCATTTCACTTTGCTTTAAATCTCTGTTCTTGGGGTTGGTGACAGTGCTAATAAATGAAAGTAATGTTGTGCAAGCGTTCTCACAACACCTAAAGATGATTGTGACATTTTTTTCTTCAGTTCTCATTTTTTTTCATACACTGAAAACAATCCGTGTAAAGTGTTGAAAATGTGCAAGTGTACCACAACAACAAACAGGATGATGCCAAGTCTTTATCAAATTTACTTCACTGATTAAAGCATCACATTATGTAAGTACAACTATTTATATACTGCAACATATACGCTGACAAGACAGTTATGGTCACTGACATTGCAAACGAGCGGCATGGCATGCACATTAGCCTGTTACTGTGTTTTCAGTCATTTTTTGGTGGGTCTTTTAGAAATGAGTTATTTGACAACAACCTTTGGTGGATTAATTGCTTAATGTTCCTTCCCAGGCAATGGACTCAAGCGGTTCGCGTTTCAAACAAGGCTTTAAGTCGTGGTTACGGTTTTTAAATTAGGTTTGATGCAAAGGGTTGGGTTTTAAAGTAGTCATAAGATAGTATTAAAGTTTCAAATGAAGGTTCAAGTTTCAAGCCAGTTTCTATTTAGGGTTTCACCCCCGGATTCAGGTTTGACACCAATTGTAAGGATTAAAGTTACAAGAAAAGCTTTAAGGATTCAAATGAGGGTTAGAGTTTCAAGCCAGGGTTTGGGTTTCAAAGTAGGGCTGTATGCCAAGAAGGGTTTTAAGTGAGGTTTTCAAGTCAAGGTTAGAGTTTGAAAGTTGGGGGCCAAGCCAGGGTTTGGGTTTCAAATAAGGGCTAGGGATTCAAATGAAGGTTTCAAGACTGGATTAGGGTTTTAAATTGGGGTTTCAAATTAGGAATCTATGGGGATGAGGGTTTTTGTGCAAGTGTTTATATCTTTGGTTTGGGAATCAAAATTTGAAATCTTGGTTAGGTTAAAAAAAAAAAAATGTTTGGTTCTATAAAAGGGCTCTGAGCCTTAGCACAATAGTTTCCAGCCGAGATTAGGTTTACAAATTAGGGTTAAACCTATACAACTGTTAGGGTTTCAAGATTGTTTTCCAAATAAGGGTTTGGGTTGGACTTTGAAATTCTGGATTCGATTCTGGATTATGAATTCAAATTGGGGATTCAAGTGTGTCTTAGCCAGGGTAAGGTTTTAAAGCTTTGTTTCCAAATAAAGCAAATATTTGCTGTTTTCATAATAGTCTTACATCCTATCAGTTAACTTGCAGCTGTCAAGGTTTAAAGCCAAGGGTCGGGTTTCAAAGTAGAGTTCAGAAACTTTTAACAGTGGTGGTCTTTTTACGTCCCACCGTATCGGGTGCGTTCTCCAGCCCCCGCAGCCACTCGGTGCACTTGAGCACCACACGTTCATCCACCCCAGCGCCCCGTTGGTCCTCGTCGTCCTCGTACTCTACGTCATCGTAGCGGTGCCGCTCATTCAGCAGCGACACTTTCACCATGGAACTCACGTCATAGCGAGTCCTGATGGCTGCCGCCCGACCGTGGAGCCGTGGTGACGGGGAGGGTGCCGAGTGGTGGGCCCTCCTAGGTCGCCTGGAATCCGTGACGCTTGCGGAAACAGAGTTATTGTTGTTGTTGCGCCTCTGCAGCAGCAGGACTGCCTCAGGGGTTAGGGTCAGCGTGAATCGGGTTTCCTCTGGATGGGCTTTTCCTCTGGTTCTCACCTGGCGGATCTGAATAAGAACTATACTGAGTAGGGTTTCAAGTGTGCCCCGGCAATTACTTGGCTGGTTTACTTAAACCAACCAATATTAGCCCTTTCAAATCTGATTACAACAGAAGACAAATAATGAAAAAATAGTAGTAAAATGAAAAGTTGAGTTTACTTCATTGTAAAATTAAAGAAATACATATAGGGCAAAGTGTTGTATCTGCCTGTAATTCATAGCTTTGTTGTAAGCGTTAAAAGACCTTGAGAATTACGTTGTGTCTGAAAGTTGGGTTTTAAGCCAGACTTGAGGTTTCAAGACTGGTTTATGGTTAGAGTTTCTAATTAAGGTTTCAAGTTAGGGTTTCAAGCCTTGGTTAGGTTTTCAAAGCAGGGTAACATGTAAAATAAGTTTTAAAGTAGGGTTTAAAGCCAGAATAATAGCTTTAAATATGGGTTTCAAGACAAGAATTTATTCTTACAGATTCCAAGTCTGGGTTATACTATATACATATGGGTTCTCACCTGGTGGGTCTTTGCTAATGATTCTCCGGAGCTCAATGCAGGGACACTCTCCTGGGGCAACCTTGGCGAGGCGCCCTTTTTCCTGAGTTCTGGTACTCCCCTGGTGGCTGTGGGCAGATGGCTCCGTGGTGGGCTCTTCTTGCCCAGCTGCCTTAAGTTGGACTCCAGGCGCTCCTTTATGGAGGCGCTTTCTTTGGGGGGCGCCACTGCCTTTTCCGCCTTGCTGCCCGGTCCCGCCGACAACACAGGCGGGATGAAGGGCATCTTAGACACGCACAGGAACAAGTAAGCCAGGAGCTCGGTCTTGCGTTGGAACCTCAGGAAGGGTCTGGAGAGGAGCGAGGCTAGGTACCTGTGAGCATCGTGGGCCATACGGGAGGGGTCGCTCGCTCGCTAAGACGGAGCCTGGTGGTAGACTGCACTGGTGTGTGCACCTTATCGCCGAGTGCACTAATGACAACCAGGCTCAGCCCGCCAGAAATAGAACTGAACTTGTAATCTGCCCCAGTCAGCATGATCCAGTGATGGCACGTTTTCTGCCTCAAAGCGCAGGTGTTGCGGACAGGTTATTTAATTTAAGGTTGGATTCCAGTGTCATTTCAATGGAAGGATGAAAATATTTGAAATTAGGGATTCAACCCAGTGTTTGGGTTTGAAAGTGGAATTGCAGGTCAGGTTAGGGTTTCCAAACAGTTCTAAGGGTTTCATCGAAGATGACTTTCAAATTAGTTTCTCAAGCTAAAGATAGGGTTGCAACCAAGTGTTAATGTTTCAAAGTAGGGTTTTAAGCCTTGATTTGAGTTTCAAACAATGGTTAGGATTTCCAGTTACGCTGTCAGGCCAGAGTTGGGAGTTAACTTCGCGTTTCAATTTTGGTTTTCACTTGAGGGTTTGAGTTTCAAGCAAGGGTAAAGGTTTGAAACCCTTATAGTTGCAAGTGTCAGGGTTTCAAATTGAGGTTTTAAGACAAGGTTAGAGTTTCAAGCAAAGCTTTTTTTTAAAATAGGGATTCAAGACAAGTGTTTGAAAATGGGTTAGGGTTTAAAGTTATGGGTGAAAGCAAAGCATCACGGTTTCAAACTAGTGTTTAAAGTAGGGTGTTAAACTTGGATTGTGGATTTAGTTTAGAAAGGGTCATGAAAAGGTTTTGGGCCCCTTCTCCAATTTTTAATTTTTTTTCCATAGTTTTCCCATTTAAGATTATCAAAACAACTGTGATAATCAGACAATTATAACCAAGTTAACCCATCATGCTCTCTTTTTAAATGGTAATTTCATTCTTTAAGGAAAAAAGACAGCAAAGTTATCAATTGTGGCTAATTTCAGTTAATTTTCATTGAGCCTGATTATCTCTAGACCAGTTCCATCAAAAATGAACACTTAAAAAGAATCTGTCCAGACAAAATATCAAAAAAAGCTGCATCAAAAATGAAACTATCCAAAGAATTAAGGTTAAGGATAAGGTTTCAACAGAGAGTTAAAGTTTAAAAATATATTTTTAAGGCTTGGTTAGGGTTCCTATAAAGTAAGGGTTTCAATCCCAAGCAAAGGTTATGGTTTCACGTTGTAGTTGAAACAGAGGTTAAGTGAAGCGAGTCGCCTTCTCCATACTAAATGTTTATTGACGTGTCAAAAAAAAATAACAAAAGATTGATAAAAGTACATAACATTAAAAACAAATGGCTGCATGTTGTCATTACTGATAGCAGGTCCTGCGATGCACATGAAGAAGGCGACGACATCGTGGGCAACTATGATGAGCGTCTTTGAAATGTTTCACAAAGAACGGAAGCAGACAGCAGCCCAACACCAAACTGAAACATCACAACAGCATTACAGTACTGCTATACTGTCAGGCATGTACCTACATAGACACCAAGTTGTGCTCAAGCAATCTTTAGCCCAGGATGAAAAATGGCCCTCATTTCCTTAATCAATATTAGAAAATACATGTAAATTAGTCTCTGCCATTGATTCCACCTAAAGTCTTTGATTACCTGATGGGCATTTATTTGAGTTCTTGGGGGGGAAAAAAATTATATATCTATCTATTTTTATATATATATATATATATATATATATATATATATATATATATATATGATCTACGACTTGATGATTTTGGATTTTTTTCCAGCCACCTAATACTTTTGAACAATGAAACCCCTCTGATGCTGTAGAATCTTCTTTCAGACCTTGGATGTGACTACAAAAAAAAATGTCAGGAAAAGACTACTAGAACACCCAAGATTTACTCTAGGATCATCAAAGGCACTTAAATGATAGCAGTTTTGTGGTGACGCCATTTAACATGAGTTGGAACTTGATTGTTTACTTCTGAACACTGCCAATGCCCATGGATTAGAGGGTGCGCACTCACTTGTGCAAGGATGCTATCTTTGTAATTTTTTTTTTTTGTTTCAGTTGAACTGTAGAGCTTTCGTTAAGGTTTTTTATTTTTAACAATTCATTTTGGTCTCATTTTGGTGTACAGTATCAAAAACTTGCCATTTGAACAGGGGTCCATGTAATTTTTACATCTATTGTGTAGCTTCTGTTCACTTCCGACATTACTATTTGTATTTGCTCTTGATTTTGTAAGCAGAAATAAATACATTATCCCCCTCAATTATATGAATCATTTCAGTGATGGGTACCCTATTTTGGGCTTGAGCACTTGCCCCCAAAAGTGTCTGCGCACATACCTGTCTACTGTTGGGTATGCGTGAGATTCTGCGTGAATGATTGCATCAAGAAGTCGCTCACCCACACAGCACGAAGACCACGCACATGACCCACGCGTATGTTCCAGCTCGGTAGCGCACCCTGGTGGTCACCTGAGCCAGGCAGGAAGGGCATGACGTCAGAGCAGGGGAGCGGTACAGGTCGCTCTCAAACTTTGGGATGGGGGTCAACTCGGTGGGCGCGCACACTTCAGGAGAAAACGAAAATAGTCAGATTAACCACAAATGCAGAAAATAAGCATTCCCGGCAGAAAAGGTCACTGGCCACATCATTACGTACCGGGCGAGGATCAGATTGCAAATCAAAAGTGACTGACTTCAAATACAAAAGGTGAATTTCAATCATTTGTATATTTTAGAAAATTTAATTTCAGCAGTAACCAAACCCAAAACAAAGTAAGAAGCAATGAAATGCATTGCTCATAAAAGGAGCTACTGGTAGGTCACATATTCTAAAATTCAAATTTATTGAAATGCACATGTAGTTCCAAAAACCACAGAGGTAAAGGCAAAAAAAGTAAAAATTAAACTCTTGATGCAAACTTTAAAATCAAACCAAAATCTGTGAGAATTAAAATAAGTTTTGATTTGATTTTTGACTAACCCTAATCCATATTTTGGTTGATAAAGTCACAAAAAGGGACGGAATATTAGGAGCAGTCCTCAGCCTTCATGTGATATTCATAAAAGTTAAATTATAACTAAAAAGAGGAGATGGAATAATCTTATAATTTCTGTCTCCTTTTAAAGAAAAACCCTTTAAATTTCACCTTCAAAATTTCCTGGACTTTCAAATTTCAATAAAACAGCAGTTTTCATTTTTTTAACCTGTTCTGAAGATCACTTTTTGATCTAATGATTTGGTAATTATTCAGACCCTTGATTTTATGAGCTTTAAAAAATATTGAGCTTGACTCTTTTACCTCTCTGTTAAGAATGCTCCATTCTACTGCAGTATATTCATTTCACTTTCATTCGAAATCTTGATATTTTAAAGACTTCTGTAACTTTCAGATAATTGCAGCCTCCTTTTTTTTCAAGTTTCAAACTCCATTTGTATATATTAGTCTTGTACATATTTTGCAATATTTTCAAATCTATTAAAGGCTTTGCATGTCGATCTTCAGGTTTCTACACAGTAAGTTAAGTATGGAACGATCATTATTCAATTTGGGGGTTGGTGAATGAGCAGATACCTTGCGGTGGGGAATTGTCGGGTGGGTACACCCCTCCAGGGTGAACGTTAAGGGAACAAGAATCAGGAGAAGGAAGAGGAGCAGAAGGATGTCCTAGGGGCGAGTGCACGTGATAGATCTTCACCTGGGGCCCTGTTTTGTCATCTGCATGCATACAAATTTATCAATAAGCTTCCCGCTTTAAAAAATAATTATCATTATTTACCTGGCGAGTAGTAAAGTGGCGGAGTAGGGAAGGACTCGTTCCGGTGGGAAACGGGCTCCATGTTGGTCAGCTGCTGTGGAGGAGTTGACTCACCTGCTAGCAAAGAGACTAATTGAATTTCTCTTGGGATGGGTTGGAATATTTGTTACCCAGAATGCAACAGTCTTCTTCTATATCTCCTCCTCTGTCTTCTTCTTCTTCTTATAACACTTAGATGTAAAAAAAAAAAGATTCTTTCAATTCTCTGTATCACCTGTGATCATTTTAAATAATATCCATCCATCCATTTTCTTAGTCGCTTATCCTCACAAGGGTCACGGGAGTGCCAGAGCCTATCCCAGGTGTCTATGGGCAGGTGCCTACAAACAAGTTTGGCAGCCATAGGACAAAATCTCTCTGAGGTTCTAGTCTTTGAAGGGACTCTGAAAAATAGCCAAAATGGCCACTTCAAGTCATCATGGTTGACTTCCCGTGTGTTAAAGACACGGCTTCTCGAGACTTTCTTTGTGGGTTTACTCACATTAGACATCCATCTATCCATTTTCTCAGCTGCTTATCCTCACGAGGGTCACGGGGAGTACTGGAGCCTATTTCAGCTATCAACGGGCATAAAGCGGGGTACACCCTGAACTGGTTGCCAACCAATCGCAGGGCACATGGAGACAAACAGCCACACTCACAGTCACACCCGGGGGCAATTTAGAGTGTCCAATTAGTGTTGCATGTTTTGGGGATTTGGGAGGAAACCGGAGTGCCCAGAGAAAACTCACGCAGACACGGGGAGAACATGCAAACTCTACACAGGCGGGTCTGGGATTGAACCGGGGACCTCAGAACTGTGAGGCCAACACTTTCCAGCTGAACCACCGTGCCGCCCTAAATATTATCCTGTAATACTTATTTTAGGAATCATTTTGTGGGATGTCTACATTATGTTTGAACAGATTTTCGCTCCCAAAATCAGAATTTCTTTATGACGCTATTTGCATTGTTAGTGCTGCAAAGCATGCTGGAAGAGCGATTAAAGTGCATGTTTAGTGTCCATTATTTACATCATTGTTTAATTTGTTTTATTATTTGATCGTTATGCTATCAGGTTCGCTGTGGTGTGACCATTTTAGTTTCGATATGACACTATGAGTGGGAACAATATGTTGGCTAATGAGTTGGCTACAAGTCCCACTGAGACTGAGTCTTGTGATATGGGGTCTTTTATGGCTGTGAAAATAGAGCAATTATTGCACATGATCAATTTTTATGTCTCTGCCTGCTTTGCCTCCTCAGCTTTGTCCCACTTAATGTATACCATCTCATTAACAGCAGGTTCCCCTGAGTCTTGGTTTAACATTTAACTTGTTGAACTTATCACATCTTTCAAGGACTTACTACCACTGCGAAACATAATTCACAAAGCGTTGGATTCTTGGACCACGTGATGACCTTTCTGTTGGATACAAAGTCTCCAAAAGGTATGGAGTAGTGCCCGTCGCAACCATGTAAGAGGGGTTTTAATCACTTTAGAATTGGCCCGTTTACACTGTTCAAGCTGCTGCAGTGACCTTCGTATGGTCGAATGCGTCAAGAACAACACTGGGGTCAAGCCGTTTTGAGTATGAATAATTTCTAGGAAGCTGTGTTTGTGTGTGCTGTAGGTCATGAGTGCAGCTTCTGGTTGAGAAGCAGATGGATATACAGTATAAGCACAAGAGTGTTTGACGTGAGCACTTAGCTGAATGTGCACTGTTTTGTCAAATATTACAGTGAGGAATGTGAACTGGAGATGGGTCTGTATTTGGCAATGACACTTGGATCCAAATTATTATCCTACCATTCTTGCATCCTTCCTGCCTTAGTTCCTTACTTCCATAACGAGTTTGTCTTTCCTTTCTCTGTCGCTCCCTCTTTTTCTGTTTCTTCCTGCCTTCCATTGTTCTTTCTTACTAACTTCTTACCTTCCTTCCTTTTCCCCTTCTTATCTTCTTTTCTCCCATTCTTCCTTTCTTCTTTGTCTTCACAACCTATCTTCTTTCCTTTCCTTTCTTTTCCTTTCATAATTTCCTTCCTTCTGTCCTTCTAGCTTTCTTCTGACCTTGTATCCGTCCATCCTTTCAAATAGTCGTGTTTCCTTCCATTTTCACTTCCTCCATTCATTTCTTACCTTTCTTCCTCTCTCATTCACTTTTCTTTCTAGCATGCTACATTCTCATCTTCTTTCCTTCCTTCCTTCCTCTCATCCCCCCTTCCTGGCTCTCTACCTTCTTACCTTCCTTCTCCAGTTCCTCTTCTTCGCTCCCTCCCTCATTCCTTCCATCTTCATTCGTTCCTTCCTTCCTACCTGGCTTCCGATCTTTTAAATGTTCTCATTTGATACAATCCTTCCTTTCTTTCTTCAACTTCCTTATCTTTCCTTTCTTTTATTTGGGCCCACCCACGTACTATATCGTGTCTTGCCTCTCTTGCGTTTGCTTTGAACTCTCTCGGCCACCGTACACAGCACGAGAAGATTTTGCGCCTACTTCCTGTTTGACGTATTGATGCAATTCCTATCCCGTGCATGGGCGGCGCTATTTCTGCCCGTACGCGCGCTCATTCACTTGACTGTAGCGGGCTGGCTACTAGCGTAATGAGGCTAAGCTAGCTGTCACTCAGTCAGTCACCGGATGTTCCTGGACCCACGTCGTCGGGCGTCTTCTTGACATTCCCATCAAACATTCCCGGGCGAATTCGTGTCGACTGACCAGAGTCCGCGAATTCACGTCCGGCGCCCTCCTTGGTCATCAAGCCTTTCCCTCCCCACCGCCGCCCCACCACTAGCGGTGCTTATCTTGCCGGCTAACGTGTGTTGCGGAGAGCCGAAGAGAGGACGAGGTGAGTTAGCACGCCGGCCTTGCTCGTTAGGAAATACCGCGGTCGGGTTTAGACGAGTGAGGCCTTTGTAGCAACCATATCAAATCATAGGTTAGCTAATTTCAGGCTTCAAATGCGTCGGGACTACTAATTTTAAACACCCGATGAAAATATGAAATATGAGAAACTCTTCAAAGGAGTGCGTCCATTTCGTCCTCTTTTAGAGTAAATTAAGTCACAAAGGTGAATTAACACCAATTTTCGACGGTTGCGGCGGTGTTTCATGTTTTGAATCGGGCGGTTCGAGGAGCTAGGCGAACCGGTTTGTGTGATTTTCTTTGATATCGTGTTTCATTTATTCATATCACCTAGTGGACACTTATAATGTCTCGTGAGGCGTGGCGTGTTGGTTATCATGGGAGGCGAAGTCCGCACGGTGCTTTTACACGAAGATGAATGATGAAAGTGGTCGTAAAAAAGTTTGCACTGCCTGTGTGTGATTTTTGACAGAGAGCCCTGAACCGAAGGACCACACCCAGACAAGATGTCCCTTCACCAGTTTTTGCTCGAGCCCATCACCTGCCATGCGTGGAACCGCGACAGGACACGTCAGTTTGAACTTTCTCCCTTACCCTCTTTGAACGCACTATCACTTCACAATCATTCCATCATGGGGGGGAAACAGGTATGTCTGGTTTTTTATCTTGACTCACTACAAACACCTTCTTTTAACCCATGCAGAGATTGCCATCAGCCCCAACAACCATGAAGTTCATATTTATAAGAAGAATGGAAACCAGTGGGTCAAGACTCATGAGCTGAAAGAGCACAATGGACACATTACAGGTATTAGGTCCATCCTATGACCTTTTAACAAAGTTTACAGGAGATTGTAGTATTGTCCATCCATCTTTTCATTTATCATCAATAGTTCTTAGATGAACGGGATATCCAAATCCACCTCTGGCTAATTTACCTGTTTCCCCTTGTGAGGACCCTTAAAGATTTGATTGTTTTGCCTTGTGGAGTCACCAAGCCACCACACTACACTTTGGGAATTATTGCAGCCGATCCTTGGATACAGTGGATGCAGTGGGCACTTACACCTCTGCACCCACACCACAACTTAGCTGAATGTGTTGAGTATGTACCACTTGTCAGAAGCCAGCACTGTTGCTCTGCTTAGATTTTGGCTTTGAGCTGACAGTCCTTCAGTGTTAACCTTCACTTGAAAATGGTGGCTCTTCACCCACACTAGTTACGAAGTCATGGAAGGAAACTACACAGACACAGTCTAAAATAGGAAGTGAACCAGTGATTCAGTCATTTAATTTCACACTTCATGGGTGGACAGGCACTCCGCTGTGTGTATAAAAATAGTCATTTTCCTTAAGTACGTCTCCTATAGGATGACTAGTTTGCACATCTGCCTCACAGTTCTGAGGACCCAGGTTCAAATCTGACCTTGCCTGTGCGGAGTTTGCATGTTTTTCTTGTCTGTGTGGGTTTTCTCCACATACTCCAGTTTCTTTCCACATTCCAAAAACATGCACGGTAGGTGAATTGAAGACTTTAAATTGGCTGGGGACTTGTTCAGAGTTCACCCCGCCTCTCACCCAGAATCAGCTGAGATCGGCGCCAGCATGCCAATGACCGTAGTGAGGAAAAGTGGTACAGAAGATGGATGGATGTTCCCTTTGAAGTTATTTAGAGTGATGTGCCAATTTCTCTGCAGGCATCGACTGGGCCCCTAAGAGCGACCGCATTGTGACTTGCGGCGCTGACCGCAATGCGTATGTGTGGTCCCAGAAGGAGGGCGTGTGGAAGCCCACGCTGGTCATTCTCAGAATCAACAGGGCCGCCACATTCGTGAAGTGGTCCCCGCTGGAGAACAAGTTTGCAGTGGGCAGCGGTGCACGGCTCATCTCGGTCTGCTATTTTGAGTCGGAGAATGACTGGTGAGAAAGCAAAAAGCCTACAGTGGGGCCTATTAATTATGGTCGATTAACATGATTTTAAGGTTGGAGTGCTAGTTGACCTTAATTCTGTATTCATTTCTGGGAAACAAAAACAGAAAATAATGGAAATAGTAAAAATGAATCACTCTGAGTCAGACTGCAAAACATTTATTAGCTGTACACATAAAGTTCCCGTATTTTGCTAAATCAGCTTTTGGTATTTTTTGGAATATAATATTGTCTTTATGGTGCCTTGGTAAAAGTGAACAATGAATTAAGTGTCTACGCATTCCTATGTTCTAGACATTTTTCTATCTAGAGGCCCTGAAATTAGGGCATTTGAATTTCATGAGCTTATTTACGTCACTAGCTAAGATCTACGTCGATCTGCTCCCTAACCAGCGCTGTCAACATAATTGTGATCTCACAAAGTAGATACACGCACCAATTAGACGAAAGGGGGGCAGTCTCAACCAAATATGGACAAAGCGGATACAAAACTGGGTCAAAGGGAAGTAGTTGTCAAAGGGGCCTTTTTGGATGCTAACCAGGGTGGTATTTTGTATCTTTTTTTCAATGAAATTGACACTTTTATACCACATCCATGTTAGAGACCTACTCTATGGAGGTCATAATAGCAAAAATAGCCAATCTTGGCTGTAATCCCAAAGGTGTAAGGATTTATTTGTGGGTGGAAAATTTCCATTTTTCAGGTGGGTGAGCAAGCACATAAAGAAGCCCATCCGCTCCACAATCCTCAGTCTGGACTGGCACCCCAACAACGTGTTGCTGGCTGCTGGGTCCTGTGACTTCAAGTGCAGGTGACTTCCTGAAACTAAGCATTTGAAAAAAAATATCTTGTAAATGACATTGTTTTTTTTATTTTTAATGCAGACAACCAGAAAATCATAACATGACTGTTTCTTTGTCTGGTGTCCAGGGTATTCTCAGCCTACATTAAGGAGGTGGAGGAGAAGCCAGGTCCGACGCCTTGGGGCAGCAAAATGCCTTTCGGGGCTGTACTAGCGGAATTTGGAGGAGCAGGTCTGGCCTCTCGTGAACTTACAAAACAAACGCTATTGGACACCGCTGAACCTGTTCTTCTTGTTTAGGAGGAGGAGGTTGGGTCCACTCTGTGTCATTCTCTGCCTCTGGTAATCGCCTGTCGTGGGTCAGCCACGACAGCACGGTTACTGTTGTGGACAGCTCCAAGACTGCCTGGTGTGTTGTTTGTATATAGATTGATATTGATGCTTTATATCAAGCAAGCCTGTGGTTATGTTTTTAAAGAACAAACTCACTGTAGAGGCATCCTGCTTTTTAAAAACATGTAGCACCACTCCTTTGCCTTCAGGTATTGCAGCAGCCAAAAAGAGAACTACTACCCCTTGTACTTTTTTTTTTTTTTTTTTTTTTTTTTAATGTATGCTTCACAAAAAGTTAAAGGGGTCAAATTATGGTAAAATTTACGTTTTCTGAAAATGTGTAAAAGGGAGCTGCTCTGGATTTTGATGCAATCGTGCGAAAGCATGCTGAAGACATGTTAAGACGCATGGAAAATGTTTTAAATTGTGTGGGATGAAATGTGTATTTCTCCTAATATCAAGTGGAACCAAATTATAGTTGGAAATGTTTTGTTTTTTGTTTTTTAAAGTCCTTTGCAGTTGAAGACCGAGTTCCTGCCTCTCCTCAGCGTTTGCTTTGTGACAGAGAACAGCCTAGTAGCGGCAGTAGGTTTCAACACACTTTTTGATAAGTGCAGTATCTGTCAACATAAAGGTGAAAAATGTTTGCGTGCCTCTAGGGCCACGACTGCTGCCCCATGCTGTTCCGCTGTGACGATGCTGGAACGCTGACCTTCGTATCCAAGCTTGACCTGCCTAAGCAGAGCATCCAGAGGAACATCTCGGCTATGGAACGCTTCCGCAACATGGATAAGAGGGCCACCACCGAGGACCGCAACACCACGCTGGACACCCTGCATCAGAACAGCATCACGTAGGTTTCTACTACTTTAAAAAGACGGCACAATCACATACAAAAATACTCACATTCATATATTCTCTTTGCTCTGTGGAAAACAAATTTTAAGAATTTAGCTGAACTTGAAAATGGAAGAGAACCTCACAGACACAGTTGAGGCAGAAACCCAAAGGGTTGCATATTTCTCAAGTGTATGCGAGTAAAAATTTCATTTGGTCATATTTGGATGACCGCATGTCTTACTGTTCCTTTAACACAGACTCACGATATTTGATGTTGTTGAAAGTCGTTGTCTTTCTTTTACACTGCTTTAGTCAATCACCTGCACATTCTCTTGTGTGTGTCTAAAAGTCCTTTAGCATTTAGTAAGTAGAAATCATTTTGATAATGCCTATTGACCTAAAACAGGAAAAGTCTGGTCATTCATTTGAATCCCTTCTGTTGGCACCCCTGTGGTGACAGGATTTTTATGCAAGACTGTATTTATCCTCTACAAAAAAACTTCCTGTTGCTTATTGACTCAGGTGTGAAACCTCAATTATACTGCCCCCTGATGCCCAAGGCATACATGGAGTACAATGTCAATGGGCAATGATGCATGACGCCATGACATATTGTTCAAATCTTTACATTGTATTTAATTATGTAATTACTCAATTTTAATAAATAAGTTATTATATGTACTGATATTTTTACTTAAAAAAACTAAAAAAATGTGTAGGTATATTTTGTGAACCTGGAACACATTGACATTCTCATTAATTTTAATTAGTGATGCATTAAATTAGTACACAATTAGAGGCATAATTGCAATTTTATTAATGATGGTCAAAATGATTCAGTTCTCGGTCTTGGTTTCATCTTTTTCAGTCAAGAATTTTCTTTTTCGTGGATCACTAATCATGAGCATGGTCATGGAACAAAATTAATTTGTTAGTCAAGGCATCACTGCAGTAGGCAGATAATAAAAGATTCACATGGTTGTTTAATTCCACACACGATATATAGACAGGCATTCCAATCACCACTTTTTTAATCCAACCAAATAAGTCACTTTTACACAATATCCCCTTGAAATTGTAAGGGGGGTGGGGTGGGGGCATGCTACAGATAATTTTGTCATTCATATTTTTACTCACAGCCAAGTGTCTATCTACGAGGGAGACAAAAGGGACTGTCGCAAGTTCTGCACCACCGGTATCGATGGCGCAATGACTATTTGGGACTTTAAGGTACGCACATACACACTGCACAAAAGGTGTGAGATATTGGGCCTTCTGGTGAAATTTTAAGAAAAATAAGTTCACTATAACTCCTACAGATGACCTTCAGTTGACCATCTAATTTTTTCGGGACGTGCTTGTTGTCCAACTGTAAAAATATTTCATTAATTTTTGCACAACTTGCTGCTCTCTAACTGGCCCTGAAATGGGAGAATTTATAAATTGTGTTTGATCCATAAATAGAGCAATAAATGTCCTGGTTAAATTAGAATTGGTATAATGACAGTATAATTTTGTATATATACTAAAGCAATGGTAATATATATCTTGGGACGGGCCACAGGGCACGCTTGTCCTGGTCCCTGTAATTGTCAGAACAGAATCCCAATACCAACTAAAATAAATGCTCAACGATGGCATAACATTTTATTAATACTGTTAACACATATTACAGTCTTAAATAAACTATTTAACTGAAAATTTTTTTGCATTAAATATTTGCATAAAACATTTATGCATAGTGCACTTTATCCACTTCATTACACATCCTTAGCCGAGCTTGATGACTTGGGCCAGTTGCGGTGCCTCCTGCATTAATGAACAGTGATACATCTTTCTCCCAGAGCATTTCATCCTCTGCGCCATCCATGGTGTTTGTGAAAAAACATTTTTTGAATCCCAAGAGTTTTAGTTCCGCAACGCAGGCTTCTCGGCCTCCATTCGGCTACAATCTGTAGCAGCTTTCCTTTGGTGTCAGGTGGCTATCAAAACAAGAGCTCAAACTACGTAGAAACGAGTGTAATGGGCACATTAAAAAAACAAAACAAAAAAACCCAAGCATTTCAATTGTGTGCGCCCTCCCATTTCTTTCTTTTTTTTTTTTTTTTTTAAATGTGCCTGTTACGCTCGTATCACATATTTTGAGCTCACATTTTATTTACAACTGCCGCGCTGCTTCCAGGTTACCCGCGACGTCGACAGGAGCGATGACGCATTTATTGTAAAAGCGGCTGCACCACTAAACCTTGTAATCGACATTTTTTTGTCTTCGTTTAAGTTAAAACAAACTCACGGGCAGTCGTTTCGTTTGGTGCAGTACCAACGAATATGCTAACGCTAACGATTGTAAAATGCCAAGCTCCCCCGAGGAGGTCAGAGAGCTCATGTTGGTGGCACACATTAAGTAATATATGTGTGTGTATATATATATTTTTTTACCACTATGTACCTATACACGACTATACAATGTGATTTTTATTTTTCATCCATACCTAAGTATAATGCGCTCTATTGACTATTTGAAAATATCTTTAGAAAAATTTGCAGATTATGTACGAGAAATTATGGTAATCTTTTTAGTACCAGTAGACAGAGTAATTTACACAAAAGTGAGTAAACACAAACATGCACACCTGACTCAGCTTTCACCGCCATCTTCTGTTTTATTCCCTCTCCTCAGAGTCTTGAAGCTTCTATCCAGGGTCTCCGCATCATGTGAAGAAATGTGAATGGGGGGGGGGAAGGAGACGCTGGACCTCACCAACACTCACCCCCTCGGCCCTTCTTCCCTTAGTAACACAGACACATGCACATGCACACACACCTTATTGAGTGTTCACCGAAGCACTGATTGGGCTGTAACTAACACACACACACACTTACTGAACTGACGTGTGACATCACTGTTGATTTTCTTTAGTTGCTGTTGTTTGATTTTTTTTTAATGAAGCAAAAGAGGAGGCTCCGTATTATTAAAAGGTTGACTTGTTTTTTTATGTTCTCCAACCTCCTCCAAAGTACCAAAAGGTCAACACTAAACGGTGCGTTTTATCACAAAGAAAAAAAATGAAGAAAAATCAGACTGAATATCAGCACGGCTGAGCCTCTATGTGAATATATCAGCGTGGCGTCGAGCGTTACGGACGTTTTCTCTCACTCCCCGTGGCTGGGTCGCTATCGCCGCTCTTTCGTAGCTAGGAGCTCGTGTAAGATGGAGTATGTCTGTGATTAAGTGAGGTTAAATAAAGTTCAGATGCATTTACAGAACGTCACACATTGACTGTTTCTTTCTACTTAGGAATAATGAAAATGTTCCCTGTCACAGTTTTTTTTTTTTTTTTTTATAGATTGGTAAGTTTTGGTTTTTTTTTTTAGCTCAAACAGGCAGAATGTGTCAGTTAACTGTCAAGAACACAGAAAAAAAGTTTGGAGTTGTGTATATGTAGCAAGAATATGACAAGTTGTCAAGTAAGAAATGTTCAAATGTGCTTTGGAAAAGTTGACTACAATAGTTAAGTTTATTTGTATTTATTTTTGGTGGGGGGAGCTAAAGAAAACCCCAAATTTGGCGCACTCAAAATATATATATGTAACAGAAAATTAGTTTCAAAAAGATATACAACTAATTTATTTATTAATTTATTTTTGATAATATACCTCTTAAAAACAGGAACATAAATGGCCCCTAGGTGTGATTGTGAGTGCGACTCTCTATGTCCCCTGCGATTGACTGGCAACCAGTTCAGGGTGTATTCTGCCTCCTGCCAGTTGACAGCTGGGATAGGCTCCAGCACTTCCGTGACCCTTGTGAGGATAAGCGACTAAGAAAATGGATGGCTATATATACAGTGTTCCCTTGCCACTTTGTGCTTCACTTTTTTTGTGACTTCAATGCTCCACGGGTTTTTCAAAATAAAATGAAAAAAATACAGCCAGATTGGCATATTGCGGAAAGACACGATACAAGGTCTGTGATTGGTTCCCAGCGCGACATCAACCCATGAGAGCACGACTGGCTTTATCCCGTGAGCTGATTGGTTGCGCATCATGGAAGCATTATCCCACCCATTTTCTTGTTTTGCGCATTGTATCGTCTGCACTGGTAACCGCCTTGCGTATGTATTTAAGTAAGTAAATAAGTTTCTTTCGGCTTGTCCCGTTAGGGGTTGCCACAGGGTAACATCTCAGATGCATGCTCATATTTGTTCGTCACAATTTTTATCTTAGTGTTGTGTTTGTAGTAACTTTTTTTTTTTCCTAAGTGATAACATTTTTTGATTATGTAATTACAATACCGCCTGAGCGTTGTGCCCCAGCAAAAGCTTTCTCTGCAGCGCCCGAGAGGTGGTGACTACTGGGATGTTCTCCCGGGTGCCGGATAGGGTACTTTCCTCCATGTTGGACCCTGCATTGTGATTCACCCCCTCGAGGACGAGACCTTTTCGTTTGAATAATTTCAACAAAGATATGTCCTCAGAAGCATCCCTCTGCATGATGCTGCATGTCTTTTACGTAAGGAAGCGTTTCCAAGATGTCTGGTGTAAGTTTTTAACATGGATGTAAAAGCCCTTTTTTGGCAGGGTACACCAATTCGTACTTCAAGGACCGTGTTTTTGGTCATATGGCAGTGCTCAGCAACCTTTTTGAGGCTGAGGGCTGCTTCGTGAGCACAGATCGTACGAAGGGCTACGTGACCTCTTTGCGGCAAATTCCAGACTGTTCTTTACATGGACAAAAAATATTTCTGTTTTAATTTATTGTAGGAATTGACATTACAGGTATTTTAATTCATGTAAGAAAGTCATATTCACAATTTAAAGCACAAATAATAGTAATTTGTGGCCTATGGTATTTTTAGAACATACCCTGTGGGCGCCTTATATGGTCCTCGCCGGCTACCATTCGCCCGCGGGCACTGCGTTGGTGCCCACTGTCATATGGCAATACTGCAGGTGAGTGAATTTAAAGCCTCTACAAGCCTATCCTCTGAGTGTCCGTGGGTGTGTGAGTGAGACTGGACTCCACAGGTGTGTGGAAACAGCACGAGCAGTTGCTAGTTTACAGGTTTTGCAAGGACGACCGGGAAGGAGTAGTGTTTAAGAGTAGACACGTTGATGTTGAGTGCTTAATGGATCTAATAAATGCCTTGCGAGCAGCAAACTGTTCGTACCATGAGTGTTCCCGCCACCCAGACGTCTCCCCCTTCATTTCCCGACCACGCTCTGGGAACTGTTGCAAAAAAGATTAGCAAAGGTTTTATAATTAAAGGTTTAAGTAAATATTGGTAGTGTTGTAATGTTAGTCTCAAATATGTAAAGTATAAATACTGTTTGCATATTTTATCCATCCATTTTCTTCACCGCTTATCCTCACAAAGGTCGCGGGGAGTGCTGGAGCCTATCCCAGTTGTCAACAGCCAGGAGGTGGGGTACACCCTCAACTGGTTGCCAGCCAATCGCAGGCCACATTGAGACAAACAGCCTCACTCACAAGCACAGCTAGGGGCAATTTAGAGTGTCCAATTAATGTTGCATGTTTTTGGAATGTGGGAGGAAATCCGCGCAGGCACGGGGAGAACATACAAACTCCGCACAGGCGGGTCCGGGATTGAACCCGGTCTTCAGAACTGTGAGGCCAACACTTTACTAGCTGATCCGCCGGTTTGCAAATTTCAATCATTCTGATACCCACATACACATACATGAAAATTCCTGGGGTGTGTGTGTGGGGTTTGGGGGGGGGGTGTCCTACTGCGTGTTTTTTTTTCCACATTTCGCGGGGGATTCTTGTCACGATTAACCAGGAGGGATTCTAACTACATAGATATGAAGGCTCGACGCCAGCGCGCAGACAACCCTGCAACCCGGCGTGCCTACGTGGCAGCCATATTGGAAAGGTTGACGTTCCCTTCAATAGCAATTCGGGGACAATGAAATGAAGTCATAATCTCAACCGACTTTGACTTGGTTTACTTTTTTTGTGAATGCTAAAGCATGTGCTATCGCCACTGAAGCCTTTTCTTTGACAAATGATTGAGGACGATTTCAAGGCAAGTGTTAAGTGGGCTCAAGCACACTGCTGACGAGTTTGTCCTCGAAGGCCTTTGAGCAAATGAGGAACACATTTAGTCCGTGGAGGGGCGAAAACCCCGGGCAAACACTGCTGATTTTGTGCAAAAACAATGGGGGGGGGGGGAGATCTGACCCCAATGATCTCATGGATTGACAGAAGCCTTTCTATCCCTCCCCCGTTTTTTTCCACGCAACCCCACCCTCCCTTTTCCTTCTTTTTCTGTGCATTTCAGTGTCTTGCTGCACTTTTATGCCGCCCCTCTCAACTTCCTGTCCCCGCCCCACTGTTGCCTCTCTCGCTTGTCGCCTCCCAGTTTCTCTTTTTTTTTTTTTTCCCTCGCCCTCCTGGTCTTGTTCTTCAGCTTCAGTATCGCCGTTGGCGTTCGTGTTGACTGTCCAGAGTCCGCGAAGCTGAGCAGCTCCCCTTAAAGCCCTCGCCAACCTCCACCCGGGTCCTGTCCTGCCCTCGGGGTGAGTCGCAAAAATGTTTACCTAGCCAACATTTACCGGCAATTTCTAGACGCGCACACACAAAAGAGGAAGTGGAAAATATGCACACGCATACGTTTTGCGTTAGAATGGAAAAAAAAAAAGGGGCGACTTTGGGGGTTGTTTGATAAAGTCACAAAGCTCACTTCCTCTTTGGGTACGAACTGGAGGTGGCTGGTTGGGGGTTGTGAGCCACTCACCTTTATTATTAGGAACAAAAGTAAAAGTGTGTTTGTTGAATACTAAGAGACTAAAGCGGTGCAATGGACCCGCACACATTTCAATTTCGGCGTTTTAGGATTCAATTACTCGTAGATTTTTTTCATTTTTTTTCTGGGAGTGGGGTTAGCCGTCATCATTCGCCCAAACCCCCGCTTATTCGTGTTTTTTTTTTTCTCGACACGATCCTCTTCTTATTCACGTATTTTTTTTTTTTATCCCCCACGGCAATTCTAATGAGGTTCAGTGTTTCGCGGATATTTGCTCTTCGTAGTCAGTCCAGTCCGTCCACTATGTTTGTTTTAGGGGAAAAAAACGTGAATGTTCTTTTTTTGCGAGATTATAATAATAAAACTGGATATTTTTGAGAAAACGCGGTAGAATGTTGGGAATAAATTGAAGTTTTTGAACAAATGTGTAAAATTACAAGAATGAAGTTGTAACGTTAAAATAATTATTAACTGCAATGCTGGATTTATTTTAGTAAAAGAATATTACCACAACCAATTCATTGTATTCATGTAACTTGTTTGTGGAAAAAATGATTGAATGTTAAGAGTGAAGTCATCATTTTGGGGATAAAGGTGGGATATTAGGAATATAAAGCATTGTACTAGAAAAAGGAATATTGCAATAGTCATTGTTGGAGAACATGACAGTTGTTTTTTTTTTCAAGGAAATTTCTGGATTATTAAATGAGTCGAGTGACATCCATCAATCCAGCCATTATCTGAGCCGCGTATCCTCACAAGGGTCATGGGAATATTGTGGGGCAGGAGGCGGGATACACCCTGAACTGTTTGCCAGCCAATTGCAGGGCACATAGAGGCATGTTTTTGGGATGCGGGAGGAAACCGGAGTGCCCGGAGAAAACCCATGCAGGCATGGTGAGAACATGCAACATGCAAACTCCACACAGGCGGGGCTGGGATTTGAGGCCAGCACTCTAGCCAGTTGTCCACTGTGCTGTGAGTCAAGTGATCTGTTTACAATAATAATGGTGTAATATGACGAGAATGAATTGACCTTTTTTTGAACAAAATTGAGAGAAAAAAATTAGAGTATTAAGGATAGTCATATTTTCAAGAATAAATAAAAAAAAAAAGCATTTTCTCAATGCCGTATATTACTATAATACTGTTGTCCTTTTTTAGGATAAAAATTCACGGAATAACATAACATTTTCAAATATAACAAAGGCTATTACTAGACTAAAGTATTGTTTTTCAAGAAAATAGATGTCATATTAAGAGAATAAAGTGGACTGAAGTGACTTCCTGTTTGCATGTAACAAAAGTTTGTTGGTTAGGGGATGTGATCCAGACCGGCATCATTCTTGTCATGCCTCAGCCGGTCTGGATCACATTAGCAGCCTCCTCGGATTAGATTAGTCCCCCCCAAAAAAAATGCATTTTTCTCATTTTTGAGAAGCCTTCCAAGTTACGTTTTTCTTTTAAGTGTGACGATTATGTGTTTGTTTGCTCATCAACTTCCTCCTCGAGCAGCTTCCCAATTTGTATCCGGTCCTGTCCTCTGATTGGCCACAGCCTATCATTGAATTTACATCCCAAAAAAAATGTTGTCCCCAGAGGTTAAAAAATGACAATGAAGTTGTAGATTTCATAGAAAAGGGGGAATATTAAAAGAATGATTTCAAAAGAGGCAAAATAGTGCTAGAAATTTTGTATTTCGCTGAAGGAAAAAAGGTGGGAAATTACAAGAATTATCATCTTAGTTGAGGAATAAAGTCAGAATATAATGAAAATAAAGTTGTCCTTTATTTCAAGGAAAATAAATTTTATTACGAGGATCAAGGCATCTTTTTTTCCGGGGGTGAAGGAGTCAGAATAGTACAAGTATAAAGTGTTAATTTTTTTAATTAAACTGAAATGCTAAGAAATTAAAATAGTATTTTTTTTATTTTTAGGGGAAAACAATATAAAATTAATGTTTTATTTTTGAGGGAAAAATGCAAACTATTTCCAGGAAAAATGTTTTTATAAACAATAAATATTCTGAAAGCATAGTAGTACTGCACAAATTTTTTTAAGGGGGAAAAGGGAGAATAAAGTAGCTTCTTATTTCTTTATAAAGAATATTACAAGAATTCATTCAAGTCTTAGTTTATAGAAATAGAAGAAGAATACAAGAATTAAATTGCAATTTCCTCTTTTTTTTTTTCTTTCCTCACTAGATTCCTTTGCACAGCACTTCCTGGTTTGTGTCTAGTGCTCTTCTTTGATTGGCCATGGCCTTCCACAGCTTCCTGCTGGAACCTATTAGCTGCCACGCCTGGAACAAAGATGGAACCCGTGAGTTTCCCCATCCCCTTGATATTTTTGTTCTTCACAGTGCGGACCAGAGAACAAATAGTGAAAAGAATTGGACCGTTACGATTGGCTCCCAGTTGGGCCGAGGCATTTCCTGTTTCCTGCGAGTGAGGCACATGAAAGGATTGGAGCTTTTTTTGTCCACTTAAGTTATCCAACAGACAAGTGTCTATTGGTGAAAAATGGGCAATTGTAAAGCCAAGCAAATACATGACCGGTCCAAGGTTTTTATATAGTGTTTTTTTTTTTTTTTTTTTTTACCAGTCAGATGATTTCAGAAAATTGCGTTATTATTAGTTGGAGGTGTAGCAGAGCAGAGCGCTGTCTATTTAAAAAAAAAATAAAATTATAGCTGGGTAAACATGATGGATGCAGTGTTTGTTTGGTTTTGTCGTTTATTTTTATCTAAAATGTCTTGGGACGACTACATTTATGATACTAGTTTACAGGCGTCAGCGACTTTAAGACTAGACGAATTGTGAAGCTGAGCAAACTCAAAGATGGTGAGTCCTTTTCATTTTGGAAACATACATGACGACAACAACATAAAAAACAGTTCTTTCGTTTCATTTTATGCGCATTATTTTTCTTTCAATCCAAAACTGTTTTGAAGATTACATTTCTACTCATTGACGATACAACCAGCATAAAATGCACAGAACTGTCTGAGTAAAAAAAAAAGAAGAGCAGTTTTGACTTTTTTTAGTCTCATTTTAACGTTTTTTTTCCCCGTTTCATTTGTACATTGGACTACATTAACACTAGTTGAGAGGCGTAATCGCCCCGAAAACCAGAGCCATTTGCGGCGGTTTCCGTGTTCACAAGGCCTGAGAGGTTGCATTTATTCAGCTGCAGTAAACGCGCCATATATGGTTGTTCTGATTCACCGTACAATGCAGATGTTAGGCAGTTGCGGTGAAGTTGTGGTGGCCAGACGAAGGCTTGCACAAGCACTTCCTGTGAGTCAAATGCACACTAACACAGGCAGGAAATGAGTTCCATGTTTGATGCCTGTAGCCATATGCTAATAGTAGCAATCCCGTTGTAATGTGCTTTTGTAAATTAATTATCCATCCATCCATTTTCTTAGCTGCTTATCCTCACAAGGATCGCAGGAGTGCTGGAGCCTATCCCATTTGTCAATGGGCTGGAGGCAGGGTACACCCTGAACTGGTTGCCGGCCTGTTGCAGGGCACATTGAGAAAAACAACCGCACTCACAAGCACACCTAGGGGCAATTTAGAGTGTCCAATTTATGTTGCATGTTTTTGGGATGTGGGAGGAAACCACAGTGCCTGGAGAATACCCACGCAGGCACAGAGAAAACATGCAAATTCCACACAGGAGGGGCAAGGATCGAATCCTGGACCTCAGAACTGTGAGACCAATATTTTACAGATGATCCACTGTGCCGCCCGTAAATGAATTAATTGAATAATATACTCATGAAAGAAAGTAGCCCTCTTCAGTATTCTACTTGATCATACATAAAGTAATACAATATTTTAAATAGACTGGAAATAGTGAGACTAAAATGATTTCTAGCTTCAATCCAATGGGCATAATGCTGCTCCTTCTGGTGTGTGTGCCTGGGACACCAGGGGGCAGTATAATACACAGCACGAAGAAAAAGATCAAAACTAAAGCCTGTCTTAAATTCTGTGGCATGCTGTGGAGTCCAGCTGAACCCAATTGGACCAGACCTAAAAAATAAACTTCATGGCACAACCCCGCACTTTGAGCAATTGGATATATGGACGGGCTATTTTTACAAGATTGCTCGTTTCCTTGTTACACTAACAATGTTCACAGCTCAATGTAACCCATGTTGAGTGATTAAAGCATAATTTTATAACTTATTTAAAGAAATATTTAATTGAATGACGGTAAAACAAGAGAGCAGAACCTTATTATGACTATTACATTTTAATTTATTTTTACTACTATATTTAATTATTTAAGGGTGAGGGCAAACAAAGTTATTATAAATTACCAAATATTTACTAGATTTTAAAACTCTTATCTTGGTACAACAAAAATAAGCAGAAGCAGCATTAATTTTAATTTTCTAAATGTTTTTAACTACATTTAAAAAAAATGTATATGCTTCTTTCTTTGGTACATCCAAAATAATTTCAAAAAGACCAAAAATATGGATAGGATAAATTTTCTCATGCATTTAAAAAAAAATATTCATTATTTTTGTGCTATATTTTTTAACTTTGAAACACTTTTTTAAATTTATTTATTTTTTTGCCTTATCTAGAGGTGGCCATTTGCCCCAACAACCATGAGGTCCACATCTACAAGATGGACGGGACCAAGTGGACCAGGATCCACGAGCTCAAGGAGCACAACGGCCAGGTGACAGGTAAGACCTAGCCATTACCATAATTTCTCATGTATAATGCGCAACCCCAAAGAATTATTCTGTAGTTAAGGACTTTATTTGAATACAATACTTTCTTTGAATGTACTTTTTTTTTGTTATGAAATTCACAACCTTTTCCTTAGTAAATGAGGAAACACACAGTTGTTTTATTACCCCGGCAACATAAAAATGAAGAACCAGGTGAAACACATTGAATTTTATTTTAATGGGATGCAAATTAAACTTTTGAGCATTCCTGAAAAGCATTATCTTTAAATAAAAGAAAACTACAAAAAAATTGAAAAATGTTGCCTATATATGTAAATTTATAAGCACAACTACATTTATAGTTTGTCATATTGGAATGAAATTTTAGGCTACACCTTTTTCATTACCAATAGGTGGCATACTAGAAAGGATGGGTACGCCTTTTTCATAAACGCTAGGGGTGGCGCTATATTGGAAATAAAGTCTACAGTTATTCGCTGACATCTAGATGGCAGCATACGTTTATAAAATTTCAAAGGTCATTTTCATTTTCTCCTATGCTTATGTATAATGCCCATTATTGACTTTGGGCTTCTTTTTTTTTTTTTTTTGGGTGGGCTGGGGTGGGAGCGGAAATGCTTATTTTACTCGAATTCATAGTAATTTTTTTTACCTCATATTCAGTGGAGAATTGTTATTGGATGCCCTGATACAACATTTTCACATCTGATTCAATACTGATAATGCAGCCTTTAGTTTTGGTCGATATCTATAGCAGTCCGATCTGATATCAGCAACATACATAGCGTACTTTGCATATTATGATTACGTAATGATAATGTATATGCTTGGTACAATTTATACATACGACCCTCCTTCTCTCCCTTGGTAGGCGTGGACTGGGCGCCCGACAGCAACCGCATCGTGACGTGCGGCGCCGACCGCAACGCCTACGTTTGGACTCTGAAGGAAGGCACCTGGAAGCCCACGCTGGTCATCCTGCGCATCAACCGGGCAGCGCGCTGTGTCAAGTGGTCGCCGCGGGAGAACAAGTTCGCCGTGGGAAGCGGCTCGCGACTCATCTCCATTTGCTACTTTGAGCAGGAGAATGACTGGTAGGGCTAAACACATGACGACTAATTATTGATGTTCATTGGATTAAAAGTTACAGATGACTTTACCCAGTTGATCAATGAATGAACGCCGTTGATTTTTGTGCGCTTTCAGTCCGTGTATTTGCATTAGTTCGGGGACAAAGCTGCCACATCCCATATGGTGGATGCGTTCCCATCTCAATGATGTGTTTTCACAAAGTTTGTTACTCTGTCTATTGCTGTAACACCAACTAATGATGTCATCCCCCCTTCAGGTGGGTGTGCAAGCACATCAAGAAGCCCATCCGCTCTACCATCCTCAGTCTGGACTGGCACCCCAACAACGTGCTGCTGGCCGCCGGCTCTTGTGACTTCAAATGCAGGTAAAAAAACAGGTCCGTTTACACTAAACCAGTTGTTCTCAAACATTTTACACCAAGTACTGCCTAAAAATAAAATTTCCCTCCAAGTCTCACAACTATGACGACAGAGAGTGGGAACGCTAGGCCATTAGTGGGGTCGTGGAACGTCGCCAGACCGATGTTGACTGTGCAATGCTCCACAGCCTTTCTCCATATGTACCGCGTAAGACACAATAGACACTCTTGAGAATGTTCACTGTTGATGATGTTTGCTAGCCCACAAGCTAACGTGCAAACAGCTAAGTAGCACGCTCTACCGTGGCGGTGTTGTATGACTCCTCATTGCATTGCTGTTGTTGTTGGGTGTGTAGTCTTCAATTCACAAACATGATGAGTGGACGGCACCTTGGCAATTATGTACTTGTTATTGTTGCAAAAGAAATCCATGTCCGTACTAATTTTAAAGAAGGAGGAAATAAGCACATTGGGTGCATCCCATTCTCATTTCACGGCAGGCTCTCTTTAGTGAGATACATTTCTATGAAGAGCACTTCAAAATGTATTCCAAGCTGAACAGGGAGCAGTTAGCAATCCTGCAGAAATGTCGATGAGACACCGCATTTGTTTCGACCATTTTTCTCCTTCTCCCATTAAACAATTTTTTTTTTTTGATTCCAGGGGGCATTGCTTTAAATGCCCTCTGCACTTGCCGTACCATGACATAGCAATCTCTGGTGCCCCGCCCTCAACACATACGGTCCGTAATGAATTGGACAGTCAAGGAGGTGGTGGTGAGGCTTTTTTTCCCCCCTTTTCTTTATCCATCCATCCATCCAACCATCCATTAGCTACCACTATTCCGGGTCGGGTCATGGGGGAAGTAGCTTCAGCAAGGGTACCCAGACTTCCCTTTCCCCAGGCACTTCTTCCAGCTCTTCCCGAAGAATCCTGAGGCGTTCCCAAGGCAGCCGAGAGACATAGTCTCTCCAGCGTGTCCTTTGGTCATTCCCGGTGTCTTTTTCCGGTCGGACATGCCCGGAACACCTCGCCAGGGAGGTGTCCGGGAGGCATCCGGCTCAGGTGGACCAGCCAACTCATCTGGCTCCTCTCAATGCGGAGGAATAGCAGCTCGACACTGAGGCCCTCCCGGATGACCGAGCTTCTCGCCCTATCTCTAAGGGAGAGCCCAGACACCCTGCGCAGGAAACTCATTTCAGCCCCTTTTCTTGTGAAATCTAAATAGTTTGTATTTATTGAATTGCCTGCTTGCAGGGTGTTCTCAGCCTACATCAAAGAGGTAGAGGAGAAGCCGAGCCCCACGCCCTGGGGCAGCAAGATGCCTTTCGGAGAGATGCTGTTTGAGTCCGGGGGGTCCACGGCCGAGGGTCCAAGTGCAGTCCCGGGTGGCGGCGGCGGCGGCTGGGTGCACAGCGTTTGCTTCTCCAACACGGGCAACTGCCTGGCGTGGACATCGCACGACTCTACCGTGTCGGTCGCGGAGGGCGGCAAGACCACCACGTAAGAATGAAAAAATTGTATAATTATTTATCTCGTAAAAATGTTGAATAAAAAATATATTTTATAATTGTTTCACATATTTTTTTGCAAATAAAATAAAAAATGTGGAATAAACAAGTTTACATACTTAACATTTTACATTTAATTGTACACAATAATCGGCTCCTTTTTTTAACAAAAAATTGTCAAATAACTACTTTGACATATGTATATGTTTTGTTTTATTAAATAATGGATATACCTGTTGTAAATGATAAAAGAAATGTTAATAGTTGTATTTGTTATTGTTAATAATCAACTAAAATAAACAATTTTGCATACATTTCACATTTTGGTTCTTCGGTTAATGCAGCGGTTCCCAAACCTTAATTTGCAGTGCCCCCCTTTTGGAGATGAAATTATTTTCTTATATATATATGTATAGAGGTAATTAATTAACTATTGCTGAATAATAGCATTAAAACTTGATTGAATAATTATTTATTTAAAAGAACAGTTTTACATACACATTTGACCTTGTCCTGTATGTGTGTGTCTGTGTGTGATCTTTGTGACCAATTCCAAAGCGTGAGGAGTTTGCGGTCCGACACGCTTCCGCTCCTGTGCGTCACCTTTATCACCGAGAGCAGCTTAGTTGCCGCGGTGAGTTCTCTCGTAGTTGTGTTGAGATCATCCATACACGCTGAAAAGGTTACGCACACATGCTCACACCCGCATCTTGTGTTCCGTTCCTCATCAGGGCCACGACTGCTGCCCCATGCTCTTCGTGCTGGACCCGGCCAACGGAGGCCTCGTGTTCGGTGGCAAACTGGACGTCCCCAAGCAGGCGGCCCAGAAAGGGATCAGCGCCAGGGAGCGCTTCCAGAACCTGGACCGCCGTGCCTCCGAGACCCAGAGCTCCGATAAGGACCTGAACACGCTGCACAAAAACAGCATCAGGTGCGTGTGGACTGAAAAAAAAAGAAATTGTTTTCTTAGTTATCCAAAATACACAAAAATAAAAATAGATCAAAACATGACACAATATTCTTTTGTACAGCTTCCATAAAGTTTGTGTAAACTGAAGCTGTTAGCAGTTCAGTTTGACCCATTTCTACTAAGATCATTTTTAGATTTAGCGGTGTGTGACACGCTGTGGCGACCCTGAAAGGGACAAGCCGAAAGAAACTTACTTATTTACTCAAGGAAAAACTCTTGCCTTTTTCGCTCTAGTGCCCCCTTGTGGCCGTTAAAAAATGCACAAATTATCCACATCACCGCATAAACTGCAGGGTTGAAAGTTATGAAAAAAGTCGTGGCTTATAGGCCGGTAATTACAGTAGTTTAAATCAGCAGGAATGTCAAATAATAAAAAAAATATATGCATAATACATGAATCTGCAAATTCAGGTATTGCCTTTTCTCTAAAAGGTTAAGAAATAATCATCCATCTATTTTCCAAGCCGCTTATCCTCACAAGGCTCCCGGGAGCGCTGGAGCCTATGCCAGCTAACTTCGGGGCGAAATGTGTTTATTTCAGACAGGCCATTAATATATTTTTGAAATTTGCTCTAAACAAATATGAGCATATTCTTGAGCCGAAATATGCTTGGTTGACGGAAAATGACCAGCATCTAAGGATGAATATGATTCCTCTTTTGGTTTTTCAGTCATATCTCAGTGCTGCAAGGGGGACGTAAGCAGTGCACCAAGTTCTGCACCACTGGTATGGATGGAGGCATGTGCATCTGGGATGTCAAGGTCTCACACAAGCACACACACACGCACACACACACAAATTCTAATACACGCACAAACTCAAACACATAATCTTCCTGAAGTTAAACGCACACACTCAATCTCTCCCATACAGTACAAACACGCACACACACACACACACACTCAGTCTCACATTTTCTCAGTCACATTCACTATCCGTCACTCTCACACGCCACCGTCTTGTTTGTTTTCAGACTCTGGAGTCGTCTATGAAGAACCTGAAGATCGTGTGAAGGGATTTGTCGTCACAAGCGAGAAAGAGAATACGAAGACGACAAGTGCCGAGTTATTCCACAAAGCTTCTGTGCTATATTTTAATAAGGTCTTATTTTTATATGCTAAGGTCAAACAATCAGACGTGCGGTCGGTGTTGGCGCCATGCGCTAACATGGGCGTCGGCTAACGGTACTGATGAGGCAATGAGCTCAGACCTGACTGAACGCTTAAAGCAGAATTTTATATATTACAGTAATGATAATAATATCTGTCATGAGAGGCCATAGTCCCCCTCTCTGTAAGCTTATGCTGGTCATAATATGCATTTAATTAAAAAAAAGACATTGCTTTGTATTGTTGGTTGTGTTTGTGTTGTATTTTAATATGTTTCTTCATTTACAGTTAATTAACCAATTATTTGTTTTATGTATTGTATTCATGAAAAGGTAACCAGGCAAGATGCCACAGCTGTAGAACATTGGCGTCACAGTTCTGAGGTCCCAGGTTCAATTCCGGACCCGCCTGTGTAGAGTTTGCATGTTCTTCCCGTGGCTGCGTGCGTTTCCTCCGGGCGCTCCGGTTTCCTCCCACATCCCGAACACATGCAACGTTAATTGGACACTCTAAATTGCCCCAAGGTGCGATTGTGAGTGCAGGAGTTTTTCGCCGTGTGCCCTGCGATTGGCAGGCAACCAGTTCAGGGTGTACCCCGCCTCCTGCCTGATGACAGCTGAGATAGGCTCCTGCAACCCTTGTGAGGATAAGCGTCAGAGAAAATGGATGGATGAATTAATGGGTCTGTGTGTTTGTATAAATCATACATGGACTCAAATATGTAATACATGATAGAAATATGTGTGGATCAATACACATTTGTGTGCACTCAGTATACTGTACACATTTGTACACGTCCACTTAAATATATTGCTCCCATTAGGTGGACAATTTGCGTTTTCAAAACCACTTTTCAAAAACCTTTTTCAAGAGCCATTAACATCGCATAATTGAAGAGAGCAGGTCATTTTCAACATTCTGTGTTGGTCAATAATTTGTATTAAAGAAAAACCTCAAACCTCAAAACACCCATCTCTCAAATGAAATGAGTGCAAATGCTTTTCCTACATTCAGCAGAGCAAAAAAAAAAAAAAAAATGGTTATTTCTATGAGGCAAAAGAGCTCTTGTACCGAGCCTATCATGCATGAGAACAAGAAAAGAATTCAACACTTTTGTCAGCATCAACCTGAACGGGCAATTTGCGACTCCTTTAGTCGTGCCGATCTTGGCCACCAGAGGGGGCAGTAAAAGAAAGCTCCCGCTGGTCACGGATGTTCAGATGGTCTAAACTCCTCGCAGAGATGAATAATTTATGATTGTAATAAGTGGGATGCTCCTGGTGAGACGGTGACGCGCCTCGTGACGTCACCAGAGTCCCCCCTCTTCCCAACCCACCCCCAATCCATCAGCCTCCTCCTCTTCCTCTTGCATCCAGCAGCATCGCGAAGCTCTCGGGCCGGCAGGAGTGCACCGAAGGCGGCCGCCGTCGTGTCCGTGCTGTCAACTGTTGATTACTGGCCGACGTCAATGACTCTTGGAAGGTACGCCGACGTTATTGTGTTGTTATTATTATTTATTTTATGTCTGGTCTATGTCTATTGCCTTGCTGTTGTCGCCGAGCAACCACGCTGGTGACAGATGATGAAGCTGAGGAAAGGCGGAGGAGGGGGAGAGAACGAATTATTTCTATAGGATTTTATATTTGATTTTTCTTTTTACACTTATTGTCCCAGTGTAAAGAATTATGATGATAGTATATTGTATATTTTCATACACAAGCTGCCACGATGACCTGTGTTTGCTTCAATACGTATACATTAGTTTGAATTGTGAACATTTGTGTCAGTTTACTGTGCTCCCTTAATTTTTTTTCTGATTTTTTTTTTAGAGGTGTTTCCATGTTTGCATATAAATGTTTGCATATAAACGTTACAGCAATATTTAATGAATTATCCTTTTACACTGGCACCCCCCCCCTTTTCATGATGGCGGTGGTGTGGGGGTGTACCAATAATGCCTGGCCCTAAGTGGTCTGGGGTTCCACATCCCTGGTAGGGTCACCTGTGGCTGAAAGGTCATAGGTGAGCGACCAGACAAAACACGCCCCTTATGATGAATACAAACATTGGGCCTTGTTTTCATTCAAGGACGCAGTCACCGAGATTTTTTCATGTTTTAATTAGATTGGTCATAATAGAAATTGACAATATTTTGTGTTATGCCAGTATAATCCAGTAGTCGTCCACCCCTGCGAGGTCCAAAGCACAAGAACTCTTTGTGTCACAAATAATGAAAACAAACACTGTTGTTGTCGTTTTGGATGCGATTACGGCTGTGTTCCTAATAAATTGGGCTGCGAGAGCTGGCCTGGAAAAGTGTCGTTTTTGAGGCACTTTCTCACTGCTAAGTGGGCTCGGGTAGCACCGAGTGCCGCGAGGCGCTTGAGTCATCATCACAATGCATGCCGTGTCCCCGGCCGACTGGCCCGTGGCCTGCTAATTATCAGCCATCTTGATGGAGTCGTTAACGAGGCCGCCAAAGCCCCGCTGGCTCTGGCACGGGCGCACTCGCCGCTTGCAGGCTTTTTTCTTGATCTCATTTTCATGTTTTCTTTCTTTCTTTTTTTGAGAGAGGTTAGGGGCTGGGGTGCTGTGTAGCTGGTTTCTGGGTCGGGTCACTTTGTTTTGGTAAGTGCTTTGAGTGGGAGTGATGATGAGCTGTGCATGGCAAATTATTATCTGCATGAATCACTGTTTTGTTGCATACAGATATACCTCCGGGCTTTTGGTTTCATATTTATAATATCTCATATGAACATTACTGGCATTCAATTAAGGAAAAGCAAATTTACGGCCTACAACCATTGAAGTATTTTCTAGATTCCATTAGGATAGGCTGCACAGTGGTGCGGCAGTGGAGCGTTGGCCTCGCAGCTCTGAAGTCCAGGGTTCAATCCCGGCCCCGCCTGTGTGGAGTTTGCATGTTCTCCCCGTGCCTGCGTGGGTTTTCTCCTGGCACTCCGGTTTAATTGGAGACTCTAAATTGCCCCTAGGTGTGATCGTGCACATTTTAGTTCGTGAAGTGATGATAGATGTAGGGTGGCGCAGCTGGCAAAGCCTTGGCCTCACAGTTCTGGGGAGCCGGGTACGATCCCGGCCCCGCCTGTGTGGAGTTTGCATGTTCTCACCGTGTCTGCGCGGGTTTTCTCCAGGTGGGCACAGCGGTTTCCTCCCGCATCCCAAAAACATGCAACATTAATTGGACACTTAAACTGCCCCTACAGTAGGTGTGATCGTGAGTGCAGCTGTTTGTCTCAATGTGCCGTGCGATGGGCTGGCAACCAGTTCAGGGTGTACCCCGGCTCCTGCCCGTTGACAGCTGGAATAGGCTCCAGCACTCTCCACGACCCTCGTGAGGATAAGTGGCAAACGAAAATGGATAGATGATGATAGATGTAGTGATGATCCTGAAGCATCACACCCACCACATCATGTAACGTTTGACTTGCCGAACAGCACAATTCAGCACAAAGGGACCTAAATGTGGGTCTCTTATGAAATATGCCTCTGCAAATGTGGAGGAGGAAGTGTTATTGTGTGCATGCGTGTGTGAGTGTCTGTGTCCGTGCACGCGGGCATGTGTGTCTGCCCTGTTTGCACTCTGTTAATTAAATCACAAGAGAAGCAGAAAGCAAGACAGAAGGAATGAGTGTGGGTTTTCGTTCTCTCTCTCTCTTTGGTGGCCGTCCCTTGCGAGGTGGTTTCCATGACGACGGTGACATCACTCCTCCCCTCCCTTTCAGGCCACGTTTGTTTGGGGTTCCCTGCAAAACATGCTCGTCAGTCCTTTCTCCTCTCCTTTTCATCCTCCGCTGTTGCCGGGCAACGGCACTCTGACACGGCAACAAGTCCATCAGGAGCGGCGGTTGCTTGGCAACAAGGTGCCATCAGCAGGCTTTTTCCACCGCGGCACGTAGGAGGCGTCGCCATTCGGATGTTGACCTTTCTACATGCTGACATCTGCTCAACAACGGAGAATCATTTCTATTAAAACATAAATAAATAAATCCGAACACTTTGTTAGCGTTTCGATGTGAATTGGACAAAATTGTGGGGTTACTCATGAGTTGATTCAGGCTTAATTGACATGTGGACTGACCAATTACTGGTGCTGCATGCCATGACTGACACGTAGACTGACCAATGAAGACCAAGAGACAAAACCAACCGATCACGATGAGTGAAACATAGACTGACCAATTATTGGTGTGGGAAGGATTGACTATAGATTGACCAATGACGAATATGTGAGTAAATAACGTGCTGCGTGTAATGATTGACATGTAGTCGGATCAATCAAAAGTGTTTGTCTGACATCCCACAACTTCCGGTTTAGTGAACGGCCGCCATTTTGGATGGGTGAATTCGAGTCAACAAACCGTAACTAAGCAGAAAGGGGTATGAATGGGGCGCACTGCTATGTTATCAGTTGCTCAAAAGGGCGTTGTAAAGCGTCTTTCTTTTGACTGCCAGTTGTGATCAAGAACCAGTGCGAGAAAACGGAGCAGTTGTCAACCAAACGGCGACAACTGTGGCTGTCTTGTATCAGCAGAGCCGATCAAACAGCCAAATTATTCCCTTATGTCAGAGTTTGCTCGCAGCATTTTGTTCTTGGTAGGTTTTGGATACGTTTTAGAATTTCACACCTACTTAGCAATAACTAAGTTCTGTGAAGGAAAAATATTCTTTAGGGCCAAGGGCCTACATAATACTTGTGTATGAATGCAATGCATGTCTCTCACCGTCTGTATTTTCTGTCAGCCCACAAAAGCAACTAAAACTGAACTGAATCCCCCCCAAAGTATTCTGTAATGGATCCATCTGAATCTTTATTTCATTGTTTCACATATTTGGTTTGCACCTGCTTTTTCTCATTCCCCCAAAGGGATTATTATGTGCACATGTTTGCAAAAACGAAAATAATAACAATCTACACCTCTTTTGTTGGTATATTCAACAACGCTGACTGTAATCACGCAAAGAATACTTTCGATAGCAGTCACTCAGAAATGAAGTACCCGCAGCCTACATATTGAAATTACATTGTGCGGTACACTAACCTTAGCAGTGTGGAGACACAGGTTGCTTACAATGGATACCGCCCCATGATGAACCCAGACATTGATCAATTGGTTGGAGGCCTCCAGACCTTTGTCATTCTTGAGTTGGTTGACGATGTCTGGTTAGGTTACCGACGCCCACAGTTCCAAATTCTTGCTCCATTTGTGTTTCTCCAAGGCATATGGGTCGATATTGTCGATCAAAGCACACTTCTTGTCCTAACGGTTTCTTGAAACAACATCTAATGAGCACCGATAACTTTCCAAAGTCTTTTTAGCCATCGTGCGTCACTTTTAA
Source organism: Syngnathoides biaculeatus (assembly GCF_019802595.1). NCBI lineage: Eukaryota > Metazoa > Chordata > Actinopteri > Syngnathiformes > Syngnathidae > Syngnathoides > Syngnathoides biaculeatus. Next base: position 8,285,635 of record NC_084648.1, on the reverse strand, counting down.
CAGCCGTACGAACATTTGTGTAACGCCGGCCTGTATGCAAAAGCAATAGAGTGGACGGCATGTCAGTAGAGTGAACCCATCCAACATGGCCGCGTGACCGGATGTGGTCACATGGTCGAAAACAGTCTGTTGCCCAACGAACACCTGATAAACCAAGCAGAAAATAATAATCAAGTGTGTTCTTATTAATTTTGCAGCCTGCTCATGATGATTTTATCTTATTTTCGATTGTTTTCAGGTTTATGAACAAGCGTGTTCCTTCCAACAAAAGATATCAGCCCACAGACTACGAGCACGCAGCCAACTGCGCCACACATGCGGTAAAATGCTCACCCACCCGCGCCCACACACACGCACACACACATAAACATTCGAACCAACGCAAGCAAACACACGAATACAATGTTTTATTTTTACGGGCATAAAGTTTTTAAACTATCATCTGTTAGGATTTCTGTTTGGTTTTATTTTTCAACTCCTCAGTTAGTCTGTAGTTTGTTTACATATTCCAGTGATTTCCAACCTTAATAGAGCCAAGGCACATATTTTACAATTGACAAATCCCACGGCACACCAAAAAAAGTAAATATTACCAAAACGGATCAATTAATTACTGTATGTACTTCCTCCCATCTAATAGAAGAGTATTTTTTTGTTCTGTCTATCATTGTGCCTCACTGGCATAAATAGATGAATAAAGATACATTATTTATTAGAATAAATTTTTATTTTTTCGGAATTACATAAAATTAGATAACTTCCCACGGCACACCTGAAGAGCTCTCACGGCACACTGTTTGGGAATCACTGGCGTAGAACACAGGTTGTAAAACAAAAAGTATATGACGTCAGATTGATCTGTTTAAAAAAGAAAAAAATGGAAAAAAAAATTCGAGATTTATGTGAGTGTTAAATTTAAAATGAAACCTACGTACTCGTGTTGTATGATTTAAGACAGCAAATAACAAGGAATTTTAAAAATGTTGTTTTCATGGGTTTGCATTGGCCCAAACTGCCACAATAGACCCAAATGGTTCAATTTGGTCCAAACACAATTTTGCATTTGACCTCAAGATGGAAATGACAAAATCGATCTCACCCCCGCCGTTGGGAAGTTTCATTCCATTTGCATCCAAATGGTCCATAAAAAAGAGAGTGAGGCAGGCACAAATGGACAACTTCGAGCCCAGAGGTTCAGAAAGTAAAGTAGGATGAGCACATAAAACTAGAAACTTTTCTGAGGTGCTTATCCTCACGAGGGTCGCGGGAAACATTCAAACAATAACTTTGGGAAAGCTGCTAAAAAGCCTGATTGAATTGTGGGCGTAGTTATGGATCATCCCGAGCCTGTTGGGCAGCTCGCTGCTGCACTTCCAGTCGGAGGACCAATGGGAGCGCGTGTCGGCCTGGGTCTACGGGGCCGGCCTCAGCTCGCTCTTCACGGTCTCCACACTCTTCCACACTGTGGCCTGGAAGAAGAGCCACTTACGGTATGCACACAAATACTACATAATACACACAAAACAAAGACAAACACACAGTTACACTAAAACCAACATCCGCACACAAACACACGCAAGCACGACCCCGATGGCCCCCCACTGCGCTGCAAGTGCTCCTGTGTGTGCGTCGCCAGGGACGTGGAGCACTGCTTCCACATGTGTGACAGGATGGTGATCTACTTCTTCATTGCGGCCTCTTACGCGCCTTGGTGAGACACACGACAGCACACGAGGTTGCTAAAGTGCACACACCCGCGCGTTGCCAACGGCTTGCATTCCACAGGCTCAACCTGAGGGAGCTCGGACCCTGGGCAAGCCACATGCGCTGGCTGGTGTGGGTCATGGCGCTGTCGGGGACCACCTACGTCTTCTTCTTCCACGAGAGGTCCTTTTGAATCCTTTGCGGATTACTTTGAACGGTTCTGCTTAGTTTTGAATTGCGACGTGATCATTGTCGCTCCCGCCGTGATTTTAATGTATGAATTGCAATTTTCAGAAAGTGCGTCGTATCTCCTGCAGGTACAAGATCATGGAGCTAATCTGCTACACCGTGATGGGCCTCTTCCCCGCCTTGGTCATCCTCTCCATGGTGAGCATGATATATACGGATGAAAAAATGATACATGTGGATTTAACGTTTGCACCAAGACTTCATAAAGACAACAAAATCTTAGCAAGTTTGGTTTCAAATCATCAAGTCAACAGCTTGTTTTTTCCTGAGTTGTCGTAGCACTTTTCCCAATCAAAATATAATACAATTTGTCATTCAACGTGTACTTTGAAATCCATCCATCCATTTTCTTAGCCACTTATCCTCACAAGGGTCGCGGGGAGTGCTGGAATCTATCCCAGCTGTCAACGGGCAGGAGCCGGGGTACACCCTGGACTGGTCGCCAGCCCATCGCAGGGCACATGGAGACAAACAGCTGCACTCACAATCACACCTAGGGGCAATTTTAGAGTGTCCAATTAATGTCGCATGTTTTTGGGATGTGGGAGGAAACCGGACTATACGGAGAAAACACACGCGGGCATGGGGAGAACATGCAAACTCTACATAAGGGGGTCTGGGATTGAACCCGGGACCTCAGAACTGTGAAGCCAAAGCTTGACTAGCTGTACTTTCAAATATTACATTTAAAAGACATCCATTTTTTTTCTTTTTCATTGAGAAGAAATCAGCAGCACCTGCACAAGTATCACATTTCATTTTGCTCTTCTTAGACTCATCAAGTGCTCTAATTTCGCGAACTTTCAGCCGGAGCAGGCGGGCTTGTGCGAGCTGCTGCTGGGCGGCGCTTTCTACTGCCTGGGCATGGTGTTCTTCAAGAGTGACGGCATCGTGCCCTTCGCCCACGCCATCTGGCACCTCTTTGTGGCCACCGGTGCCGCCGTGCACTACTACGCCATCTGGAAGTACCTCTACGCGATGCCCGCCAACCCGGTCCGAACCTCCAGATGACAGCGCCGGTGAGGCAGACCCTCCCCCGTCCCCAACCTCACTACAAAACATTCCGGTCCATTCCCAAGTCACTGTGGTTTGTCCTCTGGGAGAAGCCGCACGTCACATTCAGTGGCTTTCGTGTCGATTGTTTACAATGTGCTGGAGTCGCAGGCGCTTCTCAACTGGTTGCACCATGAATTTATTTTGGGTGTCTGTGTGGATTATTTCCAGCGGTTCTTTGTTTTTTTTTTTGTTTTTCTATTGCGCAATCTGGCCAGTATTCATGCTGGACTTGAGAGGAGCGACAGTAATTTTATGAAACCTCTACACAGTAATGTGTGACCGAATTTATTATTTCTTTTACTATGTGGATTATTTGCAGTGCTATTGTGCAAGGTGGCCAATATTCATATATAAAGCAAATGATTGCGGCTATAATGCAGGTGAGAAACATTTTCGCGTGACCAATCATGCTGCGGTTCACAAATGCATTGCATAACAGTAATTCTATGACACGACGCAACAATGATGTTCCTGGGTTAACCCTAACCCTATATTACTTCTCTCTAATTCTTTCTAATTATTCACTTTGTTTCTAATGTGCAAAGTCATACGATTTTGCCATTTTTTTTTTGACTCTGGATTATTTCACGTCACTCACTTCATTTCTATTGTGAAGAACAAATCTGGCGAAGAACAACTGCCCTACATTAATTGTACGCCATGGCTACATGACAATGCGCGATCGATTATATATATATATATATATATATATATATATATATATATATATATATATATACTTTTTTTTCAGTATGTGCATTTTTTCTAGTGATTCACTTTTCTTCCTATCGTTTAAAGTGGCAGTTATCAAGAATAACAGCTGACATCACAGTAATTGTATAACATCTCTACACGACGATGCATGCCTGATTTTATTCATATTTCTACTTTGTGCATTATTTCTAGTGATTCTCTTTTGCTTGTGTTGCGCAAGGTGTTTGTTTTTATGCATAACTGGCCAGGAACGATTGCATTACAGCAATGGCCCGACGTGTTTGTAAAACAGTCCGGGACAAAAAAAAAAAAACTTTTCCTTTCTTTGTGATATTATTTCGAGTGGTTCTGCTAATTTCCATTGTGCAAGATGGCGGTTGTCGTGAATTACAGGTTAGAGCACCCATTTTATTAATTAGATGGGACGTTTGTGCGAAAGGGTTCATGTTTTTGGGGGAATGGGTGGGGTGCGGTGTGGGGGACTCTGTAGATTATTTCAAGTTCTCCAGTTTACTTCTATTGTTCAAGGCGCCAGTAATCATGACTAGCTGGTAATTTGTACATCATGTCGATGTATGGCTGAGAGTGCTATGGATTGTTTTTTTGTGTGTGTGTGTGTTATTTCTCATCGTTCTGTTTATTTCTATTGTGCAAGGTGTTGCGTAATCAAGAACAACTAAAAGGAACGCAGTTGTTGTAATTACACAACACATCTGCATCGTTATGGTTATGGGTATTATTATTTTACTCTGGAGTATTTCTAGCGGTTGAGTTTTTCTTGATCTACTGTTTCAAACATGAGTATGTTTTTTGTCGTTTTGTTTGTTGTCATTTTAGTTTTCTGTTGATTTACAAAGCATGAGATTGGTTTTAATATTTAATTTTCAACTCACGATTATTCTATTCATAGAAAGAATTTCACAAGTGTGCTTCCATTTTAAATTGACGATGTATGGAAATTTTTTTATGCAGTATATATTTACGCGCTTATTTATTTTATTACAAATTGACTCTATCAGATGTTCGTGTGTATATTATTATTTTTTTGCCACAAGTGACAGCACGCGGCAATGTAAACAGCAAAGGTTTTAGAACACCTTCAATAAGTTGACAAAAACCTTCAAGGCTAAATTTCATATTTCTGCAGCCTCGGTACAGTGTGATGACGTAATTGGCCTTTCAATTCAGCCTCATAAGGACATTTTGAAAGGAGACTTTTATGATGTGCCTTCAAATGTAGCCTGTGATATCAGATGCAGCCTCCAGGGAGCACATTTGAAGGAGTCTTTGACTTGGGTCTTTTGTGTTACATTTATGACATCTTTGGTCTTCAAATGCAGCTTTTAAAGGACACATTTGTTTTTTTTTGTGTGTGTGTGTGTCTGTCCTGAGCATTAATTTTGCCCCTCGACGTACTTGAAATGCAGCCTCCAAAGGACACATTTTCTTTGGATGATGTCATGAGCCTTCATATGCATCCTCCAAAGAATACGACACATTTGGGGTGTTTGTGGTGTGTTGTAACGTCATTATACTTCAAGTGTGGCCTCGGAAGGATGTATTTGAAGTGAGCAAGCCTTCAAAATATACCCTGTGAAGGATCTTTTGATCATCATCTGCCTTCAATTGCAGCCTTTGAATAACACATTTAAAAGGACCTTTAATATCAATGTCCTTCAAAGGCATTTGATTTGGAATGTTTGTCCCGGGCTCTAATATCATTGGCCCTCAAGTGCAGCCTCCACAGAACACAATTGGATGATGTCATTGGCCTTCAAATTGTGGCTGTGAAGGATCTTTTCATTTGGGTCATTTACGCTACATAACCATGTCATCTGCCTTTAATTGCAGCCTTCAAGGGATGCATTTGAAAAGCGTTTTGGATTTGTAATGTTTGTCCCCATCATCAACCTTCAAATGTAGCCTCTGAAGGATGTTATTTGAGGCGCTGTTTGATTCGGATGACACCACGGGCCTTCAAGGGCAGTCTCCTGAGGATGTATTTGATTTGGGACTTTTGTCTAAAGTTGTAATGTCCTTCAAGAGGAGGCTCTGAAGCACACATTTGAAGGAGCCTTTGATTTGGACAGCGTCATCGGTTTTTAAACATCATCTCTGAATGAGAGTTTTATTTGGGAAATTTGCGCTGCATTTTACGTCAGCTGCCTTCAACTGCAGCCTTCGTAGGACGCGTGTGAAAGAAGCCTCTGATTTGTGGTATCTGTTCCCGTCGTCAACCCTCAAATGTAACCTGTGATCTGGGCATACAGTAAATGTCAGTCCTGAGCCTTCAAATGTGTTTCTAAGGCCGTATTTGACGGACAATGATGGGGTTCATATCAAAGGTTCCTTCAAACCTGTCATCAGCCTTCAAATGCGATCTTTTTTTCGGGGGGCTGCTGTTGCTTCCAAGCTTGCCGATTGGCCCTCGTTTGTAGGACGGATCTTTCCTTTAGGTGTTCTACAACCTTCAAGATGCTGTTTCCCTGCTGAATGTGAACACAACGCGAATCTACACACAGTACTGTTGTCGAACAATCTCGATGACGGCATCTCAGGTGCGTGCGTGTTAAATCATCCCAGTCATGAATCCAAAGCCACTGGTCTATGTTTACATGGAAAGAAAGAAATCTATACACACTGTACATATTTCAACATTGTAGGGAAATACTGTATCTCTAATGTATTGTGTGCTTTGACACGGAAGTTCGCTTCCCTCGAACGCCACATTCCAAAGTGTACGGCAGTCCTCTCGAAGCCTCAAAACGGAGGGTTTAGGGATTTGGAATTAAGGTTGGGGGTTAAGGGTTCGGGATTAGTTTTAGGGGTTGGGATTTGTCGTTTCACTTGTTTTTGCACGCAGACAGAACCAGACAACTCGAGACATGGTTAGGGGGTCGGGGGTTAGGGTTCAGTTATAGCATTTAGGGTTGGGGACGCTAACATTAATGTATTTTTAAAGAAAAAAAAATAACAATTGGACTTGTAAACATGTTTTTGTTGACTTGATAGAGATTTTTCACTTATGTTCTTTCTCATTACAGTATGTAAAAGTGCAGTGTGCCGGGGGAGCGCTTCTGTCACGTTGAGAAAGCATGAATTATTTGTGGAGAAAATGTACGTGTTGTCCATGTAACTCCGCAAGGAGTTGTGTGTCTTTCACGTGCCTACACAAAACACATTGTGTCTTTCATGTGGCTCAACAACTCCTGTACTGCTCTACCAGGCCTTTTTTGTTTTACTTCTGTTGTACGTGATTGTGAAGCTGCTGACTTCTTCTTTCTTTTTTCTCAATTTCTCGTGTCTGTGTGTTGCTTTTGTGCTGTGACAAGCCAACATGATACTTTTACTTTTTCTATCTTGTAATAAAAAAAAAACAAGAGAAGCTTTTCCACACACTTTGATACCCCGACTGGGCACTTTTGTCAGCGTTGGGCTCATTAGGAATTTGTTTTATACTCACAGCAAAATGCACTCCGAGGTGTGACGACTCAGCAACTTTAGATGGAATCGGAAGGTGAACATAAAGTCTTGAAAGGTTGGATACAAGCTTGTCCAATCTTTCTGTTTTATTTCACTGCATAAAGACAGGTCATTATACCCAAACATCTTATTAAACATCCATCCATTTTCTAAGCCGCTTATCCTCACGAGGGTCGCGGGAGTGCTGGAGCCTATCCCAGCTGTCAACGAGCAGGACGCGGGGTACACCCTGCAGGTGGGATAGGCTGCAGCACTCCCCACGACCCTCGTGAGGATAAGTGACTCAGAAAATGGATGGATGGATGGAAATATTTCATGCTCCGTAGAGTATGTGAAAAATAAATGTTAAAAACAGACGAATATAAAGTAACGTCCACAATTGCAAATATGTTGTTGAATTTTGAAAATTCAGCGTACTAATTATAATCCATATATCGTTATTACTCCAACAACCGAACGATTCTATTCAATGGCCTTTTATAGTTTCTTTATAGAACAAAGTAGGTCCAAAAATATAATGTAAAATGTCTCAGTTCACTCAAATTCTCAAATAATACACAACTAAACACAATTAATGTTATGAAAGAGGGTGAAATCGACACAAATGTTTGTGCATTGTGAAAATGTGAAATAACAAAACAGGGTTTTATGTGCAAAAAAAACCGAGTAAGAATATAAATATTTTACGTATTTAATTACTACGACTACTATTACTACGAGGACGACGACAACGACGATGACTACTACTACTAATAATAATGAACTCATTGAGAAAACTTTACTCTGGAAGCGTATTACTGCCACACCAAAAAAAAAAAAAATCGCGTTTCACATTATAATGTCAACCATTTCATGTTATAACGTAGATTCGTTTCACATAATAACGTGGAAAATAATAAATAAAGAAATTTCACCCCTCTTTACCCCACCCCCAAAAGACAATTACTTCCGGTTTGGGTGGGCGGTAGCCTCTTGCATGAAGATTGCCTCTTACGCATAAAGCAAAAACATGTAAGTTTATTCTTAGCATCCTTAGCATTATTATTGTTATTATTATTATTACCATTATTATGTGAAACGAAGCTACGTCATAACGTGAAACGATTCACATTGTAATGTGAAATACGACAATTTTTTTGTGGAAGTAATACGCTTCCGTACTTCCGTACTTTATAATTAGCGTAATTAATTAAACAATATATTATTCAAGTAATTCAATAGGAATCTTGCTTGAAAAAACATTTTATTTGAATGTATATTTTGTCATTCAAAAACAATTTTAAGTACTGTATCTAATTTGTGGTGGCACGGTGAATCAGCTGGTAAATCGTTGGCCTCACAGTTCAGAGGACCTGGGTTCGATCCCGGCCCCGCCTGTGTGAAGTTTGGATGTTCTCCCTATGCCTACATGGGTTTCCTCCGGGCGCTCCGGCTTCCTTCCACATCCCAAAAACATGCAACATTAATTGGAGAATCTAAATTGCACATAGGTGTGATTGTGCGTGCAGCTGTTTGTCTCTATGTGCTCTGCGATTGACTGGCAACCAGTTCATGGTGTACCCCGCCTCCCTCCTGCCCGTTGACAGCCGGGATAGGCTCCAGCACTCCCCGCGACCCTCGTGAGGATAAGCGGCTATGAAAATGGATGCATGGACATCTATGTTGTCATGAAAATTCATTTGCCTTACCGGGACTGTCCACTGGAGGGTGGTGTCTCTCTATCCACGGGGATCCGTATTGGCCTGCGTTTCGGGGTGTACTTCGGCAATTTCCGTCACCACTCGGCTGTGGATTCACCGCCGACGACGGTGGAATGCGGTTGCGGGAGCCAGTTGGCATTTGCCGGCCAGAGGCGGCGGAGATGTACGCACCGAGCCGGGGGACCACCGCGGCCGCTCGGTGTCCGAGTTGACAGGGCGGTTTTGCGGGGAGAAGGGGACTGTCGTCACTCCTCAATTCCCTTCCTAGGAAAAGAATTCCTTGAGGAAAAGAGAGGGGGCGGAATGAGAGCCTCGGAGGAGCGAGCCTCCAGCATCATGGAGACGCGCATTGCAGACACCGACCGGCGGAGGACCACGACGGCAACTTTTCGGATCTATATCATCCACCTGCTGTAAAACGTCGCACTTGTGAGGTGCGTAACAAGTATTCCTCGCTCCCGTTTCACGGCGGAGGCTGGCCGGGCACTTTATCTGCATCCACCTGCGCCGCGGTGCTTTCTTCGCCGCCTCCGCCGTGTGTGACGCCTCGTCGGCGGATTAATTCCGGAGGATCGTCCGCCGCGGTGTGTCGCTCCGCCGGTTGCCACTAGCGACCATCGGGTCAACACACCGAGGGCCCAAATGTTTGAAATTGTGTGAATGCGGAGAGTCCAGCATTCGTATTTCCGCAACCTTTGTCGAGTAATGCTGAGAGTCATGTATTCACGGTAATGTAATAACATTAATAAAATATCCCCAACTGTGCGAACGCAGAAATAATTTACAGCGAAGAATTCTAAACCTTCTTTAGCGTGAATGCTGAGAGTCGGGCATTCGCAAAAGTGCTGCTATGTGTTAAAGCATTGATTGAAAGCATCCTCACCGAATAAATGCGACTGTGCATGAATTCACATTGACATGTTTGTGGGGGAATGCTGAGAGGTGGGCATGAATTCGCATTGCCGCAACCTTTACCGAGTCAATGCCGAAAAACTCACAGGACCCTCCTATGAAGAGATGCGAAAAAAAAACAAAAAACGACAACATTACATCGATGCTGTTTCGGGTCCAAAACCCTTTACAGTACAAAGTCGAGTCTCAGCATTTGCACATTTACAATACAAACAGTACTGGTGAAAATAATAGCAGTCTACGATATATACAGTAGTGTTCAAAATAGTAGCACTCCAACACGACTAACAATATTAATCCACATTTTCAGTATTTCTTTTTAACCATTTTTCCATAGCAGGGATCATGGATCGGTTTTGCCGATGTCAAAATACTTGAAGAGGTCATGTTGCCTTATGCCGAAGAGGACACGCCCTTGAAATGGGCGTTTCAACAGGACAGTGACCCCAAACACACTAGTAAACAAGCAAAGCCTCGTTTCCAAACCAACACAGTTGATGTCATGGAGTGGTCAGCACAAACCCCAGACCTTAATCCAATCGAGAACTCAAAAATGCTGTTTTTGAAGCAAAACCAAGAAAACGAATTGTGGAATGTCGTTAAGGAATCTTGGAGTAAAGTAACTGGTGAAAGGTACCACAAATTGGTTGACTCCATGGCACACAGCATGTGAAGCAGTTATATATATATATATATAATATATATATATATATATATATATATATATATATATATATATAATAATGTGGTCATACAACTAAATATTAATTGAGTGACTGGGATTGATAAATCCCAGACACACAAAAAACGTTTTTACAAAATACTGTTGTTTTGAGTTTGTAAAGTCGATGGCAATATCATGAATGCTGGGTCTTGTTGGTTTTTATGAGAATCTACTGCACCTACAAGTAACAATACAAATATAGTGAAATTGTGGATTCATCTGGTTAGTCATGTTGGACTGCTATCTTTTTGACCACTACTGTACTAGCAATAAATCAGTCTCTCAGCATTTATCCACTCAGTTACGTTTTTTGACATGCTCATTTCAATTCTTGATTCTTTTTCTCCTTCTCCTTCTCCTTCTACGTCTTCTCCTTCTCCTTTGTCTTTTTCATCTTCTCCTTCTCCTCCTCCTCCTCCTCCTTCTCCTCCCCCTCCTCCTCCTTCTTCTTCTTCATCTTCTCCTTCTTCTTCTTCTTCTTCTTCTTCTTCTACTTCTTCTTCTTCTTTTCCTTTGTCTTCTCCTTCTTCTACTCGTGTTAACATGGAACATTGATCGGCTCCGAAGCGATGATGTGGTTGAGCAGGCCAAACCTCCTCTGCACCAGGGCAAGTGCTGAGAGTCGAGCATTCACACAACTGCTTCTACGTGTGAAAGCATCCATTGGATGGCTGATGCGAGAACTGAATGCAAGTCTGCATGAAATCCCTCACCCGTGCAAATGCTCCAGGTCAAGAATTCCCACTGATCCTGTTGCAAATCAAAACAATTGATGGAGTGAATGCTGAGAGATGAGAATTCACAAAATTGGTACGCTCGCATCAGGGCTTTCAAACTCATTTTTATCACGGGCCACATTGTAGTTACGGTTTCTGTCAGAGGGCCATCATGACTGAAACCAGGAAAAATTTTAATTGACTCCTCATATTTGCACATTAAATTGATCAACTAGTTTTAGAATCAGAAATCAAATGTAATTGGTTTTTCAACTATTGTTGATGTTTGGTAACACAAAAATGCTTTGGAATATATCAACGCCATCATTTGTGATATGACAGTTTGAAATTTTGGTTCAAATTTGAACAAAAATCATGGAAGTTGATACACATAATTTGCCTTCGCGGGCCGCAGCTGGCCCTCGGGCCTTTAGTTTGACACCTGTGGCTTACATTGATGAGTTATTTCTATACATGAATGCTGCTTTGCATGCTATCTATATTTTCTGTGTTAATAATGAGAGTCAATAACGGCCGAATCCTAATTCCTGATGATGATCCAGTCGGCCACGTGCATGACTGCTGTTGACTGATGCATTCACACCGTTGAGCATCACCAACTTGGACAATGTGAATGCTGTGACTCAGAAATTTGTCAATAGTGTGAATTGTGACAATTAAGAATTGCCAATATGGAAGTCATGCACTGAAACGCTTTTTGGGGCGCGTGCTGAAATCCAAGCCGCCATTGAGTGAATGCTTGCCGCAAGACTCACGATAAATCTTCATATGTGAAAATGCTGAATGGGATCACATGCATCAAAATCCTGTCACGTGAATGCCGAGAGTCGGGCTGCTACTATGTGTCAATGTATTGAATGAATGCTGGGACAATATTAGTACGTGTGTAATGCCATGAACGCGTGACTGCTGAGAGTTGAGAATTCACATAACTACTACTCACGGTAATGCCAAATACTAGCAAAATCTTGAGCGTCAGGCATTGACACAATTGCTGCCGTGTGTTAAAAGTTCCCACTGACGCCGTTATACGTAAAAACACTTGAAGTGTCAACGCAGACAGTCCAGCATTCACATGCCTGCTATCATTATCAGCGGGGAGTCCCCTAAGGCGTCTGGGTGCTCTTGGAAGGGGACTGGAGGGCAGGGTGGGGGCGGGGACGCGGATGGGGGCCTACGGGAGTACGGGGGTGGATTGGGGGTGCTGTTGCCGCTGACTCTGCAAGCGCTCCTGCTGCTGGGATAACGTGACTATTTTAAATGCCAGCTAATCCACGCTAATCTGGCTACTTGGCCGTAGTTAACTCAAACCCGGGGACGGCAAACCCCTCCCACCCACGCACACACACACGTATGCATAACCATGTACACACACACACACACACACTCGGACACATACAGAGCCTCCATTTTGCCTTGGTGACCCACAAGATGGTGTTTACGCTGCGTAACACGCGTGTACACAAATGTACAGGGCCGAAGACACAACAAGGCAAATAAATGCAACAATAATATAGATGTAGAGGGTATGGAACATTTTCCGACCCCCTTAAAATTTTCACTCTTTGTTATATTGCAGCCATTTACCAAAATCTTGTATACAATTTTTTTCTCCCTAGTTGTACACACAGCACCCCATATTGAAAGAAACAGAATTGGTGAGGTTTTTGTTAAAAAAGGAAAACCTGAAAGATCATAGAGCCATGAGTGTTCAGACCCTTGAACTCGGGTGCTTCCGTTTCATAAAACTGAAGAACTAAACAGAAATTGGATTAAAATGGAAGATGTTTGGGATGGGTGGCACGGTGGATCAGACGGTAAAGCGTTGGCCTCACAGTTCTGAGGTCCCGGGTTCAATCCCGGACCTGCCTGTGTGGAGTTTGCATGTTCTCCCCGTGCCCGCGTGGGTTTTCTCTGGGCACTCCGGTTTCCTCCGACATCCCAAAAACATGCAACATTAATTGGGCACTCTAAATTGCCCCCAAGTGCGATTGTGAGTGCGGCTGTTTGTCTCTATGTGTTCCTTGCGATTGGCTGGCAAGCAGTTCAGAGTGCACCCTGCCTCCTCCCCGTTGACAGCTCGGATGGGCTCCAGCACTCCTTGCGATCCTTGTGAGGATAAACGGCAAAGAAAATGGATGGATTGATGGATGATTGTAGCAAAACATTTAGCTAAAAAAAATACTACTTTTTTTGCCCACAAATGAATATATTTTGGCCACATTTTAAAATATTGTCATCTGAAATTATTATTTTGTGATTGTACATTTTCAACAATGCCATGTATTTGGCCCCATACAAATTGCATGGAAACAAATGGGATTAATAATCATATTTTTTTTTAAAAATTGTTGCTTGTTGTTTTATGAATGAAGTTAATCTGTTTCAGGTTCTCTCCCAGAGAGAGATTTGCTTGGGGAATGAAATCTCATTTAAAAAAAGCATCCTGAGAATCGTTACCTACGACTCAATTCATAACAAGGTACACACACACACACACACACACACACACACACACACACGCGCGCGCACACGTGCGCAATATCATAAATATGTGTGAATCATGCGTGTGTTGTCACAAGGCGGCCGAGAGACCCGACAGCAGCAAAAATGTTTTACGGTTCTTCATCTGGGGCAAGCATGTCCTTGCCCTCCAAGAGCCGGCTGAAGCGCCAGAGCAGAACTTTTACGCAGGTACTCGAGCGTGCACCCACGCACGCACACACACACACAATCCTGTAAACTGAAAAAGGCACTTGTTGCTAAGCAGATTTCACGGGGCTCTATCAAGACGGCACCAAAGGGCTGCAAATTTACGATTATTACCACGCATTCATTTTGCTATTAGTTGTGTGCTCTGTAATACATAAACAGAGGAAAGGATTTGAAAGACATCGCACAACTGGTGGGGCACTGCACCAAAGAACTGCGAGGCCAACGCTCTACCGCGGCGGCGCCGTGGTGTTTGCATGTTCTCCCCCTGTCTGGGTGGCTTTTCTCCGGGCACTCCTGTTTCCTCCCGCATCCCAAAAACATGCATTCATTGGAGACTCTAAATTGCCCCTAGGTGTGATTGTACCCTGCGATTGGCTGGCAGCCAATTCAGGGTGTACCCCGCCTCCTGCCCGTCGACAGCTGGGATTGGCTCCAGCACACCCTAGACCCTTGTGAGGATAAGGGGCTCAGAAAATGGATGTGTGCCTTCCTAGGTCCTGTACCGCACGCTGAGCTACCGTGACCGCGTCCCAGCCGAAGCGGGAACGAACACGCGCAGCGACCGGCGCTCGACGACCGAGCCGCCAGAGCGACCGGAGGATGACCCGGCAGAGCTCTCCACCCAAAGTTCAGCGCCGGGCGTCCTGAAGATCTTCGGCGATGAGATCTGCGCAGGCGCCAACTACAAGAGCGTCCTGGCGACGCCCCGCTCCAGCGCTCAGGAGCTGGTCAAAGAGGCTCTGGAACGCTACTCGCTCAACAAGGAATCCGCCCACTCGTACGTCCTCTGCGACGTGATCGGCCGCCTCGAGGGGGTCGGCGGCGTGTGGCGGACCGAGTGTCTCAGGGCGCTTGGCGACAACGAGAAGCCGCTCCTGTTGCAGGAGTTGTGGAAGCCGCGAGAGGGACACGCGCGACGCTTTGAGCTGCGCAGGAGAGCTGAGGTGGACGAACTCAACGCCAAAGAGAAGGACACCATCACGGCCGGTAAGAAAGCACGCACGCGGTGATGTCCGAGCGTGGTTGATTGTGCCGCCAAATCCAGTTGAACTTTGGGACATGAAACTCGGTAGACATGTTGATCATGACCAGACTCTCATAAAAGTCTCACGATGCCATGCCCGAAAAAAACATTACAGGTCTGCCATTTGGTCTCGAAACGGACATTTTATGGTAAATTTTGAACATTTCTAAGGTTTTGGATTCGGACCCCAGTGAGGTTAGTTCTTTTTTTTTTTTTTTTTTTTTTTTTTTTAATACATCCCAGAAAGCAGTCCATGACATTTGGTAGACTTGCCATGAGCAAATGCACCTAAAAAAAGGTCACAAGAAGTCAAAAAAAAACCCACAAAAACAGGAGGTCTGACATTTTGGTCATTACACACATTTCCAAGGGCCCTTTGTTTAATTCAATTATCAAGAAGGAGTGCTAACGTGACGGGAATTTAGAAACACTTTTTCATCACATCAACCTTATCTTACACAATAACACAATAAATAAATAATATAATAAAGTAAAGGGAGTCATTGATGGTGTAGTGTGACACACGCCTGGCCTTTGGTGCGGCCAGTGTGGGTTCGATTCCTGCTCAGTGATGGTGTCGATATCTGCCCTGCGACTGACTGCCGACCAGTTCAGGGTGTAGTCCGCCTTTCGCTTGAAGCTAGCTGGGATAGGCTCCAGCTTTCCCGCAATCCTTGTGAGGATAAGCTTGGATAATGACATGACAATAAAATAAAATAAAGTAAAATAACGCAATAAAACTTTTTTCCTCTTAACAGGCTCTTGATGTGTAGTCGATGAGTTCCGTGCACAAATTTTGGATTTTGTCCATTTTGTTCTGATGAGGGGGAAACATTTGGAATGAGAAATTATTATTATTATTATTATTATTTTTAGAAGAATTTCAGCTGCAAAGCCAGTTTAACGTATCACTACTGGACCTACAAATAGAAGCTATTTCTGAAAAGACACAGGAAGTCTGCCATTTTGCGCAAGGCGTCTATTTTGGCGCTGTAATTCCCCCCCAGAAAGCAGTCAAACTGAGGGAACATGAAATTTAGCAGGCATAACTATTATGAGTAGACCCACAATAAAGTCTCAACAATCCGTGGCCGACAAGACATTTTCGCTCCTTCCAAATGTCTTTTGTTGACGTCGATAATGTTGCACTTTTTTTAATCTAAATTCCTCCTCCAAAGCCAGTTTAATTTAGCAACATAACATTTGATGGAAATGTTTACCATGAGGAGCCCCACAAAAAGAAGCCATGTCCGCAAAGACACAAGAAGAACTGCACCATTTTGGCTCTGAGGGGCTATTTTGGAGTCAATTTTGGCCGTTAGCAGGTGTCCTGCGTGTGATTGTGTTTGCTATCTTGTCGCACTACTCACAACACACACGTACACACAAGTGCATGCATGCGCGCGTGCTTGTGTGTACTGTTGTGATGTTTTGGGTCGAGGGGGTGTTTGGGTTGTGTTTTTTCTCAGCCTCTGAACCCCTCCCACCCCGCTGTAGGGCCCAAAGCCCCCCAGTTCCTGGTGGCTCTAATGGGTCGCATGGACAGGAGCTCCCCTCTGCGGTCGGCTAGGGCGGCTCAGTCGGGCTCTAAAGGTGGGGACTGGCCTCAGGTAGGGTGACTGTCAGTCATCACCATGGAGACCAACCTGCCACCCCCTCCCCCCCCCAGCCTTTCCCGTTCACATCACCTGTATGTTTGCTCTTCCTGTTACCTTCCCATCAATTATCTCATTGGTCTGTTCATTTCCTGGTTTGCGCTCCAGGTTCAATGCATGAGCGGCAGATACAAGTCATATTATTTCTGTACATGGAAAAGGAAAAAATAAATAAAATAAAAAAATAAATACCAAGTCCTATACGTGTTGCTTGCATGCTTTTCAAACTGTTGACAACTGTCAAAAAAAATCAAGAAGGCAGCTTTTCCATTTTTTTGAGTTAAATGTTTTTCCATATTTTGCTGTGTCCCAATTTATGACAAAGAAAAAAGTTTTAATGGAGTTTGTGTACTTGGAATTCTCAAGTTAAAAACTGTCAATAACAAAGCTATGTTTGTCTTTTTGTCTCACTTTTTTTTCTCCGCATTTCACCTACAGCCCTTTCACATTTATTTGTTTTACACTGTACAACAATTTTAACATGTCTGTGGATGCTAATGCTAATCCTAATGCTAATTACAACACGACCAACAAAGCAGGGTGTCGTTATTTCACCATTTAGTGTTTCACATTTTGGCATTTTTGTGCTCTGATCCCTGCAGAAAGATTTTACGTTATATGACAATAAAACAAAGTTGGACGTTGCAGAGTTGGACTGCTAAAACATTGCGAACAATATTGGTTCTCACGTTGTTCTTCCACTGTTTTTAGGTTTTATTGTCGTTGCCTATGTAATTTTTTTTCACAGTATGTCTCCCACATTGTTTCATGTGTCACTGTTCTACTTTTTTTCTGTTTTACATTGGACATTCCTTGTGTGTTTGTTTTTATGTTTACCGTAATTCCCAGCCTACAGCTGGTTATAAGCCTCGGTAAACTAGAGTTTAATGCTAGCACCGCGCTAACACTAGCGGTAGCGCCGCACTAGCATTAAACTCTTTCTGTGTGCCGAGTTTTATAAATTGGTGCGCTAACGCTAGCGCCGTGCTAACACTAGTGGCGCATCACCCCATAAACCGCAGGGTTGAAAGCGTGTGAAAAAATTTGCGGCTTTTACGATAACTGTTTCATTTTGTTGTTTCGTGTGTTGTTGTCTCACATAATCCTGTTTTACATTTTGTTCACGTTTCTTTGACTCCCATTTATGCTTCACGTTTCATATTTTGCTGTTTCACGTTTCAGTGTTTGTTTGCTTGATCCTCGGCGACAATTTTGGTGAATTTTGTGGACTTGGACTGCTAACGCTAAAAACAATGCTAACAGTAGAGCTACTGCTTCTCTTCATTGCATGGTTTCATGTTGAATCTGACAGCAATGGAGTTTTCATTAAAAGTCAAATTTTTCTCGTTTCATGTTTTTGATTTCTGCTTCATGACAAAAACAAAGACCAATCATTCCTGCTGTTTTTAGACAGTTAAATTAGCTGTTGCTTCTTTGCGCTCAGCGACATATTTTTCATTCAAGGAGATAGCTTCAAACTCTCGTCCCTGGTCTTTATTATTTTTGCTTTTCTCAATCTTCGGTTAGACATCAACGCTCAAGCCCGCAAGCTGCAAAGGAACCGAGCCAAGGGGGCTCTGACCTTGCCCCGCGCCAGCAACTCCTCCCTGTGTCGTAGCCTCAGCGAGACCAGCCTCAACCAGGTAGGACCTTGATGAGCGCTTTGTCAGCTGACAATCAGTATGATTGACAGCTTCACTTTGTGTTGGTGTGTGTAGTTGGCGGTGGGAGAGGAGCCCAAACGCTACTACTCCACTCTTCCCGGGCCCTACCGGGGCCGAGAGGCGGCGTCCGCCGGGCGCCGCAAGGAGGAGGGTGTGCGTCACTCTCTCTACCAGTCGCCGCATCTTCTGCTGCTTCAGGGGTACAACAAACAGGTGAGATGGGACAAAAACAAAGCACAAAAAGTGAGACGGAAATTATATTAATGAAAATTCGTTGTGTGGGTGTTTTGTCTACATCAAAGAAAATTTTGACTCAAAATTGTGTTTCGACAAAAATCCCATTCAAATTCAGTCCTTACATATTAGTGTGAACATCACTTAATTTAGTTATTTAGTTATGTTATTGTGGGCGGCACGGTGGGTCAGCTGGTAAAGCGTTGGCCTCACAGTTCCGAGGTCCCGGATTCAATCCCGGACGCGCCTGTGTGGAGTTTGCATGTTTTCCCCGTGCGTGCTTGGGTTTCCTCCGGGCACTCCAGTTTCCTCCCACATCCCAAAACACATGCAACATTAATTGGACACTCTAAATTGCCCCTAGGTGCGATTGTGAGTGCGGCTGTTTGTCTCGATGTGCCCTGCGATTAGCTGGCAACCAGTTTAGGGTGTACCCCGCCTCCCGCCCGTTGACAGCTGGGATAGGCTCCAGCATTCCCTGCGACCCTTGTGAGGATAAACGGCTAAGAAAATGGATTGATGGATGGATTTACGTCCAAGACAAGTTATATTCAATCTTCTGTGAGTAGGTCTGATGTGTGCTTAGTCACTTTCAATATTTACAAACAAAAATTTTTATGTGTGTGGACGTAATTTATTCTCAAATATGATTTGTAAATATCAAAAACAGTACGTTACTGTAACTATCAAAAACGATAGTCTAGCATGAGTATTTTGTAAGTTGAACTTGTTTTTGTTCAAATCAAAACAATTTACCATCTAATATGTTCTGCAAACATCAAAGATGGTTTTTTATTGTAATCACTTTTGAATTGTTGCTTTTTATACATGACGTTGACAGACAATCGTTTTTCTGTAATCTTCAAAGACAATTTAGGAGCATCAATATTATTCTAGTTATTACTAGAAACATGTTTAATAATTTTGAGGGGAGCATCTATTTTTCGTAAACATCAAAGACTCCATCTTGCTTGTTTTTGTTCAAATCAAACAGTTAAAGTACGAATGTGTTGTCTTTGTTGTCATCGCAAAACGTGCCGTCGCTCTGCGTGTGCGTTCCAGGACTGCCTGGTGTACCTGTTAAACCGCGACCAGCACACGGTGGGCCAGGAGACGCCGTCCGCTCGCCCCAACATCTGTCTGTTCTCGCCCGACGTCCTGCCGCTTCATTGCCGCTTGCGCCGCCTGCCCCCCCCGCGCCACCACTCCAAGGCGGATGAGCTGGAGCCCGACGGCCAGCAGCAGCGCTCGTCCTGCGTGGCGGTGGAACCCGTCCACAACGCCACTGTGTTGGTCAACTTTTCCCGCTGCGAGCGCTCAACCACGCTGCGCCACGGTGACCTGCTCTCCTTTGGGGCGCACTATATCTTCCTGTACAAGGCAAGGTTACAATATATATATATATATAATCTTGAGATTTGTTTTCATGACTTTAAAGATATTTTTGAATCTAACATTTACACAATTTGTTTCCCTCAATTTTGAGTCCAACTTACAAATGTTTTTGTACTTTTCAAAGTTTTAGTCCAATTTATGTATATGTTAGATCAAAGAATTTTAGTCGAATGTGACTGTTCGGGTTCATCCGTCCATTTTCTTAGCCGCTTATCCTCACAAGGGTCAACAAGTGCTGGAGCCTATCCTAGCTGTCAACGGGCGAGAGGCGGGGTACACCCTAAACTGGTTGCCAGCTAATCGCAGGGCACATCGAGACAAACAGCCGCACTCACAATCGCACCTAGGGGCAATTTAGAGTGTCCAAATAATGTTGCATGTTTTTGGGATGTGGAAGGAAGCCGGAGTGCCCGGAGGGAACCCACGTAGGCACGGGGAGAACATGCAAACTCCACACAGGCGGGTCTGGGATTGAATCTGGGACCTCAGAACTGTTAGGCCAACCCTTTACCAGCTGAGTCACTGTGCCGCACTGTATATGTCATTTATTTATTTAAAACATGCACTGCGATTGGCTGGCAACCAGTTCAGGGTGCACCCCGCCACCTGCCCGTTGACAGCTGGGATAGGCTCCAGCACTCCCCACGACCCTTGTGAGGATAAGCGGCTAAGAAAATGGATTGATGGATGGATTTCCGTCCAAGACAGGTTATATTCAATCTTCTGTGAGTAGGTCTGATGTGTGTTTAGTCACTTTCAATATTTACAAACAAAAATTTTTATGTGTGTGGATGTAAGCTGATGATATTGCATCCTCATCTTTGTTTTTGATTCTAATGAACTATCATAACTTCTTCATACAAGGACCCCACAGGCGCCAAGCCTCTTCCCGCTCAGACCCTGGCACGCCTCCGCAGCCTGGGCCAGGTCTACGACGGCGGGGCGGAGGAGGGCGGCACGTGCAAGGTGTGCGGGTCGGCGCTCAAAGACAGGGCGGCCGCCGCGGCGGGCGCGACGACGGCGCCGCGGAGCTTCAGGCCACACCCCGTCAAACCTCGGGGTGGTGGGACGGCGGATGGAGGAAGAGGAGGCCAGAAGAGGAAGCTGCAATTGGAGTTTGAGCCCACTCACGAAGACCAGCTGCTCAACCGCATCATGTCCCTCATTGAACCTGGTGGTACTACGACTACGTAATAGACGTTTTCCCTAAACATCCTCAACGTCTTCGGCAAACCTGCTCTTCCATAAACATCGTAGACAATTTAGCGTTTTCAATACCAATGTCCCAATTATTCGATTCACTGACAACCAATCGATTATCATATTAATCATCAACTATCTGATTAAATGATTCATCATTTGAAGACATAATTTCATTTAAAATGATCCCAATCCTCTTTTTTTATAGTCCACCATTAAAACTGTCAAATTAACATCTGCTTTGAACTCGTATAACAACAATCAACATTTTTGACTATTTCCCAACATAACACGGACCAAACTGGTAATGGTCACAAGTTATGAAAAAAAAAATAATCTGACAACTCTATTCTAAAACTCATTTTTGCTTGCAGTGGTCGAGTGAATAAGTTGTAATTAACATGGAGTTGAACATGAAGCCCGGAAGATTACATAAACTGTTAGCGCTTTGCATTCATCAGTACCCAAAAAGTAGCCCTCAGTTTCAAAAGGTTTCAAGAGTACATCACTCCTTCCCGTATGATACTGCTTAAATGTTGTTTAATCATGAAGCAATACCCCAAAACAATAGTAATCTTTTCATAAACTCTAAAACAAAAGAATAAATAAGTTCACCAACAAACTTCATTAATTAATGTAAAAATTCGTTGGCAGCGGCTCTACAATTTAATCTTCAAAATGTATCGTACGTCTTCGTGATCATCAAAGAGAATAAGCAGTCATTAATGATCTTAACCTACAGTGTGTTTTTAAAAAGAATGACAATTTTGTCTTCAAAAAACTCGGGCATGTGTTTTTAACATCAAAGACAATTTTGCACTCAGTGAACCAAACGTATGCATATTTATAAACATTGGATGGAAGAAAATCTGCACTTTTTTCAAAACATAAACAGGAATTTGGAGTCTTTGACAAACCTAAAGTTTGTTTTCATTAACATCAGAGACAAACAGGTTTTTATGAGCAGTGGAAGGCAATCATACTTTTGTATAAATCTACGACAGTTTACTTTTCAATGAAGCTGACAGGTTTATTTTTTGTAAACAGCAAATTATATTTCATCTGCATGACTCCCCCCCAAACATCAACAACAATTGATCATGTTTGTGTCCTGGTTGTTGTCAGGAGACGACCACAAGCTGACCCCGGCGTACCTTTTGTGTCTGTGCATACAACACTCGGCCTCCACATTCCCGCCGGGAAGCTTCGGAAAACTGCTGCTGAAGATCGTCCGTCGGATCCAGACGGTGGCCTGGGTCAGTCGCCGGGTGCAATTCTTCTTCTTCTACATCTTCTCGCTATTCTTCGCAGGGTACTTTAGTCCACCTGGCTCGACCCGGGAGAACCAGGACCACATATCGGACTTTGTTTTCGTACTCGATTACTCATGTGACCTATATTCTCGTCCGTGACGAGATCCTTTCCGTACAAATGATCAGGTGGAGCCACCTAGATGGGTGAAATTAACTTTTAACAGACAAAACCTATTCAGTTTTATGAGATGAATCTTCTTTATTGTAGAATATTTAGTATTTGTAGTGGCTAGTATTCATTTTTTTAATGTTTATATCAATGCAACGTACCATATGCGGCAAATTAAAGAAAATAAAAACGGACAGGGCTCTCGTTTGGTGTACGCCACGCATTTAAGACACACGAAAATTAACACGGCTGCAAGAAGCATATTCATTCCATTGACCCATGCTTTGATACCTGCCCTGTGTTTGTGTGTGTTGGTGAAGAGCTGCCACGTATGGTTTCATACAACTGACATGGAATTTTTTTCTGGACTCAATAAACCTCCATGACTGTGTTCGCACTCGCCACGGCGGGAGGGCGTCTGCTCCGTAGATGTACACAACTGAGGACAAATGGAAAGTAAATTGGCTAAGCCAGCTAACAGTTGAATCTAGAAAGCTCGCTCGACCGCGACGACGCCATTAAAATGTCAGCGATTGGAGTTGTGTGTGCGTTCCCCACAAAACACACACGCACGGGAACGTTAACTGTTTATTGAATCACTATGCTGTATGTGCCATAAAAGCATCAACCATACTATCATTTATAGTGATAGTTTCTGGGGAAATATATCGCCCTAAAAAATTAAATGTGATATATTGAAAGAGAGCAAGACCGATGGATAACAGATAAATATAATGTACAAATGAAAATCTGCACAATATCAAGACTGTGCAGATTGTTACTATATCTTGACCATCTTTGCCATGATGATAAATTGTTGGAACCCATAGATAGATAGATATAGATAGATAGATAGATAGATAGATAGATAGATAGATAGATAGATAGATAGATAGACAGACAGACAGACAGACAGACAGACAGACAGACAGACAGACAGACAGACAGATAGATAGATAGATAGATAGATAGATAGATAGATAGATAGATAGATAGATAGATAGATAGATAGATAGATAGATAGATAGATAGATAGATAGATAGATAGATAGATAGATAGATAGATAGATAGATAGATAGATAGATAGATAGATAGATAGATAGATAGATAGATAGATAGATAGATAGATAGATAGATAGATAGATAGATAGATAGATAGATAGATAGATAGATAGATAGTGGGGCATTGTTCTGCTCCAGTGTGTCTCATACACACATGCTTAAACTTTAATGACCTTTATTTGTGTGTGTGTGTGTGTGTGTGTGTGTTGTAGGAGAAGACAAAGGAGTTAGCCCAGAAGCAAGCTCAGCAGTAAGTATCGTTTTCTGTCTTGTGTTTAAAAAAAAAAAAAACTGTGCATCGTGTGTGTCCGAGCGCACACGTTTGCGTGATTGTGTGTGTGTGTTCCCATGCTTGAGCGTATCCTTGTGTCGTGTGTATGCGCATTTGCATCCTCAGCGTGAGCCACCTCACCCAACTAGAACCTTGGCAGGGTGCTGTCAATCATCCTGACCGTCAATCATCTATGTTTGTGTGTGTGTATGCTTGCGTGCACAGCCAGGACCCCGCATCGCTATCGCTGCTCAGTATCTCGGACCTGATCCCGGACTTGCAGACCATCTTCTTCTGGATGTCCAACTCCATCGAAATCCTGTACTTCATTCAGCAGAGGGCGCCGTCATACACGCACAATATGGAGACGCTGCAAGGTACACACGCACGCATACACTTGTACATACGTAGAGACAAAGACGAAGTGTAGGTTTGTACAAATATAAATATAAAAGCACCCTTGGCTAGTCCACTGGGGTCCACATTGTCTTTGACGACCACGTCAACACATCATTGAAGACTAAATTGTTTTAAGATGTTGTACATAAACCTGTATGTTTGCTAAAGTGGCAGCTAAGTTCTCTTCATTGTTTACGTAAGTTGTAAAATGGACGCGCGTTCCCGGGTTCCAGGTTCTAAGGAGTCCCTGCTGTCGGCGACCATTTCTGCCAACGAGGAGGCCATGAGTATCCTGGAGGAGGTCATCATGTACACGTTCCAGCAGTGCGTCTACTACATCACGAAGGTGTCTACGTACGACTCTTTTAGGAAACTGCACAATTTCATTGCGGGGTTTTCTGTGAATGTAAATCATTGTCAGAATACTCGACAAAGCTAACGTTTGTGTTTTAAGGAACATAAAACAACATTCAATGAACCTACTGTATTTTCCGCACTATAAGGCGCACCTAAAAGTCTTTAATTTTCTCAAAAGCTGACATTGCACCATATAATGCGGTGCGCCTTATATATGGATCATTATTGAGCCTTTAGTGCAGCTCCATCTAATGGATGCATAACGTAGCCCCAGTCTCTACTGCAGTGTCTATTCTATGCGCCTTATAATGCGGTGCGCCCTATATATGAAACATTTTTTTTAAATAGCCATTCATTGAATGTGCGCCTTATAATGCGTTGCGCCTTATAGTGTGGAAAATACGGTATGTGTTTTTGTAAACACTGTATTTATTTATTTATTTGTCATACTTGTGTTTTGCGTGTGCAGGCTCTTTACGTGGTGCTTCCGGGTCTGCTGGACTGTAATCCGTTCCCGTTGGACAGCACGGAGCCGTGCTGGAAAGGAGGGGCCGGATTCCCAGAGCCCGTACGCAGGGTCCTCCAGGTAATTAAATGTTGTTTACAAAGAAAGGGAAGAAACTAATTGCCGTATTTTCTGGACTGTAAGCCGCTACTTTTTTCCCTACACTCTGAATCCTGTGGCCTATGTAACAATCCGGATTAAAAAAAGATTTTGTATTCTTTTTTTCACCAGCGGCTGTCAGTTTAAACATAGTAGTCAATTGAAACTAAATACACACAATATATCAAACATTACAAACACAATAAAATTTCTCTTTAATAAAAGAAATTATAGTATACAAAATATATATTTGTTTACTGAAGGAATCAATGAAGCATTTATAATGAAATAAATATAAATCTATGTATTTACTGTAATTTCCAGCCTACAGAGCGCACTTGATTATAAGCCTCACCCAGTACATTTGTAAAGGAAATACCATTTGGTACATACATAAGCCGCACCTGTGTAAAAGCTGCAAGTGCCCACATTGAAACCCACATTGAAACACAAGATATTTACAAAGAAAGATAATACACAGAAAGATTTTTCAAAGTTTTAATACCTTACCTTAGCAAAACGGTCGCACAAACAGGGCTGGTTAAAAAAAACAGGCGCGGCAGCTACACAGTCGCAACACAATAGGGTGGTGCTAACGCTAGCGCAGCGCTAACAGGGCCGGTTAAACAAAAAAATACCTAAATCACTGAGACGCGGCAGCAACACGCTAGCGCGGTGCTTGCGTTAATGCAGCTAAACGCTACCGCCGCGCTAACAGGGCTGGTTTAAAAAAAAAACGTGCCGGTAAAAATCATTGAGACACGGCAGCAACATGCTAGTGCGGCTAATGCTAACGGAGTGCTAACAGGGCCAGTTAAAAAAAATCATACCATTAAACATCACTTCCTCGGCACATATATTCCACCGGTCTCAGTCTTACCTTTTCCACTCCAGCGCCCCCTTGCAGCCGTTAGAAAAAATTCACAAATTATCCGCATCACCGCATAAACCGCAGGGTTGAAAGCATGTGAAAAAAGTCACGGCTTGTAGGCTGGAAATTACGGTACTTGTCCAATACAAATAAAAAATAAAACTGGTATTATGATTTTATTAATTATAATATTACTAATATGATTAAAGTCTTCACAGGTACCAGGTACACTTTAATGGGGTTGCAGAATGTTTTCAAATGTTGATTTTGTGCGTTCATGCACTCGTCAGGTTTTCCAGAGCACCCAAGATCTGCTGCAGGGCTACCAGGTCCACTCGGAGATCCAAGCGCAGATGTTCGCCTACCTCTTCTTCTTCTCCAACGTGTCGCTCTTCAACCAGCTGATGGACAAAGGTAAGGGGGATGTGTTTGTGTTTCTGTGTCGGGATGGGGGGGTCGGTGGGGCTGGGGGAGCTCCGTATGCCTCACCTCCATTAGACCTTCCCCGAGGAGGCACGCAAGCTGTTAGGGACCGACCTTGTCAGCAGTTTGACTTGAAGCGAGGGAGACGTCGGGCGGTGGGGCAAATCAAGTTTTGTCCTGTGTGCCCTTCCTTCCTATCTGCTCTCTAATTCCCATCAGCCTCCTCCTCCTCCTCCTTTTTCCACATGGGGGTGGGAAGACGGGGATTGATTGAATGAAGCATGGAGAAAGTACCATGGCGGGTAAAAGGTCAAAACCTCGTTATGCTGCTCTGCTCTCAAAGCTTGCCATGAAAATTTGTTGCCTGCGAGCAAAGACGTCAAAGCTGACGCCATCCGTCTAGCTGGTATGTGTGCTTCAAATTTATGAGCAATCACAAAGAAATCTCGTCTTCCTTCTTGAAAGGTCACAAGAATTGGCAAAATGGCCCTATTGTGGCTGCTTCAAACCAAAATGGAGGACTTCATTTGTCTGTCTTTGTCCATGCATAATGGACCTTTCCAAGCTGTCAATCACTCGTACAATAATAGCCAATCAGATAGCCACATTGTCTTGACACGCCCCTGCCGCCATGTTTTCCCACAAGCAATACTGGTTGTCGGTAGCGTGGGCTTGGTAAAGTTCATGTTACAAAGAAAATGGTCCTCAGATGCTCTTGGGGAACGTGTAATTCTGATGAAAGATATCTGGCGGGAAATAGTTGAGACCTCTCTGTAGAACTCTCTCAGCAAGTCTGACGCATTTGAAAAAAAAAAACATACCTCAATATTATCTGGAATACACGACAGAGGATGGACTTCAAACCTGTTCTGTTCAGTCGCCATTTTGGAAGCTTGCGGAACATGGTAACCGTCGCAAAGAGGGCGGCACTCAAGATCGCCAGTCGGAAAGGTCCATTGCAGGGCTTCTTCAGGCTTCTTCATCCTTTTTGTGGGTCTCAAAATAGACATAAACACAACTACCAAATTTCATGTTGCTGTTTGCAACTGGCAATAAGGGATGAATCAAACTCAGGATCCTTGGAAATGGCCAAAAATCGATCCTGAAATGGCCGCCTTGAACCAAAATAGCCAACTTCCTGTGTCTTGTCATGCATGCAGAGGATTTTGTGGGTCTACAAATGGTAGCCATGCCAACACACTCACACACGTGCACTGTAGTGTGTCGTCAATAACCGGCACGGCCAGGATGGCGACACCTTCACTTCATGTTAATGCAGAGGAACGCCCCATCTTATTGATGTTTCTGTCACCATGGTAACAGAGGAGGACTTGGCGTGTGCGCACATAGGGTGGATAACGCTGATGTTTGCAAGGCGCACATGCTCATCAAGCTACAGTGCACCTGAAAAGTATTCACAGAGCTTCACTTTAGGGACCTGACAGAGGCAGGTCCAGCCGACGAGTGATTTTGCATTTGTTATTATTATTTTTTTAATGGTAAAAATTTCAATAGTACTTTTTTTCACGCTGCTATTGTGTACTGTTATTTTCAGAATTTTGAGGAAAAACATGAATTGAATCCATTTTAGAATCAGGCTTAAACATGACAAAATGGGTGGGGGGATTGAAGCACAGTGAATACTTTCCAGATGCGCTTTATATATCTGCGTGAGCAAAGAATGAACTTTGGCGACTATCGAGTAATTGCGCTTTCACCTGCTAAATAATTACAGCGAACTAGTGTAATTCTTTGTCGTGTGTGTGTTTGTAAAGCAGCCGCAGCTGAGCTTTATGACACCTTTGCGAGGGAGGTCAAGTGATGTCTCGTCTGTTGTCCCTAGATTACTGTATGCCGAGACGTAAGCCTATTACACGAGTGTGTGTGGGTGCGCACGCGTATGTGTCCAAGACATATGGCTCAATATTTGAAGTGCAAATACCAGCAGTCGGTCAATTGTAATTTAGTCATGAAGCCGAAAAAAAAGTTCGCCGCACGTGGGGCTCAGTGTCATCAAGACATTAGCAAGTAAAAATCAATATGCATTGTCCGCAGGGTGAACGCTAATGACGTCAATATCATGCATCCATCCATTAATTTTCTTAGCCGCTTATCCTCACGAGGGTCGCAGAAGTGCCGGAGCCTATCCCAGCTGTCGAAGGGCAGTAGGCGGGGGACACCGTGACCTGGTTGCCAGCCAATTTCAGGGCACATAGAGACAGACAACGGTTGCACTCACAATCACACCTACGGGCAATTTAGAGTGTCCAATTAATATTGCATGTTTTGGGGATGTGGGAGGAAACCCACGCAGGCACGAGGAGAACATGCAAACTCCACACAGGCGGGGCCGGGATTGAACCCCGGTCCTCAAAACTGTGAGGCCAACGCTTTACAGCTGATCCACCGTGCCACCACTTCACTTTAAAAAAAAAAAAAAAAAAAAAGTAAAAAAAAGTATTAAAAAAATGTACACGGTGACTATTTTATGTATGTAATCTATTTATGTACTCATAAAATCTACATTAAAGTAGTTTTAATTCCTACATTTTTTAATTTGGGATAAATATCAAATATATATATTATACTGGATATAATGGTGGAAATGGTGGTTGGAGTGTCTGAGGTCCTGGGTTAAAATATTATTTATTTATCATCCATCCATTTTCTTAACCACTTATCCTCACGAGGGTCGCGGGGAGTGCCGGAGCCTATCCCAGCTGTCAACGGGCAGGAGGCGGGGTAAACCCTGCACTGGTTGCCAGCCAATCGCAGGGCACATACAGACGAACAACCATTCGCACTCACAATCACACCTTTACCAGTTGATCCACCGTGCCGCCTATTAATCATCCATTCAAGAAAGTTAATAATCATTTGATTTATTATTTCAAAGCAGTTGAAACGTCCTTTTCACTCTTTTCAATTATTTCTGTTAACAGAGCTCGCTGGTTCCTCTTGAAGTTTCCAAGATATTGTTGAACATTCGGCACCAATCCGAGGACCACTTGCTTATGTGTGCGTTCAGGTCCATCTCGTGGCTGGTTCCAGCGTTCCAAAGTTCTGCAGATGCAGGCCTGTCTGCGGATGGTGTCGGAATGGGCCCGCAAGTCGGCCTTGGGACATCTGGCGGACAAATTCTTCATCAAACTCAACAGTGCCATCTCCATCCTCACTACACCTCCGCAGCAGCTCACACAGGCAGGCCAGACACGCGCCATGGACGATTTTTGTCAAATTCTTTTTAATCCACTCAATAATTGAAAATTTTTTTATTTCTTCTATTTATAAAATGCAAAATAATGCTTTTTTACATTCATATTTTTTAACTAAAACGATTTAAAATGCAAAAGACCTTGCTAACATTTTCATGAAAAATTGGATGTCTACAGTATTTTTATTTAAGATTAAAATACAATATTTGTTAGAATTTAACTGCATTTGAATAAAAAAAGACATTTTACATTTGCTTAATGTAGAGTATATCTTTTTAATTTTTAATACATTTAATGGCATTTATAACATAAGTACAGCAATTAAAATTCCCGTGAATACAGATTTTAAAAATTCCTTTCACCGTATCGCGCAGATGAGCTGGCGAGTGTTGTCCGGCGAGCACTCGGCCCTGAAGCCGGTGCAGCTGCACAGGATTCTAACCCAGTACCAGATCACTGCAGAAACCGGACCCGTGGCTGCATGGCAGCCCGGCAGTGAGGATGAGGCCTACGTCTACCGCACAGGTGACACGATCAGACAGACGACTCATTGTAGTGTCGGAAAGAGGCCTGATTTGGGCTGATTCCGTATTTTCCTCACAATTACTGCCCAGACAAATGAACGTTTTGCTGTAGTCCCCCCAGTAAAAAGCTGCTCCCAAGCCATAGAAATATAATATGTTGCGGTGATCCACAAGAGGGAGACATTCACCAAGGGGTGCGTATCTTCAAGGTGGGGCGACGAGATGATAGGGTAAAAGGACGTTGTTGGCTTCAAAGGGAGTGGGTGGCTGTTTGCTGTCAAAACACTTTGTATTTGGAACATTATATAACTTGAAAAAGTGTCAAAAATGTCTCGGGGGGGGGGGGGACATTTGAATTTACTGTGACTCCTTTGGGTCCATACTAGTTTAAAACGTGACGCCACAAAGCGATCTTAGCAACCAGGGGAGACTCGAGATGCCCTCCGGTCACCACTGGTCGTCAGACCCAGTCGTGTGAGAAAGCCCATTTGGGAGCACTAATGTTCACATTTACCTGGTTTTGATAAATGTGAAACGCTAACAACGCTAACACGGTTCCATCGGTGGGTTCAGTGGACCTCTTGGAGAGCTTCGAGAACCACCCTCCCATCGTTCTGCCCAGCGGCGGCTTTGGCGTGGACCTGGACGGTGAATGTGTGGAGGACAGCGTCTACCGACAGCTGCTCTACGTACGACACTTCTTGTGGGGCCTGCGCGCCAAGATGCATGCTAACGCTAACACCACCTATGCTAACGGCAACAACAACAACGCCGCTGATGTTCAGGTGAGACGCTGTCCCGACGCAGAGCAGAATTTTGCGCATACGTTAGACGCACACGCCTACAGACTAATCTGCATGTGAGCAGCTGTGCTAGTTGAGGAGTTCCTTGGTAATCTTGCAACTGAAAGACAAAACCTCACACACATGCGCACGAGCACACACTTGTGCGCGTACACACACACGGACGAAGAAGCTAGACATGGTTAAATCATGGCTAATCTGCTTAGTGGTCAGGCTGTCTCATCAGTGGGCCGACTAGACCGTAATCCTCCATTTTAGAAGACATCATCTTCATCAAGACACTTACTGCATATCCCCCCAAAAATGAATACAGTACGTACAGGAATTTACCGCTATTCGTGGTGGATAGGAATGGGGCCCAGCTGCTAATAGCAAAACACTCTGAATGAAGATGCCCCCCCCCAAAAAAAAAAGATTTTTATTTTCTTCATCAGTGTTTTATTACCCCTCCATAATCGCAATTTGGCACTGGCAGATTCTCCTATTTGTAGATTTAAAAAAAAAAAAAAGTAGTACATTGCAACTTAAAACAAATATGACATTTAAAAAATATTTGTAAACATTGTGCAAAAATAGAAAGATTTTTCAATAAATAAAAGGATTAATAATAATATATAATAATAAAAATAAAAGGACAAAGTATTGTAAAACAAATGTTGTGCTTGTCATTCATATCTTCATTGTTATACAAATTGAGGGACCTAAAGTAATTTTCTCATTATAAATAGATTTTTAATTAGCCGATTATTCATTTATCCGAATTTTATTATGCCAAATCAAAATCTGCATTGGACTCCAAACATCTATTCACGGTCGGGTCCTGATGACTGCACCAGGAGGGATTTGCTGTCGACCACTGTTCACACCGAAACGCTCACACGTAGACGAACAACTCCCGATGTCACTCATCGGCCACACCTCTTAAAGGCACACATCTAATACACCAATACCATAAAATATGTACAGTTATTTACTATTTTTTTTAAATCAAGAATTCTTACAACAAATGTAGGGTATTACAGAACACTGCGATGTATTATTACTAATATTTCTACCTCCACATGTACTCTAGAGGGAGTTGGTGCCCCCGCCCTTAGCGCACGATAGTCCCCGCTCAACCCCCGGTGACGGTGCGGAAGAAAACGGGCGCAGCCAAGGACCACACAGTCTCCGAAGGAACGGGGGTGGTGTCCATCACCACCACCATAATCATCATCCTCATCATCATCAGCAGCAGCAGCAGCATGCCATGCCAGGGTACCCCGAGGGAGGGGTCGGTGGCGGCGGGCCAGCCCTGCAGATGAACGGATGCGGCAAGAAGACCAACGGACTTATTGCTAATGGCATGGAAGGTAGGATGCACAGGAGATACCCACAATTCTTAGCGGTAGCAGTGTGGGGTTTACAGAAAGAGCTCATGTTGAAATCCTCCTTTTATGTGGCGGGCGGGTCAGGTTGACCCAGCAGGGTGGGACCTAAACTTGAACCGTTTAAAAAAACAAAATCCATTAGTTACCCCTTTTAATTTATATTTTAAATTGTGGTTTTAATTTATTTTTTGTAATAATCACATTGCACTGTTTGACGGTTTAGAAATCTTGCAAACGAATAAACAAAAAGGCCTGCTATTTTCTTATGATTATGTAT
The DNA here is from genome assembly GCF_019802595.1 of Syngnathoides biaculeatus. Taxonomy (NCBI): domain Eukaryota; kingdom Metazoa; phylum Chordata; class Actinopteri; order Syngnathiformes; family Syngnathidae; genus Syngnathoides; species Syngnathoides biaculeatus. The sequence goes on along the minus strand of NC_084648.1, from coordinate 8,252,870 downwards.
TTTTTTTTAAATAATTTTTAGATTTTAATATTCATTTTTGGTTTGTTAGTTTTTAGTCATGAAACATAGTAGTAAAATCAACTACTTAAAATGAAAAATATTGCCGTTTTATTTCCTTTCTTATTAATTTTTAATTTTTATAATATTATTTTTTTAGTAAACATGCTTGTTTAATTTACCTGATCCAAAATGTAAAATTAAAATGAAATGTGCTTTTAGTATTTATAAATTTTTTCTTTTTGTATTTTTTAGCGATGTAATTTTTTTTCAAGATTTTTCAATTTATTTGACTTAACCTACAAATGAATTTGTTCGAAGAAGACAAGCATTTTCTTGTGTAAGTAAAAAAAAAAAAAAAAGCATTATTTGGGTGATTTCCTTCTAATTCGTATTTTTTTTACAGAAAACAGTAGGCATGAAAGGAAACAGTGCCCCCTGCGGGTGCTCGGTAGAACTGCATTTTGGAGCTCTGTTCTGAAAACCCCCCACTTCCACATCGTCACTTGCACCTGCACCGTTGTCTTTCGTGTGCGTGGATCCCATAGCAAGACCCTGTGTGTGCGCATGTGTGTGTGCGTTTTTGTGTGTGTATTCCCTCTGCAGGCTTTGTTAATAGTGGGTGTGAGTTCCCCTTCCCCGTGTCCTCTTCCCCCGGCGCCCCCCCTCTCCCTGATGACATGTGTGTGGTGTTTGTAGTGGAACTGGACAAAGGACCGTACGGACTCGGCATGGGACTCATCGATGGCCTGGTGAGTTATTTCATTTTATTTTTCAGTCATACAGCGGGAGGACAACCTACGTGACGATGTGTTTAGCCAAATGTAGGTCTGGGTCCATCACTACACCCAGATTTCTGGCCTGGTTGGTAGTACAGTGCTAAGGTGTATAGATTTGAGCTCTGTGGAGACCTATCATCGTTTCTCTTCGGCTCGAAAAACAATGACCTTGGTTTTGTTTTTGTTAAGATGGAGAAAATTGTGACACATGCAGTGATGAATCTCCTCCATTCATTTACCAGGAGCCTGTACAGGGTCTCGGTCTCCTCGTGTCATCGCCATAGCTATGGTCATTTATTTTGTTGTCCTTTATAATCTGTGCCAGTGAAAGCATGTAGATGTTAAACAGAAGTGGACCCAGAATAGAACCTTGGGGAACTCCGCACATCATTCTTGTCTGCGCGGATGTGAGGTTACCTATTGTCACAAAATACTTCCTATTCTCTATTTATGGTTTGAACCAGTTTAGTCCAGTTCCGGAAAGCCCTGCCCAGTTCTCCAGTCATTTGAGGAGTATGTTGTGGTCAGCTGTAAAACTCAAGACTTAACATTTTCCCATCGTCTGTATTGAGACATATGTCATTGATTCATTTTTTTTTTACATGGACGGTCACATGGCTCCTTTTTGTCCCCCGCTTTAGCACACGCCGCTCAACGCCCCGGGCATCTACATCCGCACGCTGATCCCCGAGGGGCCGGCGGCGTCCGATGGCCGGCTGAGGATCGGCGATCGAATCCTGGCCGTCAACGGGACCAGTCTGATAGGAGCCGACTACCAGAGGTCAGCAGGGAGATGCCATCCGAGCCGAGAGGTTTTGCCAGTTTACCGGTCTCAGATCAGAAGGCGTAACATAATATTGGCACGTGAATAATAAAGAAACCAAACCAAATATTTCATTATCGTAGATGAAAAGTTGTGACAAAATTTAAATCTAACTAGAAAAAAATTTGATTATAAAATTGAGATGAAAGACAATCCTTCAAGATTTTTTTTTTCAAAACTTGAGATAAAAGACAATCCGTCAAGAATTTTTTTCAATATTTTATTTTTAATCTTACAAAAAAATATTCAAAACTTTTTGGATGGAAAAAAATGTACCGATCCAACAACACTACAATTTTTTATTTGCCATCAATTTTTAGGTGGAAAAATACAGAATAAAATAAAACGTTTTATAGTATACTTTTATAATATTTGTTATCCTTAAGGAATTAAAAAAAAAAGTCAGAATCTTACAACAAACATCTAGATTTGTATTTTTCAAGAAAATAAATTTATTTTAATGTCCTACCATAGGTTGTCACAAAAAAATTTTTAGTAAACCAAAAAGACTGGACTTAAAAATAAAAAGTCTACATCTTGCAATCACAATTTTAAAAGAAAAAGTTTAGGGCTTCAACTAAGGATTATTGCAATTTGCATATTTTTGTTTATTAATTTAATTGAAAAAATATTTTCATTTCCATTCTGTGATTAAAAGTAAACAGAACATTTTTAAATTGACTGTGCAGAAAATGCACAAACATAAATTGAATATGATTAGGCTGTAAGATCCATCAGGAAATCCGAAATGTTAACTGTTGTTTTCCAAGGTAAAAGCAGATGTTTGAAAATGTCTTATTTTGATAAAAATAAAAAGATGAACAGTCTGCTTTCATTAAGGACTACAAAAATCTTTGAATATTAATTGTTGACAGGCAGAAATTCTGATTATTTGGACACATTTCAGTTATAGTCTCCCAACATTTTTGTGTCGAAATACATTTTTTTGATCGACGGGTGCTGCCGAGCTGTGCGTCACTCAAGCTTTCCCAACCCCCCCCCCCACCACCGTCGTTCCCTACAGTGCGGTGGATCTGATCCGCTTGGGAGGAGGTCGCCTCCGCTTCCTGGTGGCCAAGTCGGACCCGGAAGTTTCTGAAAAGATCAGCGCGTCGTCCTGTTGACGGACGGACGGACGGACCCACGGACCCGGCAGATATCCGGTGTGGAAACTTAGCGGCATATATATAATCGTTTACATGCTGGTGCGTATGTAAATAATGTTTGAAAAGAACCCATCGCTTGCCGATTGGTCAGTTGGCTGAATCTCCGCCTACTTTGTTGGTGATCATCAACGCGATGACGCCGCTGACACTTGAACTTTTGATTCCATTTTTATTATTCGGATCCCAGCACATTTTTTTTTTATAGGCATGTGTATCCTGATGAAAACGGACTAACTAGCGCCCCCTGGACAGTCATTTAAAAACAGCTGCCCCTGACACCAGTTCCGCCAATCGATCGAAATTTAGGTGGACGCATCATCCATGACAGGACGCACGAAGACGTCTGAAGGACCCGTCCCCAAAGTTGAAGCGGAACTCTGCCATGTTGGTTTGAAGCAGCCATTTTGGGTGTATTAACTCCATGGCAACCACTCGATGGGTGGGGGGGATCTGCAATGTCAATCATGTCAGGATAACCCTAACCCCAATTTGTGTCCCAACCAAAATCACATCTCCTTGACACATGGAATATGCTAAATTGACAAGATGTATTTTGTTTTCTTTGGTCTACGCTTTTTAATGTGAGTCGAGCATGGCATCAAAGTTTTATGACTATTATGAGGCTTTGCCGTTAATGAGGCCCCATCCATTGTTGTTGGAGCTTTAATTATTATTATTATTATGGTTGTAGTAAAAAAAAAAGTTTTTTTACATGATAAAACATTTCAACGTGTTCAGAATGTTCCCTCACTTTTTTTTTTAACACCCTTTTCATATTCCGACAGTATCTGGAAATGCAAAGTACAATTGTACTTTTGTTGGGTTGGACTGGGAAATATGTCAAGTAAAGAACAGTAAAGATGTGGAAAGGTCAGCAAGGATTTAATACAGTATTATTTGGGAGAAAAAATGTATTACTAGAAATAGAGAGTACTATTAAAAAAATACCCAAATTGAAGGAAAACTTAACTTTTTTATGGTTAAAAGAGAAAGGAAATAGCATTTTGTAATATTAAAAAAAGTTGATTTTTCAAGACAAAATTCTAGATCTTACAAACAAACGTTTATTTTCATCAAACTCTTAGGAGAAAAAGCTGGGGGTGTTTTAAAGCTGTCATTTTACAAGAAAATGTATTATTTGTTTTTTCACAAAAGGTAATGTTTAAAATGTAAACCTTAATGGGAAATGACAAAAATTCTGAACAAGAAATAAGTAATTAAAAAAAAACAGCTGTAATGTAACTGGAGTACACATTTTTAAAATAATCATAATCATAAGGAATTTTTCAATGTAAAAACTAATTTACAAGAAAGGCTTTTTTTTAACCCCCTCCCCCTCAAAAAAAAAATTAAAATTGTCTAGAATGTCAATTCTTAACTTGGTACGGCGAATGACTGGTTAGCACACCTGCCTCACAGTTCTGAGGACCGGGGTTCAAATCCCAGCCGGGCCTGTGTGGAGTTTGCCTGATCTTCATTTGCCTTCTGTGTTTTTTTTTTTTTTTTTGTCTGGGTGGTTCGGTTTCCTCCCACATCCCCAAAACATGCTTGGTAGCTTCACGAAGACTAAATTGTCCCTAGGTGTGAATGTGAGTGACTGGCGACCAGTTCAGGGTGTAGGCCGCCTCTTGCCCCGAGACCGCTGAGATCGCTGCCAGCAGGCCCACTACCTGAGTCAGGTCAAGGCGCACAGAAAATAGACATGTGGACGGACTCTCTACTTCCCGTCGAGTCAAGGAGGAGACAACAAAAGAACGTTGAGTCAAAAGTGGCTTTAATTTTGTGCTACAACAGTTCTTAATCACAACTGAGGGATGTTTACAAAAAAATACATTGTAATCTTTCTAGAATGTATCTAACTACACGTTTTCTTTTTCTTACACAAAATGTTTTAAGAAAAAAATAGCTCATAGGAGCCACGTTAGCATGGCGGCTCGGCTAGCGCATCTTTATGTCGCGTTAACATTCTAAAAAGCTCAAAAGGTTAATATAAAAATGAGTGTAGAAATCTTTTTAAGGCATTTTTGTTGTTTTGAAAGAGTTCACGTGTGTGCGTGTGTCTTTTCTTGTTTTCATCTGCTAATTTAAAACGATGCCTTCGCTTGCCCAAAACGAAGACACTGTTTTAATTTAGTGTTTGAAAATAATTTCTAGAATTTCGCCCACTGACATGTCAAAGTTGCAACCGCGTCGTCGTCATCTTGGCGACCCAGAAATCCCATTTCTGCGTTCACGAAAAAGTCTGAAAATAGTGTTTGCTTCCATTTATTTTGAAGTTGGATTCTTTTTTTCCCCCCCCACAACAAAATTCCCTTCGGGTGTTTTTTCCAGAGGACCCCCCCCCCCCCCACACACACACACACACACTTTTTTTTTTTGAGAGTTCACTTCCTGGGCTCTGGAGTTTGTGGAGTCACAGCCACGATAACAGGCTGCTGGGAGGCAACGAAAGCGGCGGTGGACCCCTCGACGTCGCTCGTCTTGGACCGCTTGGCCTGAGGTTCGTCACCCTCGGCGGAAAGCGGACGACTCACCAGAACCGGGGGAGAGCTGGAGGCCTGGGCCGCCAGAATCTGGAGAGGATTGCTTAGACCTGGAGGGCAAGAAGGAAGGCAAGGCAGCTAGTAAAAAAAATAAATAGTAACCTTAAGGTAAATATTTTGACATTATATTTTTTCCCATGAAAAATCCATCCATTTTCTTAGTCGGGTCGCGAGGAGTGCCAGAGCCTATCGCAGCTGTCAACAGTCAAGAGGTGGGGCACACCCTGAACTGGTTGCCAGCTAATCCCAGGGCACATGGAGACAGACAACAGTCGCACTCACAATCACACCTAGGGGCAATTTAGAGTGTCCAATTAATGTTGCATGTTTTGGGGATGTGGGAGGAAACCGGAGTGCCTGGAGAAAACTCACACAGGCACGGGAGGAACATGCAAACTCCACACAGGCGGGGCCGGGATTGAACCCAGGTCCTCAGAACTGTGTCCACCGTGCAACCAAATCTTATCCATTTTACACTTAGGTTTTTTAAGAAAAAAGCCAAAAGATTTTGAGAAAAAAAACATTTAAAAATAAAGTATCTTTTTGAAGAAAAACTCAACTTTCAAAAACTCTGGCAATACATAAAATTCTACCACAAAAGTTATGTTTTATTTTATTTGCTGAAAGTAAGATGAAAATAAAAAATCTCAACCAAACAATGTCAGATGAATATAGCATTATTTGTGGACGGTGTTTCAAGTGGGTGGCAACACGTACCTGAAGCAAAAGCGGCGAGGTTGGTTGCCGTGGCAATTGTGGCGTGGGCGTGCTTCCCGTTGTGAGTAACGGGAAGCACGGGAAGTTGGTGCAGGCCCAGCGCCAGGTTGCGAGAATCCACCCCCTGGGCGGCACCATCCACCGTCTGGATCACCAGTTCTCGCTTCAACGGCGCCTCTGAACCGCCACACAGAACAGAATCCATTAATCGGTCCATTAATTTTTTGATTGATTGAAAAGCTTTTATTTTGTGTTGGTGTTTTCAGGTGTTATTTTCCACCATTCTGCAACCGTACACCCGCTACTAAAAAATGTAGATCCGTGGGACTCAGACAGTAGCTGTCAATCACGATACAAGCTCCACCCTCTTTTTGGACCCACCTCTGAGCTCGCCGCCACCCGGCCCCGGATTGGCCAGCGAGGGGGCGCAGTAGCCGTTGGGAGGGGCACCGCTTGTGACCACGCGCAACATGGTGAGCTGGGACGACGACGACGGCGGCGGCGGGTTGTGGAGGAGGTGGACCTGGCCACCGCCCCCCGGGAAGAGCGTCAGGGCTTTGCCTATGGCGGCGCTCGGGTGAGGCGGCGCCGCCATGATGACCGGCTGAGCGCTGACCGGAGACCCTGCAGAAAAAAATCACAATCTTGCAAGAATAAAGGACAACTTTCTGTAAAAAAAAAATTATAGTCCCTATCATATCGTTTGTCACCTGGGGCGCTCTGCGAGTATCGATATTCGGGCACGGCGGCCAGCTTGTGCGCCAGCTGCTCGTGGTGGTCGGGGGGCACGGGGGACCCCTCCCTGCTCAGACATTCGGGGGTCTGCAGCCCGCTGGACGGTGGGGAAAGCAGTCCCTGGTGGGTGGGCGACGCGGGGGCGCTCCTGCGAAAAAAAAAAAAAAAAAACAAGCAAGCGTCAAGAGGGCGCCAAAGTAAAGCCGGCCTACTTTGTCCTGTCCAATCACACGAGAGGACCGTAAACACCACATACAGTAATCTGTATTTCATTCATTTTTTTTTTTAGATAAAACCACGCAATTATTGCACAAATAAAATCTAATTTCTTCAGATTACAACTTGGAACCTGATGAAGTTCGTTTTATTTTTGGTGAATAAATCTTGTAAGAGTGCAAAAAGTGATTCTTAGCAATAAAGTTACATTATTTGGTCATTAATAGACAAAAAGAATCAAATGATTCTTCAATGTAACACAAAAAAAGAAATAAAATCTATTTCACATTTTGTATCAGATTCAATTGAAGGCTGAAAAATATACATTTAAAAATTTCATTTCCATTAATTGTATTTTATTCGTTACCAGTATTAACTTATTGTTAAGACGTTATTATTTGGTATGAGTACATGCATAAGCCCAAAAACACTCATTTTTCCCAATTGAAATGACTGGAAATGCCATGAATCCATTCCAGTTTCACAAGAACAAAAACAACAAAAAAAGTTTTTAATAAGAAGGGTAAGCCCTCATCACTATTGATTGTACTTCATAAAAACAATTGACCCCTCCGTACAGGGCACTTAACCACGCCTCCTGAAGTGACGTCACACCACGTGCGCCTACGTCAGACAAACAATTAGCAAAAAGGGCGGCGCAGCAAGAAAAGAATAGAGCGCAACTGTCCGATTTACCGGCTGATTTCTCACTCGCATTCTTAGCTAACAGTGAAATATCGTTGAAAAGCAGACAGCAGGGCTTCAAGTATTTCAGCGAGGGGTATTTCAATGGTATTTACATGCATATCGACGGAGAAACCATTGATATTAGCGCGAGATCTTTCCGGAGTCAGAGGAAGACCGAGAAGCCACATAATATAATATATTATAACCCAAAGACGAATTTGTCATTGACAGTTTCCTATTTTCGTGTTACCTATCACACTTGTGTCCAGAATCTGTATGTGTATCTGTATAGCTGTTTGTGAACCGCCGTATGAAGGAAAAGAAGAAGGCGAGGCTTGATTTACGAGTTGTTTCTCTCGTTTTCTTTGTGTAACGTCACGCGCTCCCCTCAATAATTATTCTTGAATTAGTGCCGAACCTACGTAAGTCCCGACCGAGTACGACAATCACTACTTTAGTGTCTTCAAACATCCATCCTTCAGTCTTGGTGTCTCGGTGCACGTCGAAGGCTTTTAGGACTGCTAGTCCGGTTTAGCTTAGCTAATTAGCCGCGAACAAAGGGACACGTTTGTGCAGTCAGATCATCGCAAAATATCGCTCAACACAGATCAAGTGTGTCAATCATTCACACGTAGCTATGTTATGCAAGCGTAGAACTGCTAATTCATTTATATGAGACATGTATTGAAAATCAAATATAGGGCTTACCTTCGTGCAAACATATCTGTTCCGGTTGATGGATTCAGTTGATCATGCGGTCCTCCACAAAGTTTGATCCATCGAAGACATTTTTCGTACTCGGTCTTCTGTTCCGATTGATTTTAGATGGATTCAGTTGATGATGCAGTCTTCCACAAAGTTTGATCCATCGAAGAAATTTTTCGTACTGGGTCTTCGGTTTTGGAAAGGGTACGAATTGAACTCCACCAACTAGCCTTTCAGGATACCTGTCGTCACTATTATAAAGTCCGTGACTACAGCTCTTAACCATATCTATTGTTAAAGAACCCAAATACGCGATAAAACGCCAACAGAAGCTATACTGGACCATGCAGCGTTGTCTGAGTAAACTGCGGGTCCAAAAAAGGGGCGTGGTTTATGCAGATCTCTGGCCTCTGATTGGTCTGCGATGCGGATGACGCAATTTATACGGAGGGGTCAATAGAATAGAATGTTGAGAAGAAAGAATTTGTGCATCAGGATTTCATGCATCAATGACCTTTGACATCGTGCTTTTTCTGGTGGATGCGCTTTGGCCACTACAGAGTAGTACAACACGGACATTCGTAAGAAACTAAGAATTTGCGCAAGATGTAGTAAGATGGGCTACTATTAATCGTTTTTTTTTTTTTTGCAGGAGACAATATATCCCTGTGAAAATGAAATGGTAGTCTGTCTACATGTGTTACTGCACCATGTGTGTCCCAATAGCCGTTGCTTAAAAAGGTTGCAACTACCTTAGTGAGCAGGGAATGAAATTAAACAGCCTGAAGGAAGCCTCTGGGGGTGGGGGAGGGGGTGATTGTTCACCATCAGCTGCTTGTGGTGCCACCATCAAACATTTGTCACTCATCTTTTTGCTGGCATCTTAAAACGAAAAAAAAAAACGCAAAAACATCTTCGGGGGCTTACCGGGACGAGAGGGGCCCGAATGGGGTCCGGAAGCAAGCCACGCCCCTCTGCCTCCGCTTCCGGAAGGCCTGCTCCACCAGCTTGTTCTCCGAGGCCGAGTCCACCCGCCAGAAGCTGCCCTTGCCCGGCTCGTCCTGCGATCGCGCCACTTTCAGGAAGTAGCGGTTCAACGACAGGTTGTGTCGGATCGAGTTCTGAACAACACAAACGATGCTTTCACTGCAAAAGTCCGATTTGAAAGGTGTGGCAATGCAAAGTCGGATTCTGACAATACTTCATTCATCTCTCTCTGTCTTTATATATATATATACATATACATACACACACACAGACATATTGGGGGGGGGATCTAGTGACAAGAAAGGCATATTTCTTTAAAATTCTAATTTTTACTATTACGAGAAAGAAAGCACATGAAAATAGTCTTTTGGGGAGAAATTGTAATATGTGAGAATTAAATGTAAATATATGCCAATCAAAAGTTTTATGTTTTTATTTTTAATTATTAAAAATTGTACTTTTACTATTTTGTGGGGAAAATTTGTAATAGGAAATTTAAGTTGTATACATTTGGTGGAAAATTTAGAATTTCAGAGCAAAGTCCATTTCATTTTTCGAGACAAAATCACAATGTTATGACAATAATGGCCCCCTCTATAAAAAAAAAAAAGAGGCAAATTTCTGGGAGAAAAATTCAATATTACTAAAATTAAGACAAAATGATTTTAAAATGAAATTTTTGCCCAAGTACATAAAAGTTTTGGTTAAAAAAAAGTCTTACTAATACGACTGATGTTTTGGGTATAAAAAAAATTGTAATATTCAAAACTGTGAGGTTTATAATTGGAGGGAACAATCTGAATCATATGAAAATGAAGTTTCATTTGTTGTAGGAATTTTTTTTAATGAAATATTGGGCTTAAATTCTTGGGAACTAAATGAGAGTAAAGTCCATTTATTTTTTTAGATCAAAGATTTACAACAAAATTTTGGGGTGAATAGTCTTTTTTCAGTCAGAACAAGCCGTCTAGAAAATGAATTGATAGACAAAAGTCATAATGTCATAAAAAGAATAATATATTTAAGGAGAAAAGACATATTGACAAAATGTAACTTGTATATTTTGGGGGAGTGGGGGTTCAATTTTTGGGGCAAATCAAAATCACAATATTGCACGAATATATATATATATATAAATATAAAATATATATATATATATATATATATATATATATATATATATATATATAGTAGTCGCATTTGTTTAACAGAAAGTTCTAATACATCCCTTTTGTCCCATTAACATTTAACATTTCACAGGGGAGCGCGATGCCAAACGTTGCATTCAGGTGTGTGTGTGTGTGTGTTTGTGTCGGCAGTGCGTAGATGGCGGCGCCCGCGCCCACAAACCTGCCAGCCCTTGTCTGCAGTGCGGTAGTACGGGTAGTGTTTGGTGATGTGGGCGTAGATCCCACTGAGCGTCAGCTGCTTGTCGGGCGCCGAGGAGATGGCCTGCACGATCAGCTGAGCGTACGAATACGGCGGTTTGGACTCGTCCTGGAAAACCAGACCCACAGAATGCGTCACATGACAAGTGGGCAAGGATCTGTTTACATTCACAGTCATACACATTCATACTTAGTCCAGACTAAATCAAGACTTTTCATATCCATTTATCCATTTTCTTAGCCGCTTATCCTCATAAAGGAGTGCCGGAGTCTATCCCAACTGTTAACGAGCAAGAAGCGGGGTACACCCTGAACTGGTTGCCAGCCAATCACAGGGCACATAGAGACAGACAGTCGCACTTACAATCACACTTGGGGGGGGATTTAGAGTCTCCAATGAAATCATGTTTTTGGGATGTGGGAGGAAACCCACACAGGCATGGGGAGAACACGCAAACTCCATATAGGCTGGGCCGGGATTTGAACCCCAGTCCTCATAAATGTGAGGCCCATGCTTTACAGCTATTCATAGATTATGAACAAAATATAGAGATAAGCGTGTTTCAATAAATGTTTCTATCTCAACTAGTCAAGGTGGCATCATCTTTCAGGCGTTTCGTCACCTTGGGGCTGTCGTCACCGCCCCCGGCCGACTCCCCCCGGGGCTCTCCGGCCGCGCCCCGTCGCTCGACGACGTTGCTGCGCCTCTGCTCCGACACGGCCTGGGCAGCGTACTCGGCCGCCAGCTGCAAGTCGCTGGTCACGTTGCGGCCGTAGCGGTAGCCCGACGACCCAGCGCCGCGAGGGCTCGCTGGGCAAGAGTTGGGAACGCTGAGACAGATAGAGAAAGAGCGGAAAAAAAGTTGGACTATTTTGATAATAACTTTTTGAGGAAGACAAAAGTTGGAACTTACAATATTTTTAAGTCACAATATTTCCAGCATAAATTTTGAAAAAGAAAAAATGTCAGAATCTTACATAAGGTTGTATTTTTTTCCACAAAAACAAAGGAACAATCTTGTCGGAATAAATGTATTTGTTGCAATCTTACTGGAATACATTTTTTTTATTATGAACAGTTGCAATATTGTGAGAAGTAGGAATTTTTTAGATAAAAAGTCACAATAACAACAACTTTTTATTGTATCCTAAATGAAGTAACAAGATTGTGAGAATAAATTCGTTTTTTATTTCTAAATAAATATCTCTCTATTTGGAGAATAAAATTGTATTTTCTTTAAACAGAGATGTATTTTTTAAAAATTATTATTTGGAGAGGAAAAAAAAAATCATCATCATTTTTTTACCCCGAGGTAAAAAGTTGTAGCGTAGCAAGCAAGCAAGCTCAAGCGATTGTCGCGAGGCTCTACTTGCACTTTTTAGTCCGATCATGAGAAATTTCATGAATGAGACTTGACATAAAACAAACACGGACATGCACGCTCGCTTGAGCGCGACAATAATTAATAAAGGATGTTAATTATTGGCCGGCGTCCATGTTGGACAACCAACAACAGCTGCCGCTGTTTGCAAAGTCAACAACGCCGCAGCGAGCGTTTTGGCATTAGCGAGATGTGGCGAGCGAGCGACCGAGCAAGCGCTTTCCCCTGCAAACGAGCTCATTTGCTGGTGGCTGACGTTGGCGCCAGTCTAGCTCGACGACTTGCATGAAGTGATGATCATTTTGCGGACAAAAAAGGAGCAATATTACAAGAAGTAGCGTGTGTTTTTCCGATATCAAATTCAAATGTTATGTGGATAAAGTCGGTTTTAGGATGAAAAGATGGGAATCTCATGAGGATAATTTTATTCATCTGAAATATATCATAATCTCACAAGCAGTCGTATTTGTCAAGATAAAAAGCCATAATCTTGTGTGTTTTTTTGTTGTTATTGATATTTCTATATATTTGTGTTTGCTTTCTTGTTTTTCTAGACTAACTAGTTGTATCATTTTTGGAATTATAATGGTAAAAAAATGTTAACTCAGTTGGTCTAATAGTTAACTTATATTCTTAGTTTCCGAAAGACTAAGTCACATTGAAACATAATATATATATATATATATATATATATATATAATATTCATACACAGTGTATGTATACAAGATGTGACCTGTGCTATGAGACAAGTGTGAATTTTTCCTCAGATTCTTTGTATCTATAACTTGAATAAAAAATGAGACAAGAATGAAGTTGTTCTGTTGACAAAGGTAATTTTACATGATGTACATTTCAGTGAAGAAATATTTTAATTATTAAATTAAATTAAAAAGCCATAACTAAATGGGGAAAAAAACTTTTTTCCAACTCAAAATATTAATATTCCATGAAGAAAGGCCATTTTGGTGGAGTGCAAAGTCATAATCAAATAAAATAAACAGTTATTTTTCAGCGATTTTTTTTCTTTTTTTTTTTTTTAAAGCTAAAGACATGAATGAACTAAAACACTATTTGGTATTTTTCTGGATGAAAAGTTGTCCTCTTATGTATTTTTGATAGAAAGCTTATTTCACAGATGAAATTTGATCTTCTCCAAGACAAAAAGTTATTTTTTTGCGCAAATGAGCTTGCAATTATTAAAATAAAAAGTAACAAGTTTATAAGAACAAAGTCCTAGTTTTGGACACAGAAAGTTGTGTGGAGGCTTGACATTGCGATTGGGGGCCCCTTCAAATTCTAATCCTCTGAATACACACACAAACAGCTCTGTTGTACATGTGTGGGTGGGGGCTCGCAGAGGAAACCACCAGTGGAAGCCATTAAAAAAAAATAAGTCCAAAGCAAAACAATCCTGTCCTCCACCAATCAGGCAACGCGTAGCTGCTGCCCTGCCATATAAGGCCGGTGCAAACTGGGGTAGTGGTGCAGTGACATTTATGCACCACAAGCGGGGGCTCCCACCAACACATGGCACGCTGACCATAAAGAGTTAACGTTCAACCAAGAAAGGTAAAAAACAAAAAAAAAACACAGATATGAATGACCTCATGTCAACAAAACACACATGGATATATAATATATCCACACTCACACATAAGAGTCACATGACGTAAGACAGCAAAGTCCTGTGAGCGGTCACGTGTCAGCCCTTTGAATAACCTCCACGTACACAATGTGCATGTACGCACTCGCCTATGCACCTGGTGGCCGGGTACGCGCAACCCGAAGAAGCAACGTGGGTTATCCTTCCCATGAGCTCACCACCTGTGGGAGGGGGCAAGGGGGTCAAATGCACAGTGAGCGATGTTGAAGCTTGGCTCAAGGGATGTGGAACGTCTCTTCTCTGGCAGGGAAATACACAGTCAACGCTGATGACAGTGAGACCTGGAAAGGCGTGATTGGGTGGAACGGTCCCCTCAACCAAAACCTGAGAAGTGTTCGACTATTGGAATTCTGTGCTCGTCACGGATTGTCCATGACGAACACCATCCATCCAAACGTGCACTTGACTTTGTGGTCGTGTCATCGGAATTTCCGGTGCATTTCTTGCACACTCGGGGGAAGAGAGGGGCAGAGCTGTCAGCTGATCACCACCCGGTAGTGAGTTGACTCCGATGGCGGTCCGACGTGGCAGGCCCAAACGTATTGTGTGGATCAGTTGGGAACGTCTGCCAGAGTTTGAAGTCTTACCTTAGGTAGAATTTCACCAATGTACCGGGGAAAGTGGGGGACATTCAGTCCGAGTGGACCATGTTCTGCACTTCTTTTGTCAAGAGGGGGCAACCAAAGCTGTGGTGGTAAATTGGTCTGTACCTGTCGTGGCGGCAATCCCCAAACGCCTTAGTCAACAATGCTGAGGGATGCACTCAAGATGAAGGAGTAGTCGTATCGGGCCTTTTTGGTCTGTGGGAGTTCGGAGGCAGCTGAAGGATACCGGCTGGCCAAGCGGAACGCAGCTTTGGTAGCCGCTGAGACAAAAACCGGTGTGGGAGGAGTTCGCCAAGGCCCTGGAGAACCACCTCCCCAAGATTCAAGGGGAAATCCACTGGTTTGCATTAACAATATATCTAATAGGTCATGTAATACTTCCATACATAGTGGTGAGTGGCACAGCCGTGAGCCCGCCAGGGCTCGAGGGAGCCCTGGAGCTCGCTCGCATGGCTCGGGGAGGGAGCTCACGGCTCCCCCGAGCCCAGGAGCTGTGCCGCTCACGGCTGTGTATGGAAGTATTCATCCATCTTCCTGATCAACCAATACTGCTATTTCTTCATCAGATGAGGATAAATCCGAGAAATCAGCGTTGGGCATAAATAGTGTCCCATATAATCAAGCCTTTGTTGCGGCATATAACATGTCACAGCCGTGCACGTAGGTCACGTGACTCACGAAAATGGCAGCGCCCCTGAAAATTCGTAATTGTCGATAAAAATCTTCTCAAAACACTATTAAATGAGAGAGGATTTAACATCACATTGTCAAAATAAGAGTACATATTACATGACCTATTGGATACATTGTTAATGCAAACCAGTGGATTTCCCCTTTAAGTAACTGAATATTTTTTTTCCCTGAAAATGAAATCGCTATTTCCAAACAGCATTTTAAGCTAACTTGACTTGTTTTCCTTTGATATTTACATTTGTGTGATCATCTTAACCAAATGGGGAAGCTATGCAAAAAAATAATTTGTGAAGGCGCCCAATACTTTTTCACAGCACTGTATATGCAGTCGCATGGACACGACGAGTTGCTGCAGCTTTAACAGGCAGCAATGCCCTGATCAGGTACCGATGCATTTGTATAAATACTCTAACACGCAATGTTGTTTATTTGTACTTGTGTTGCGCGTGTGTGTGCGTGCATGCACCTGAGGGTGCCTGTAGGCGACGGTAGCGGCGACCCGAATGCCCTGATGTGTTCTTCATGCTGCTGCGCGGTGGGAATGCTGATCTTGAGCGGGGAGATGTGAGGCACGAGCGGGCGCAGGGGCGGCGAGGGCGCCTCCCTCTCGCGCTGCTCCTCAGCGGGGACGAGTGACGCAAACTGGATCTTGATGACCGTGCTGGGAAAGCGGAACACACACCTGTGGCAGAGGAAGAGCGAGAGGATGGCGGTTTGTATTAGTTTCACATTGCTTATAGCGTTAAAAGCCAATTTTGGATTAGTACAGTCCCTTGACAAAACACTAATATGTTTTTCACCAATGAAATTACCATTAATCTGTTCCAGGCCCCCTTAAAAAACAGCAACAACAAAAAAAAAAGTGGTACATGATTTTTAATAACCAAAATAGCGCTCTGCAGTATTGTACGGTGTAGAGATATTCTGCAAAAACAAAATTAAATAAAGTTTTAACAGATTTGCATCATGAATGAATTATTTAAAGCCCAAGTGTCATCCCTATAAACTTTCTAAAATCGATATTGAAATGAAACATACATATAACATTATTCACTTCAATGTCTATACGAAAAAACAAATATGAGCGGAGAGCACGTCATCCATGCGCAAAGTTGCGGAAGTGTCATTCGACGACATTCAAGTGGTCGCCATATTGTCTGCATCTCCTGCCTGTGACATCACCCCGGACATTCGCTATTGAAAACACGCTGGGGCCCCTCCCTACTGTGGGAGACGAACACGCCCCTTCAGACACGGAAGCTCTTTTCGAAGAAGAGAACATCACACAACTGAATGAAGTTACCGGGGCAATATTACCCTATTGTTTCGAGCCATATTTGGATGCTATACGGATCATGATCACTGCCCGCGAGTGACGACGACGCCGCCACGGCCAAATCGACTCACCGTCTAATCCACTTCCGCGGTGGCTCGCCGCCCAACCGCAACGATCCACAAGGCCTGTGGAGGCCGTCCTCCAGCGGCTGCTGCACGGAAGCCTTCCGATGGGCAGATTGACACATTTAGCACCCCTGATTTAGGGATTACGACCCCCCCCACCCCTACTACTGTTTTTTTGTTTTTTGTTTTTTTTTTAGTAGCTGTATACACACCTACCTGTCATCTGGAACCCACGAAGCTCTCGTCCTTTGCACCAGTGCAATCCATTTTTCACGACGAAACAGATCTTTTGTAAAAGTATGTAGGGCGAATCCATCCTCCTAAGTGTTTGAGCAATACTCAGCAATACAACGAGCTGGCATTTTGGCTAACACGAAGGAACAACATACTAAAAATCATCCATTTCATGACAGTGGCACTTTAATACAAGAAAGACTGTGTTGCTCCTTAATGTGTGCAAGCCTGGGCAACCAGAAGGAAGTATTAAAAAAAAATACATATGGGGGACGCAATATACTCCTCGCTTGGCACCCACGGATTATTTGACTGCAGTTGCAGATTTTCTTTTTTTCATCTATTTCTTTTTTTCCTCACTATCGTTGCGACCATGCAGAAGTCTATCCCTGCTATTGTTACCCGGAACTGATTGCCAGCCAATCACAGGGCACATATAATGAAACAAACACTCAAACTCACTTTCACACCTACGGACAGTTTATAGAGTTTTCAATTAACCCACCATACATGCTTTGGGATGTGGAAGTAAACCAGAGTACCCAGAGAAAACCCACACAGGCACGGACGGGGAGAACATGCAAACTCCACACAGGCGAGGCGGAATTTGAACCCAAGTATGTCAAAACCATTTCATATTTTTTTAACTGGTCAATTCCACACCAAACAGTCATCCAACATTTCTGCTTCCCGTTGTTCGGCTACTGTGGGCTATTTTACACCGCTGCACCTACGTTATCTACGAGGTACAGCCAAGGTGGCTAAATAGAGGTGCTATGTTGCTGTGCTGCAGAGGTCAATGTTCGCTTTTGTGGAATACACAACATGGCTGAGACAAACAACACGTAATGCCCGGCTCAGACTACGAGACAAATTTGGTCTTTCACGATTGCACTACGTCAGACCGCCGCAATAAAAAGCATTTCGTTACCATCGCGTCCCATCTTTTACGATCACTGGGTTTTATCTTGTCAACTGAAAACTTGAGCGGATACCCTCGTTACCTCGGCGACGGCAACGAGAATGGATCGTGTCGTGTGTATTCTGAGAGCAAAATAAAATGGAAAAAAACGTGGCGGTGGTCACCGATGCTCGGGGCAGGTCTGTAATTCAAGGATTGCTTGAGGTATGTACATATACTTTTAATACAATTCGCTCACAAGCTGGCAACAAAACATGTAGCATAGCAAGCTAGTGCCAGCGCTAACAGTTATAAGTAAACATCTCAGTGTTAGGGTCGAATTATGTTGTATCGCACGTGTCAAACTCATGGCATGCGACCAAATGTGGCTATCCATATTATTTTATGTGGCCCGCTAGGCCTTGACAGGTTTAAAATTGGTAAATTGACCCGTTTCCATACATATTTACCATCAACTACATTTCTCATAATACATTGTCGCCTTACAAATTACCGCCAAGTGATGCGATCTTACCACTAGGAGTGCCGAATCAGTGCAAAGGAGCGGTTTTATAAATAACTTGAGAAATCTGTACTAATGACTGCAAAAAGTCAAGGAAGTGAAAAATGGAGTCAGAAGGCTTTTTCATCAAAAATTGGAAAACCAAGATATTCTTCTGCTCCTGTGCTCATGAGTTTCTGCATTCATGCACGTACATTTTTAGAGTATTCACTATTTGCACATTTCTCATGAGGATGTGGTATTCCCTTTGCACTTTACAGCAGGTCGATTTGTATTTCTAAAATACAAACTCTGTCACGAATGTTCCAAGTAGAGCAAAATTGTGAAATTCTGAGAAGGCGAAAACCACAAAGCCCCGGACTCTCAGCACTATCGCATAAAAATGAGACGCATTCGCGCCATAACGAACAGTCGAAATATGGAGAGGGACCTGGTTACACACTGTATCCCACTGTTAAGAGCCTGCAGAACTCATGACATCTCAGCTGATACAACAAATAAATGACTGTTGAGCATGGGCACAATTAGCCAAAAGCTTCTAATAAAAAACAACAGTCAGGTTTAACTCTGAAGGGAATTTGACTTTTATTCCAATTTGGGGCTGCTACACTTCCTTATCACCAATAGTACCTGGGTTTGGGCTTAGAAGGCAAGTGGTCAAAAACAGCAGCACCGCCATGAGTTATAGTACATACAATTCATTTAGTAGAAGGGATTGGCAGATTATTGCCGACCCGAATGTGGCATTTAGATGCACATCGACATTTATTTTTCTTTTTTAAATTTAACCGCCGTAAAGAGATCAATTTCAAACTGGTTAAACTTCAGGGAACTGTTTGTTTTATAACTGACATTTTCATTAACTGCTGCTAACCCTGGGAACTCCCTGAACAGAATAACATTTCAGTTATATTGAAATTTTGGAAAACTTTATTTACTCTGTAAAACTTTAGGGACCTATTTATTGAAGTTTTCATTTAACATATTAAGATACTGTATGCTGATGAGATGGGGGGCTCCCTGCACTTTTTGGTGGAACTTTAAAACAAATATATCTATTGTCTAAGATGCTTGATAAACAAATATGCATAAAGATTAAAACAAAGTGATGGGATTTGTATTCTTCATAACTTTGATGCTGACAGTTTCCCTTTTACTGCATATGAATATCACCTCCAAATATTGGTCGTCGTCTTCTTTTTCTTTCGGCTTGTTCCGTTAGGGGGTCGCCACAGCGTGTCATATTTTTCCATCCAAGTCTATCTCGTGCATCCTCCTTCTCTAACACCCACTGTCATCATGTCTTCCCTCACAACATCCATCAACCTTTTCTTTGGTCTTCCTCTTGCTCTTTAACTTGGCAGCTCCATCCTCAGCACCCTTCTACCAACATACTCGGTCTCTCGCCTCTGGACATGTCCAAACCATCGAAGTCTGCTCTCTCTAACGTTGTCTCCAAAACATCCAACTTTGGGTGTCCCTCTAATGAGCTTCTTTCTAATCCTATTCAACCTGCTCACTCCGAGGGAGTACCTCAACATCTTCCTTTCTGCGACCTCCAGTTCTGCTTCATGTTGTTTCTTCAGTGCCACTGTCTCTTATACGTACATTATGGCCGGCCTCACCATTGTTTTATAAACTTTTCCTTTCATCGTAGCGGAGACTCTTCTGTCACAACCACCAAATATTTCTCACTGGCCTAATTTTCTAATATTAATTGTTATTAGACCTGAAAAAAAAATATCTCTCTATTTAGAATTCCGTTATGACTGCAAATCATCATAGGATTATTATTGCAATTACTTTATTTTCGTAAAATTGATCAATTGAAATATATCAATTTGTTTACTCATTAATTTGATCAAACAATCGCTGGATGGATTTTCAGTAAATTATAAACACCAGAATATTATTAAAATGCGCAAAATATCCCCAATGTAGACATGTTCGTCTTCCATGTGCTTCTTGTCATTCCACACTCGGCTTCCGGGTCCAACTACCCAAACCCTTGCAAGGAGCCAATCAGAGACGAGTACCGCCCAGCCCCCTTGGATCCCCGCCCCTCGCCATCCAGCAGCCTGATTGACAGCCACAACACCGCAAACGCCCTCAACCCGTTTGTCGCCGCTAATGTATTCAACCAAAGCAACATTACTTTAGGGAAAACACGAAACAAAAATAGGTTTAGCGACAAAGTTTTCATGGAATGAGCATTTCCACCGCAAAACAAACGGACCTCCCCGCACGGGAGCCCCCATGTGGACTTCACAGGGGTGCGTTTGTTTACATTGACACCAACACGTCAGCTCCCAGTACCCACGCGAAGGCCATTGAATTAAACGTATCAGCTAGCAACATAAATTTGCGAAATAAATCCACTTTCAAATGAATTAAGACGCGCTCACTCCCGACAGTTCATTCTATTGCTCTGGAAACAGAAGAAAACCAAGTGGACGGGACGATTCAGTTCCCTTCTTTTGATATTAAGATTTCGAGCCAAATAAATAAATAAGAAGAATAAACATAAATTGAATTCCTTGAGAAACTTTGCACAGGATGTTTAGCTTTGAAGTAGCTTCGCAACTCCCGTGAACTGAAACCCCCCTGAAAAGTAGTCAAAAATCAATCTCGGGATCTAACAGGTCGGCGACTTTTAAATGAACATATTAGTGTGTATTGAAGGAGAAAGTCGTTTAATTGAGATAACAATCACTCTTACGTGAGCGTCAGTCCGAATGCTAAGCTAACAGGCTACAGGCCGAACTCACTGCGGGGGAAGCGGCAGCGGAGGCGCCCCTCTCCGCTGGAACACGCCGTCCACGAACACCCCGTTCTTGCCCAGGCACCGCAGCGAGAAGCCGCTGGTCTCGTCGTAGCTCAGCTGCAGGTGCCGCCGCGAGATGAAACTCGAGTGACCCATGTTGATGTCCACGGAGCCGTGGGACGAGTTCCGACCGATAGTGACCGTCCTCTGGCGCATGACAAACTCGAAGTCCCGGCCCTCGAGTCTGGCCAGGGCCTGGGGAAGAGGAGACGCCAGGCGAGCCGGCCGAACACCGGCGGAGGCTTCTATCAGCGGCGGACCCAAGAAGGGAAGCGAGGGCTGGTGGTGGTTGAAGGAGTGCGAGGTGATCGCGACTCGGACGGGGCTGCACGGCGCCGACTGCAGGGCGAGCAAGGCCCGAGCTCCGGTGTCGTCCCGGTAGTCTGCCATGTTGATTCGCAGGGGGTCAAACACACTTCCACAGACGTTTTCGCACACAATGTTGCAACGTGAGAGTTTTGGGGCCGGGGCACTCGTTCGCTTGGCCTGACAGAACAACATGGACCCCGGGCAACGGGCAAGAAGCGGGATGGAGCCAACTGGGGAACCGGACTGGCGCTGCGTTCACGTCCTCCTCGTAAATGTCACAATCTCAGCAATAACAGTTCTGTAGTACAGTGGACTCGACTCCCAGATGGTAGTTGCCCGCTTTTTGCCGTAATGCCTAGTATAAACAAAACTAGGGGCGGCTGCCTTGATGTCTTCTTTTCGAGCGGAGTTTGGCTTGACCCCAGTGCACATTGGTTGCTCAGAATTAATTAATTCACCTTTTTTTTCTGAATGTAATTTCCCTTTCTCAAGACAAAACCCTGCCTATCAGCGATTTTCTATGATGTAATAAAAGACTGAAACTTATTTTTTTAATTTGCGTGGCAAAATGCTATTTACACTATGTAAGTATGTCGTTTGGTGGAACAGATCTCAGGTTACAGTTATTAAAATGTCCAATTGCATTAGGTATAGTCTTGTGTTTTATCTATGAGGTCATGCAGCTAGTTCTAGTATACTAGTATCAGATATATGCGGAATATCACATGACCTAATCCCTAAAACAGGTTACTGTTTATGCTGCGATAAACAAGCATAACTACGGGTTGATGAAATAACGTTTGCAAGTCAAAGTTGCTCAAATGTTGTTTTCTGTGATTGTCTTCAGACAACATTTAAATACACGTATAGAATTTATTTATTCAATAAGATATGACATACCTAACCACAAACAAAGCCTGAAAAATTGGATATTGTCATCTTGATTACTACTGGCAAACGCTACACGACCTTTATAACAATATCACTTTATCCTGTCTTTTACGATCACTGGGCTTTATCTTGTCAAATCAAGCAGCGTCGAGAAGGAGGCACCAGAAAACATGTCACCGGTCACAGCGATCTGATATACCCGTCACCATGGCGGCAACAACAATGGGTGGCGGTCATGTGTGTTGGGAGAAAAAGGACAAAAATAGGGGGAAACGTGCGGCGTCGACACTGGTTGCTAGAGAGATGACGTTTTGAGTTCAAGGAGCGCTTAAGGTGTTGGTGTACTTATAATGTGGCTCGCAAGCAGAGGCAACATGTAGCGAGCTAATGCTAGCGCTAACCTTTTGAACATAAACATGCTGGCTTTGGGTCAAATCATTCTCTTATGCTTCATTATATATTGGTTTATGCACATTAATATTCATCCATCCATTTCCTTTGCCGCTTATCCTCACGGGGGTTGCGGGGAGTGCCGGAGCCTATCCCAGCTGTCAACGGGCAGGAGACAGGTTACAGCCTGAACTGGTTGCCAGCCAATCGCAGGGCACGTAGGGACAAACAAGCATTCACACTCAAAATCACACCTACGGGCAATTTAGTGTGTCCAATTAATGTTGAATGTTTTTGGGATGTGGGAGGAAACCGGAGTGCCCAGAGAAAACCCACGCAGGCAGGGGGAGAACATGCAAACTCCACACAGGCGGGGCCGGGATCGAACCCGGGTTCTCAGAACTGTGAGGCCGACGCTTTACCAGCTGATCCATCGTGCTGCCTTAATCCACAAAAATTATTATTTTTTAATATTTGAGATTTGTCTGATTTTAATCTGTTTTATATTTTTTTGTAGAATGTTTGTAGTTTTTGCTCTGTTCTTTGTCCGATATTTACGTCCTTTCCAACATTTAACATTTTTTTCTCACTTTTTAAATTTTTTGTGTTCATATTTAAAAATGTTTTTTGTACAGTATATTTTTCAGTATGTGTCAACTATTTTTGTCCATTTTTGGAAAATATGTTTTCTGTTTATGTCCAGTGTTTGTGTATTCTTCAGTTTTTTCCCAACATTTTTCTAATTTTGTTTCACATTTTTTTGTATTTCTCATTTAATGACATTTATTCAAACATAGAAGCATTTTATGTTTAATATTATTCTCCGGCAGCATGGTGAATATGCTGGTAAAGCGTTGGCCTCACAGTTCTGAGGACCCGGGTTCGATCCCGCCCCAGCCTTTGTGGAGTTTGCATGTTCTCCTCGTGCCTGCGTGGATTTTCTCCGGTTACTCCGGTTTCCTCCCACATCCCAAAAACATGCAACATTAATCGGACACTCTTAAGTGCCAACATGGCATCTGCAAAGCAGGTAAAATTGAGGGGGTCAAAAGCGAACAAAAGTTGAGTCACTCAGCTTTCACTCACTGAGGCCACTTTGGAGGAGGCGAGCGCCGCATAACACTGACAGAGAGAAAGTAGCTCATCAGCATTGCGTCACTTCTGTCTTGTCCTGCTGCACATGTGTTTGTTCTACTACAAGCTTGTAAAGAGAGAAAGTGTACGCGTTGGCTTCCATCCAATCGCAGCACCCGCAACTTGTGGCGTGTGCAAAAGAAGCTGCTTGGCCCCGCCCCCTTCTTTCTTTTTGTTATCTCTCTTCTGTTTATAAACATGGAAAGAACAAGACGGGCCCAAAACCCGGAGACATGGAGTGCGCACGTGCGGGAGGAAGGATCAGGATCGGGGCTCAAGTAGCCGAACTTCCAGTGAGGGTGCTGTTGGACATTTCATTTGGTATATTGAAGTGGGCTTTATGTCTATTTTATGTTGTCCAATTTTAATTTAGTGTTTATCACTTTGTGTCCAGTATTTCCCTTTTAATATTCATGTCTCTTCTTTGAATATTTGGGTATTTTTTTCATGTTTAAAACCTGTATTTTTTTTTTTTTTTTTTGGAGAGGGGGATCCTGAGACTTGGGTATTTTTCTATTAAGTATTTGCATATTTTCTGCTATTTGTGTTTGCGTAAGTTCAATATTTTAACATTTTTTGATTTTTGTTTTTCCCCCCATTATATTTATTGTTCAATACATTTGTATTTTTCTTACATCTTTTTTTTAAATGCCTTTTTTGTGGGATTTATTTATTTATTTATTTTGGGTGGTGGGGTTCCTAATATTTTTATTATTATAAGTTTAATATTTTTGCATTTTTTAGTTGTTTTTTCTTTGTATTTGTTGTTCAATACATTTGTGTTTTTCTTACATCTTTTTTAAATACCTTTTTGTGGGATTTATTTATGTATTTATTTATTTGTTTGTTTATTTATTTATCTATTTATTTATTTATTTGTTTGTTTGTTTGTTTGTTTGTTTTGGGTGGTGGAGTTCCTAATATTTTCATTATTATATTTTATGTGGGTTTTTTTTTTTCATTTGGTCTAACATACTTCGACTAAATAATTAAGTGTATTTTGCAATGTACTTTTCAAAATAAGCACACGTAAAACCACAATGTGTTATGATTTTTTTTTCTTAGTTTGCTTTTCATATTGTGAATGAGAGGAACGAAATGGGAATAAAAAAAAAGAAATAATATAAACAGACAATCATTGTTAGAGATGAGTGACATATCTTAAAAATACAATGGAACGCCTCAAAAGCAGTTGAAGTAGTGGAATATCTATCTATCTATCTATCTATCTATCTATCTATCTATCTATCTATCTATCTATCTATCTATCTATCTATCTATCTATCTATCTATCTATCTATCTATCTATCTATCTATCTATCTATCTATCTATCTATCTATCTATCTATCTATCTATCTATCTATCTATCTATCTATCTATCTATCTATCAAATAAAATTAAAACGTAAATACACATTTTCCATCCCAGTAGTACTTACAGAACGTCACTGGGATACAGTATTGCCCCGCAAACAGTTTTGTTCTCGGTCTGTGCCATTAATCATCAAAATGTGAGTGATTTTACTGTATTTTACTTTTGTTCCATTCTACGGATTTACTTTTGTTTAGTCCTATCATGCAGCTTGGTTAATTTGCGATACTTGTATGAAGGGGATGTAAAAATGTTACTTAACCCCGAAAGGAAATTTCCCCTGTGTTTCTTAAATCAGCTGACCCCCCCCCAAGATATATTTAGTGACATAAAAAGCCCCACTAAAAATGACATTTTTGATCGTTCGTCAAATTTAACGTCAACTAACAATTATTTTTGCAGACTACTCCTGTATGTTTTTCCAAATTTGTCCATTTGTCCAGCAGATGGTGATATTATGCCCATTCAACGCACGGCACAAAATAGCGCAGCTTTACTGCAGTGGTTAGAGCACTGGTTTGATAAACCAGGGGTTGTGGGTTCGTATCCCACTGGGGCCTCCACTCCCTGAGAAGGGTTGCGTCAGGAAGGGCATCCGGCGTAAAAATTGTGCCAAACATATGTGCATTCATCTGAGATGACACGCTGTGGCGACCCCGAAAGGGACAAGCTGAAAGAAACTTACTTTTTACTGCTTTTGAACAATGCTTTATGTAATTTTGTTTATTACATATATATTACAAAGTTGCCTTCCTACTGAAATTTTAACCCTAACTCATATTTTCATGCATTAGGTATGATGGGTTTTTTTGTACTTATCCTAACCCCCAGCACGAAATTCGATCACACGGTGATGTTTTGAGCGCCAAACATTTTCAGAAAGACAATACACAACATTTGGTAAAGATATGTCTGCTTAAGGCTCGGAAGCGGTGTTTTGGCGGTTGCCTAGCGACAAGGATGTTTTGTGTGGTATCAGCGTACCAAAAATGTTGTGGTTTTCCTTGTTTTGGACGCAGCAGCAGTTTTAATGTTGTTGACTTCTTGTCTTTGCAAGACTTTCTCACCTATTTATTAGTGTTGAATGTTTGATATTTGTAATTTTATTTGTCTCAGAGTTTCAAAAATCATTTATTTTTTCATTGAATTTTTTTGTTTAATATTTGATAATTTTCAAATGAATATTTTGGTATTTATTCTCATATTGATTGTTTTTATTTATCAATTTATTTATTTCCTGAAAGCCCGTCTCTCATCACAACATAAACTTCAGTGGGAACGTCTATTGTGACTGATATTAAAAATGTTCAAAAAAAGAAATGTCAGGAAAGGAATTGCAATTCCTCCATTTTGGTTCACAGCTGCCATTTAAAGGGCATTTTGGCCATTTTCAAAAATTTAAAATTTTGCCACCCAGTATGTCTACTGTGCAGTACTTGGATTTTGGAATTGCTTTGGCGGGGTGGCCTGTAAAACTACCTTTTTTCTTTTTTTTACTTTTAAACTGATAACCCACTTTAATCCATTTATATGCATCATTGTCCACATTTTGAAGTTTTCCAGTGTATTTTTCTGATTGTGTGCTCTATTTTAAATCTAGTGTGTCAGCGCAGCGTGCATCTTTCCCGTTTGATTTCCCGCATCTTCATCTTCATGAACGGAGCTCCAACTTCAGTTTGATCGGTCGCTTGGGCATCAGCAGGCCCTGCCCGGCCATCTCGATGGGCACCTGGTGGGAAAATGAATGATATGAAGAACAACGATCCGGGCTTCAGGGGATTTTGGCAGTTGAGCTTTGGTGCCGTCACCGTGATTCTAGCCATGGGTACCATTTGGACCAGATCATTGGTTCAGAGGTAATATCTGTGGTCATTTTAGCTTGAGGGGCAGTACCCCACCTGATAAAACAGATGCCGTTGTCATTTAACTGTCAAATGTGTATTTGAAAACGCGGAATTGCAATGCTAAAAAGAAGAAAAAAAAACTTACAATTACAAGACAAAAATTTTAAAAGACTTGAAAAAAGTCAAAAAATCTGAAAGCAGAAAGAAATCTAGATAATTTCCCAATTATTTTAAGATTCAAGTTTTTATTTAAATATCAACAAAATAGTAAATGCATTAAATATGATTTATCCATTAATTTGGTGAGCCGCTTAGCCTCACTGGGGTCGCGCGTGTCCCGGAGCCTATCCCAGCTATCACCAGGCAGGAGGCGGGGTACACCCTGAACTGGTTGCCAGCCAATCGCAGGGTACATACAGGCTGACAACAGTCGCACTCACAATCACACCCAGGGGCAATTTCGAGTATCCAATTAATGGATGTATTTGGGATGTGGGAGGAAACCGGAGTGCTCACCCGGAGAAAACCCACTCAGGCACAGGGAGAACATGCAAATTCCACACAGACAGGGGCCGGGAATTGAACCCTGGCAGTTGTCCATCTGAATGCATCCACAGAAAAAGATGACGTATCGGAGATAAAGCGACAATGTTCTCACCTCGGTCTCGTCGCACATGCAAAAGTTGTACCGTTGCAGGATCTCCACCAATGCCAACTTCATGCTGACCATTGCGAAGCGCATCCCGATGCAGTTGCGAGGTCCCGCTCCAAATGGCAAATACACGTACGGGTCAAACGACTTCTTGTTGTCCTTACTGAACCTGAAAAAAAAAAAAAAAAAACAAACCACACACGCGTCATAATTCTCTGAATATTACTTCTTCACTTTCATAATATGTTTTTCTCATATTATTATGACTTTGTTCTCGCAATTTGATGCATTTATTCCTGTAATTTTTCATGAAAAAATGTTTAGTACTTCATAATTATGACCAGAATAAGACAAATTTGTTCACATAAAATCATGGCAACAACAACAACAAATTAGTTGATTCTTGTATGATCCAATTTTTTCCACTTCTCTTCATATTTAAATGTATCACCAAAAATGCGTTCAATGTATTCATGTATGATATTTTTCCAGAAAAATAAAAGAAAATACCTAGAATTCCAAAGAAATACCAAAAAAAAACAAAGAAAAAACTAAGTTAAAAAAAGTACTATACTTATACATTCATCCATCCATTTTCTTTGTCGCTTATCCTCACAAGGGTCGCGGGGAGTGCTGGAGCCTATCCCAACGGTGAACAGGCAGGAGGCGGGGTACACCCTGAACTGGTTCCCAGCCAATCACAGGGCACATCGAGACAAACAGCCACACTCACAATCAATTTAGAGTCTCCGATTAATGTTGCATGTTTTTGGGATGTGGGAGGAAACCGGAGTGCCCGGAGGAAACCCACGCAGGCACAGGGAGAACATGCAAACTCCACACAGGCCGGGATTGAACCAGAACTGTGAGGTCAACACACTCCCGGCTGAGCTACCGTGCTGCTGTCCTTATACAGAGATTTCAAAATACACAGATGTGAACAATAATGATCCATTCAACCATCCATTTTCTGAGACGCTTATCCTCACAAAGGTCACAGGGATGCTGGACCCTCTCTCAGCTGCCTTCGGGTGAGAGGCGGGGTACACCTTAAATCGGTTGCCAGCCAATCGCAGGGAACATCGAGACAAACAACAATTTGCCCTCACATTCACAGCTACAGACAATTTAGAACATTTTTTTTTTTTTTTGATAGTACCTCTCTGGTTTAAACTTCTCAGGCTCAGGCCACAGGTCAGGATCGCGGTGCAGGGGCCAGGTGGGCACCACGACCGCCATGCCTTTAGGGATCACCAATCCATCCAACTCCATGCTGGCCTTGGCCACGCGGTCCAACCGCTGGACGATGGGGTAGATGCGAAGGGACTCACTGATTACCATGTCCAGGTACTCCATCTCCATCAGCTCCTGGTACTGGATGGGTGCCTGTAAAAAGAAAACATTTGACACACATTCCCATGACGTTCAGACTTTTTACTCAACTGTCAGTGCACGACTAGCACTACATTTCAAGGAAATGAGAGGAGCCGCTTTAATTGGACAAGAATTGAGCAGTGATCAATCCCACAGAGGCGCAGACGTCACTTTTTTTTAGATCCGCCGGCCTGCACTAGTCCGCAAAATTATCAACACCGGGTCAAACCTTGCCTCCATGCGTAGTTACATCCTATGCTGCGCAGGATTTAGACTATTCACAACAGAACCAATCAAATGTGTGCTTGCTAGAACTGATGGACCCTCCCTCCTCTTCCACATGCGTTCACATTTATATGTACACACGTTGATTGTACCACTACAACTTTTAGTCCTGTGAGTACCTTGTTAGGGAAGGTGGCGTCCACCTCGTCCTGCAGCTTCTTCATGACATGAGGGTTTGTGGCCAAGTTGTGCGCCAGGAAGCCCAGAGAGCTGCTGGTGGTTTCATAGCCAGCAAAGATGAAAATCATTGCTTGAGAGAGGATCTCGTGGTCGCTCAGACCTGCCAAAGGTATACCCACAAGTAATCGACACGGTCAAAAGACAATTCCATGCTAGCATGCCCGTGTGTGGGCATTGCCCAAGATCTTTGCCGTCAGTGGCGCTTTTAACTCATTTGGTGATAAAATCTTATTAGAATAATTTAAATGGACCCGGTTGTAAACTTTTTACATTTCCTTTCTAGTTCCACCCATCCATCCATTTTCTGAGATGCCTATCCTCACAAGGGTCACGGAAGTGCTGGATCCTATCCCAGCTATCTTCTTGCAGGAGGCATGGTACACCCTGAACTGGTTGCCAGCTAACCACACTTTTCTATTTGTCACATTTTTTTCTGTGTATTCGAGATTTGCATCCTAGAGTAAGGATGTCACATCTGGGGTCCCCCAAGGGTCAATTCTTAGCCTGCTTTTATTCAATATTTACATGCATCCACTTGAGGTTACATGCAAACAAACTACACCTTTTTGTTTGTCTTCTCCAGTGGCATCGTCATTCTTCTGTGAGTCAATCATTAACTGCAGGAAATCCACACGATTCTGAGGACACATTATGATTAGATCATTCGCTCACCACCACAATACCCCTAACTCAAGACTACTCCTGCGCTCAACACCGTACCCCTCGTCCGCTGCTCTCGCGATTGAATTTGATCTTCTGCAATGCGGCGTAGAAGAAGTCAAAGGCCGAGGATGGGGCGAAGGAGAACTCCATCTTCTCAAAGAATGGACCCAGGAAGGGGAAGAAGGCTGCAGATGCACACAAAAAAAGTTTCTATTCACATATGTAGATTTTTTTAAGTGTGGAAAAGTCCCCCCCCCCACCCCCAAAATTAGCACTAATCAAAACATGGTCTCCTGGTTAATATTGTATTTGTGGCGTAAGAATTTTACAGAATAGAAGAAGAACACCATCCCCACTGTAAAGAATGGGGGTGGTAGCATCATGCTTTGAGGGTGTTTTTCTGCACATGGGACAGGACGACTGCGCTGTATTAAGGAGAGGATGACCGTGGCCATGTATTGTGAGATTTTGGGGAACGGCCTCTTTCTCTCAGTCAGAGCATTGAAGATGGGTCATGGCTGGGTCTTTCAACATGACAATGACCCGAAGAACACAGCGAGGAAAACCAAGGAGTGGCTCCGTAAGAATCAAGCATATCAAGTTTCTGGCCTGGCCTAGCCAGTCTCCAGACCTTAAATCAATAGAAAATCTTTGGAGGGAGCTGAAACTCCGTGTTTCTAAGCGACAGTCCAGAAGCCTGTCTGATCTAGAGAATATCTGTGTGGAGGAGTGGGCCAAAATCCCCCCTGCAGTGTGTGCAAACCTGGTGAACAATTACAGGAAACATTTGACCTCTGTAATTGCAAACAAAGGCTACTGTAACATATATTAACATTGGTTTTCTCAGGTTTTCAAATACTTATTTGCAGCTGTGGCGCACAAATAAATCATTAAAAAAATCATACATTGTGATTTCTGGATTTTTCTTTTTAGATGATCTCTCTCACAGTGGACATGCGCCTAAGATGAAAATTTCATACCCCTCTATGATTTCTTAGTGGGAGAACTTACAATATAGCAGGGTTCTCAAATACTTATTTTCTTCACTGGCACAAATTTGTACAAAAACCTCAATGTAAGGGGTCAAGCCCTCTATTTTTTTCCCAGAACTCACTTATGGAGAGGAATATCAAGCTGAATAAGTCAAACTTGAGCATCTTCTTGATGTTGGTGACGAAAGGGTCGGAGGGGTTGTTCATGGAGTCAATGTCCACGCTGAAGGCCGTGCTGGTCACCACGTCCATGCTGTACGAGCCGAAGAACCTGAGGAGCGAGTGGATCTTGTGCACTTCATCGTTCACTGGCGCGATGAGAGGTGTGTGTGGATGCAAACTCACTCCTTGACGTCCAGAGCCTGATTGAGGTCGGCCTTCTTCTTCATGCTGCTCACCAGGTTGGCAGAGTGACGCTTCATGATGACAAACATCTGACAGTATGCGTGCGCAGATTAAACCAAGAAAACAAGCACTCAAAAAAAAAAAAACTGAAGCCCAAAAAAAAACATACAAGTACATATACCCTGACACGGGTTCAACCAACACAGACAAATACACACACCCAAAAAATATGGAAACACCATAAAACAAATGTACAGACATACAATCCACATTCACAAAAAAGTTCATGCATGGGCACACACACTGATTAAGCCAAAACATGCACACAAAATCAAGTGCACTTTGACGCACAAACAAAGACAACAATAACAACAACAAAACCCACAAAAGCACACTTTTAAACACACAAAAAAACAACGGCGATGTAGACAGCGAGGAGTAACAAGGTCAGTGCCTCTTTGAGTCGTCCGGAGGTGAACGAAGGCGAGAGGATGCTCCGGATCCGCTTCCAGTCTTCGTCCTCCGCGATGCTCACGGCGTCGTACAGCGGTCCATTTAGACGGAAGTTCTACAACACAAAGGTCGACGCGTCAATGTGAAATTTGGTACGTGTGTCAATCATGAGGAGATTCTTCAAAAAGAGCTCAAGAAACCATGCCTGATAAGACAGGAAGTCTGCCATTTTGTTTAAGAACAGCCATTTTAGGCATTTTTCTAGGTGTCCGTCAGGTGACAATTCAGCCCCTGAAGCTGGTTCCACTGAGCAAAGGTGAAATTTCTCAAAGTCTCAAAAAGCCAAGCCCCAAAAGACCCAGAGTCTGCTATCTGCTCTCTGTTGACAACACTCAGGACCATCTTCACCGAATTTGAACGTTGTGTGACATTTCAAGAACTTTGCATGACTGTTCCCAGTCCCTACCGCCACACCAATATCCGTCGTTACTGTATTTCTTTGAATCGGAAAGTCTGATGTCAAAACTGTTCATCCATCGGACTGGATGTGACGTTTCACCCTGCACAAAGTAAATGACGCATTGCAAATATTAAATGCACATGTAGAATTGAAACACTCGTTGCATGGATTAAACAGTGTGTGCGTGACAATGAAAAAATGGTAACCGGTTAGATCCAATAATTATTTTTTTATTTCCACGGGACTAAAAAAAAAAAAAAAAAGTAGTATTAGGAGGCAGTCCATCTTCCTTTTGGTCCCCCTTGGGGACAGTGAGGGGGGCACTCTCTCTCTTTTGTGCACAAAATACCTGTTATATTTGTTATAAAACCCACTGAATTGTTGGTGTGTTTGAATATGACAACAGACCGCTGGGATCTAGAAATCTTATTGAATTCCTGTAGCAACCTCCAGATTATGAGACATGGAGGTTTTTTCGTCACTTTTTCGCAAGTAATTCACATCAAAAAAGCGACGCAGTGCCGCTTTATGAGTTGAAATCGTCTGATTTCAATGTTAAAACATAAATCGGACTAACCCGAAGCCATACGTCTTGGGGTCCATTGCCACGACTTCTTCAAAAATGATATTTCGTCTGCTTGCCAGCTAATTTTCCACATATATATTTGACAGATAGCTGACAATAAATTGCAAACCATTTAAGTTTTTGTCCCTGAATGTGGGTGGGGAGTTTGGTTTGAAACTAGTTTGGTGTCTATGAAAAAAATATTGCACGCCTGCATGCGTTCGTGACTTTGAACGTGTGTTGGCTCACTCTGCGATTGGTGAAGAGAGAGTAACACTCCTTGATGAGGACCGTCTTGATCATGGCAGAATCCGTGATGCACAGAACAGGCTGACGGCCCTCGAAGATGCTAAACGTGGAAGAAAAGTGTCAGACGCGTGCGGGGTTGGCGGGGGAACCAGGATTCTACTGTCACGCACCCCCATGTTTTGCCATATTTCTTGTGGCATTCCATGTCGAAGTCAATAAAACCCTGGGAACAGAAAAACACGTGGAGGGAAAAGTTGATAAATCATAAATTAAGAGCACATACAACTCATTTCTTGATAATGACACCAATAAACAATATGCAGGTCGGATATGGCAGTCAGCCCAGACTTTGGACCGTCCTGCTACTGAGTAAATATTAATAATCAGCTTTGAGCTTTCAAACCCCGCCTAACCCCTTGCACGCAGTTCAGTCAATTAAGTGATCGATCCAATCCAAATCAGTGTACAAAACTATGAATAAAATGAAAATATGATCAAATTTGGCATCCTTTTTGTTTGTTTTGGTTGGATCTGCGTCGGCTGTGGTGGAGCAAACATCGGCAGCCTTTCCTACCTTCCTGTAGTTGAGCATGTTTCCGAACAAGAACACCGGCGTGGGGCCCGGGATGCCCAGTTTTTTAAACGTGTTGTAGGGCCAGTAGCCATAGCTGAACAACGACAAAAATAACAAACTACGTGAATGGCAAATATGTTGCGTTCATTTCGATGCAAAAATGGAAATCTGTACATATAACAGTTCAAAAGTTAGTTATTATGAAATTAACTTAAAAAGGCATTCATTATTTTAATGTTAAAAGAAAAAAAAAGTCATTTTTGGGTGGAATCTGCTCATTGGGAGTGGTTGTTCAAGAACCCTTGGGAATGGTAACCCCCCCCAACCCCATTCCCACCCCCACAATATGGTAACAACTGGCTTTCAACTATCTGTGAATTTTTGTTAATCGCAATTCAGCCCTCATGGTTCCACTGGATTTATTTATTCATTCATCCATCCATTTTCTTTAGCTGCTTATCCTCACAAGGGGTTGCGGGAGCACCGGAGCCTCTCCCAGCAGTCAACGGGCAGGAGGTGGGGTACACCATGGACTGCTTGCCGGCCAATCGCAGGGCACATGGAGACAGACAACAGTTGCACTCACAATCACACCTAGGGGCAATTTAGAGTGTCCAATTATTGTTGCATGATTTTGGGAGGTGGGAGGAAACCAGAGTGCCCGGAGAAAACCCACACAGACTCATCTATCGTAGGTTATAACATGAACAATTTGTACATTAAACGTTTTTTTTTTAAACTACATTTAAAATGCAAATAACATTAAAATTGATTGCTGTAAAAAGTGATGATCATGATGAAATTATTATTATTATAATTACTATTATTTTTAAAAGACTTGTTGCATCAATTTAGCTGTTTTATTTTATCTCATTAAATGTGTTCATTGATTTACAAAAACAAAAAACTTTATTATTCTAACATTTTACAAAAGTTATGGATAAATTACACATTTTTAATTTCAGTAATTAAATAAAATTCAAAATCTAAAATGAGCATGAAATACAACTTATATATTTTTTTAATTCATCCTAAATAATTTATTACTATCATGAATAAAAAAGATACATGGAAGATTACAAATTTTACATATACACTAAAAACATGTAAATACATTCTGTTGATTAAAATGATTCATTATAATGTTATTATTTTAAAATAAAAAATATAAAGTAAATAAACATACACAGTTGAAGTTTTCCATTTTTATAGCACCTCCCCCCAGAAAAAAAAAGTCAATTTTCATACTCAAACGTGGCCCTTGATAACAAATTAAAAAAAAAAATGTTCCTGTGCGTGCGTGGCACTTACATGACAAAGAGCGTGACGAGCAGGGCCAGGAGAGTCCACGTCGTGGCTGAAAACAGGCAGTCCATCTCGCCTGGTGCGGTTCAGCAGGGACTGCGCAGGACGTTCGCACGGCACACCTTTAAAGTGGAGCCGCCGTGTGTGTTTGGCACCAACCTGGTCAATGATTGACACAGGCAGAATCCATGTTTGTCCTCAATTCCCTTTGTTTGCCTTTTTTGTTTTGTTTTGAAGGGCTCCAATTCAACCAGGGAGGAAAAAAAAACTATGCACAACACTTCACCTTTTACGCAATTTTTTACATAACAGCCTTATTTCAAAATGTAATCAATGTATACCCCCCCCCCACAAGCTCGTACATAGAACACCTCCTAATGATATTAAAAAAAAAATTTTGAAAGAAATTTCTGCTGATTTATTACCAATAAAACACCAAATATGGCGCAGTGGGGGTGCTTTGAATACTTTTAGTCCATTCGGAGAGAGACAAAAAGCAAAATATTATTTTTACAAGAATAAAGTCATACTTTTGAGTTATAAAGTCTGATTTTTTGGGGAGAGTAAAGTTAGATTTTTTGTTAATAAAATATGGCAATTAAAAGAAAATATATAACATTTACCAGGATAAAAGTGAGAATATTAGAAGAATAAATTCAGATATTTTAAATACAAATGTATAATATTAGGTATATAAAGTCATTTTTCTTTTAAAATAAAACCTCAGAATGATTCCTTTTTTTAATTGGCAGCAGTGCGATTAAATGCATAAGTTTTGTCGACATTTGTCGATACTACATCCTTTTCACCGTGTGTCCTAATTTTTTAATTTGCATTGATTCATTTTTGTTTTAAGCTCATGGTGTTGGCTGTAAAAACCAACGGAGACTGTTGACCACAGAGATTCGCCCACGCAAGTTTTCACCCAACTTTATTATTGTTGATCTTTGAACTTGATCTTTATTAGTCTGCTCAATTTCATGGCAATTGCTAAAATGGGTGTCATGAGCTCATTTTTACTTGTTTTCAATTCAAGGTGGCTCAGCTGGTTAAGCGTTGGCCTCACAGTTCTGAGGACCTGCTTCTCCAGGTCAAGTCGCAGAGGAAGTAGGTTCAGCAGGGATACCCAGACTTCCCTTTCCCCCGCCACTTCTTCCAGCTCTTCCGGAGGGACGCTGAGGTGTTCCCAGGCCAGCCGAGACACATAGTCTCACGAGTGTCTCCTGGGTCGTCCCCGGGGTCTCATTCCGGTGGGACATGACCGGAACATCTCACCAAGGAGGTGTCCGGGAGGCATCCGGTTTGGATGCCCCAGCCACCTCCTCTGGCTCCTCTCAATGCGGAGGAGCATTGGGAACCACCGCACCAGTCTGCCAATTCAGAGGCACTGTCCCCGATGTTCACGCAATGTTGCAGAGGCGTGTCAACCAGGACAGTCCCACAACGTCCAGAGCCTTTAGGAACTCCGGGAGAATCTTATCCACCCCTGGGGCCCTGCCACCAAGGAGCTTCCTAACCACCTCTGTGACCTCAACCCCAAAGATAGAAGATCCCGCCTCAAAAAACCCAGACTCGGCTTCCTCATGGGTAGGCGTGTTGTTGGAATTGAGGAGGTCTTCGAAGTATTTCCCCCACCGATTCACAACATCTTGAGTTGAGGTCAGCAGTGCCCCATCCCCACTATACAGAGTGTTGACGGTGCACTGGTTCCCCCTCCTGAGACACCGGACAGTGGACCAGAATTTCCTCGACGCTGTGTTGAAGTCGCTCTCCATGGCTTCACCCAACTCCTACCACGCCTGAGTTTTTGCCTCTGTGACCACCCAAGCTGCATTCAGCTTGGCCAGCCGGTACCGAGCAGCTGCCTCAGGAGTCCCACAGACTAAAAATGCCCGATAGGACTCCTTCTTCATCTTGACAGCATCCCTCACTTTTGGTGTCCGCACGTTTGGGCCTGCCACATCAGACCGGCATCTTCCCTGACCATCGGACCCAACTCACCACCAGGGGGTGATCAGTTGACAGCTCCGCCCCTCTCTTCACCTGAGTGCCCAAGACATGTTGTCGCAAGTCCGATGACACGACTACAAAGTCGACGTTCAAACTGTGACCTAGGGTGTCTTGGTGCCAGCTGCACATGTGGACACCCTTATGCCTGAACATGGACAATCCGTGATGCGCACAGAAATCCAGTAACAGAACACCACTTGGGTTCTGAGCAGGGAGGGCATTCTTCCCAATCACATCCTTCCAGGTCTCACTGTCATTGCCCAGGTGAGAATTGAAGTCCCCCATCAGAATGATGGAGTCCCCAGAAGGCGCGCTCTCCAGCACTCCAGAAAGGATGGGTACTCTGAACTGCTGTTGGGTACATAAGCAGAAACAAAAGTCAGGACCCGTTCCTCTACCTGAAGGCAGAGGGAAGCTACCCTCTCATCCACCAGGGTAAACCCCTACGTACAGGCCTTGAGCCGGGGGCAATAAGTATACCAACACCTACTCGGCGTCTCTCAACTTAGGCAAATCCAGAGTGGAACAGAGTCCAACCCCTCTCAAGAGGACTGGTACCAGAGCCCAAGCGGTTCGTAGAGGTGAGTCCAAGTACACCTAGTTGGAACTTCTCGACCTTACGCACCAACTCGGGCTCCTTCCCTGCCAAAGAGGTGACATTCCATGTCCCTAGACCTAGTTTCTGTAGCCGGGAATCGGATCACCTCTGGCCACTGCCCAGCTCACATTGCACCCGACCCCTATGGGCCCTCTCACTAGTGGTGAGCCCATGAGAAGGGGGACCCATGTTACCCTTTTGGGCTGTGCGAGCCCCATCACCTTTGAGCCCCACCTCCAAGCCTGGATCCAGAGAGGGGCCTTGGTGATCCACGTCCGGGCAAGGGATACCGAAATCCAACATTTGCACTCGTCATAGGGGTTTTGGAGTGGTACTTTGTCTGGTCCCACACTTAGGACCTTTTTGCCATGGGTGACCCGACCAGGGGCGTGAAGCCCCAGACAACTTAGCTCCTAGGATCATCGGGACACATAAACCCCTCCACCACGATAAGGTGACGGCTCGAGGAGGGGTAATATTAGGGATATAAAGTCATTTTTCTTTTCAATGGAATCTCAGAATGATTACTTTTTTCAAGTGGCAGCTGCGCGATTAAATGCAGACCTTTGATCGACATTTGTCGATACATCGTTTTCGGCATGCGCTCTAACTTTTTTATTTGCATTGATTCTTTTTTTTTTAAGCTCATGTAGAAGGTGTTGGCTGTAAAAACCAAAGGAAACCGTTGACCGCAGAGATTTGCCATCGCCCGATCTGGAGCCGCCGTTCTGGCT
Source organism: Syngnathoides biaculeatus (assembly GCF_019802595.1). Classification (NCBI taxonomy): domain Eukaryota; kingdom Metazoa; phylum Chordata; class Actinopteri; order Syngnathiformes; family Syngnathidae; genus Syngnathoides; species Syngnathoides biaculeatus. Next base: position 8,214,521 of record NC_084648.1, on the reverse strand, counting down.
TGCGTCACAAGAAGCCAGCCAAGTTTTCAGCCCATTTTATTATTGTTGATCTTTGATCTCACCACCGCCATTCATGCACTCGACGGACACTTTATTAGTCCGCCCTATTTCATGCCATTTCCTGAAACTGGTGTCATAAGATTTTTTTTTTTTTAACCTTTATAGGATTACATTTCTTTTCTTGTTTTCAATTGAAGTCATGTCATGTGTGATTAGAACACATCTTACATATATATTTTTTGTGATGTGATGGTGAATATATGACCATTTGAGGGAAATTTGCAGTTTTTTGAACAGTTAGCAAGTTTTGAATGTAGCTTCACTTCATTCTCTGACCAAAACCGCAACCCTCGCTAATATGAATATGTGTGAGATGTACACTGTACCATTGTCTTCCCTTGTTTTGTCTAAAAAAAAAGTATGCCTTTCTCTGGGAAAATAAAAAAAAAAAAATCGCTAGCTACTGGGTGCATCATTAGCAAGGTTATAGCAGGTGTGTGTGTGTTTTTTTTTTTTTTAAATTGCAGGTTTTAGATGGGGAAATAGAGAAATGGTTTTTCAAATAATTTTAATAATATTCTACTGTCAGGTCATACAGACAGTTTTAAAAGAGCAGTGTTTTGTTTTTAAACTAGAAACTCTACCCTTAGTATCATAACATTATAAGCTGTATTTCTAATTTTAATAAATTATCAGTTCATGACTTTTCTTTTCAGTGAATGGTAGCGCAGAACCCAACTGGTTAGCACATCTGCCTCACAGTTTTAAGGACCCGGGTCTTCAAATCCGGCCTCGTATCTGTGTGGAGTTTGCATGTTATACCCGTGACTGTGTGGGTTTTCTGTGGATACTCTGGTTTCCTCCCACATTCCCAAAACAGACATTAATTGAAGACTCTAAATTACCCTTAGGTGTGATTGTGCTTGTTGGTCACGATGTGCTGTATGATAATGGCCTCTTGCCCAGAGTGAGCTGGGATCGGATTCCAGCATGACCGCGACCCTTTGTGAGGATAAGCGCGAGGAAAAATGGATGGATGGATTTTCAGTAAATGCCGTGCAGTTTGGAAAAAAGTGCCACTAGAGAGCGCTACTGAGTTGTGAACGACAGAACACACGAGTGTGAATAAAATCTACAAAAAGAATGGGATGAAGAACACGTCCCAAAAGACACGAAGCGCGCACAAAGACGGAAATACATGCAATTCAACACACATACTTTTTTGAGAGTTTGCTTTAAAAAAAAAAACATCAATGCTCTTTTTTGTGAAAAAAGTAAATGATATGGGCGTGAAATGTTTCGGAAAACGTACGTCTTTCAAATAAAAAAAATCATGTATTTTTTGGTTGTATTTTCGGAAGGGGGAGGAAATCTCATTTATAAGACATAATTCATATTTTTGAAGGAAAAATTTAATAAAATCAAGAATAAAGGCAATTTTTTTCAAGAGAAAGTTTTTCTTAATAAAAAAAGTTGTGCGTTTTAAAGTCTATATTTAGAAATAAACAAATTTAATATAATGTATAGTATTATGATATGTATAATATAATTTTAAAAAATTCTGGAAATAATTTGAAATGTTCCCCCCAATAAGTAAAAAAAAAAAAATCCAAGAAGGAAGGTACACTTTTTTGGGGACATTTTATGAAAAGTTTAATGTTTTTGAAAAAAAGTTTGTATTTCAATACATTTTTTTTTTTTTGACAAAAGTCTTTTTTGAAAGCCATTTTCTTTCCAAGGGAAAAAACAAGTTTTGTTGGTGGAAAATGTCTTATTTGACAATTTACATTTTAATATGACAATAATAGTCATCATTTTTTAAAATAAGTGGTTTATTTCAAGTGCAAAGCACATACTGTTGAGGCAAGTCCAGTCTACTCCGAGGGGAGGGGTCGGGTCGGTGTGGGAGAGGGGGGGTCACTGCGCGGTGGGGGCCACCAGGTACCCGTTGAAGGTGATGTAAACGTCCACGTCGTCCCCGTAGACGGCGTTGTCGCGCTCGCGCTTGAACAGGCGCACCCAGACCTCGTCGCCCAGCTCCAGGTCCATCATGACGCTCTGGCTCTGCATGATGGAACGCTCGCTGGGCTGCGCGTAGAGGATGACCCGCTGCTCCTGGTTGTGCATCAGGTGCAAGTACGTCTCCTTGAAGTTCCACGTGTGGACGTTGAGGTTGACGAAGTAGACGCCGGGCACGTAGCAGTAGAACTTGCCCTTGAACATGTTGAAGTGCTCGTGCAGGTTGACGAAGACCGTGTCGAAAACCAGCGGCTGGTAGTAGTCCACGCTGTGCAGGGACTTGCGGCGGCCCACCGAGAAGGCGGCGCGCGGGTTCTTGCAGGCGTCCCCCGGGGCGCCCGCTTGTCCCTTGATCCCCTGCGGCCCCGCCGGTCCCGGCGGGCCCCAGGGGCCTTCCGCTCCGGGCTTGCCGGGCGTGCCTTTGTCTCCTCTGTCTCCTTTATCGCCTGCGTTGGGGCACGATGAAGACACGATTAGAATTTATTCCCCATTTTCCCATCATTTTTGCTGGGGGTGCAAAGGTCAGGGTCAGTATTTCTTTTTGCCCACACCCAGATCATGGAAAATGTTCACCCCCTACGGAATGCTCATAAAAAATAATAAATAATCATGCCTTGATGCCTCACTGCACGTCCCCTTCTCGTCCGTTCCCACCCCTAAGCTCAAGTTAGCTCGCGGTGGCCCGGAATGTTCCGCTCGGGCCTTGCGGCTTCGACAATCAGGAGCTGGACTCGCCGCCGTTCCCGAGTGAACTCTGCGGCCGGCGTGAACGTGGCTGCTCTCGACGCGAGGAGAATTGAGGAGGAAGTGAGTGCTCACGTGATCTGCACAGCGAGTTCTGTTCGCAGACTCTGATGACATGTTCTTATAAAACCGTCTCCAACTGTCAGGATGTTGGCAGGCGTCGGGCGGCTTGTAGGGCGTAATCCTCCCCTCGGCTCGTACGTCTGCCTTTTGTCAAACGGATTTCTGCTATGTACACACGGCACGGAACGGCGGGACCAAACGCAACTTTCTGCATTTTTGTCCTGAATTAACCCATTCGCTGCCACGGACGTTTAGATTTGTCCACAGAAAACAGAAGTTGGCCTAAAATTGTATCAGAAGGCTGCTTCGTGAAGCCATAGTGCAAGTATTTGGTTTTTTTCCACTTTTGGCTCATGTTACTTTTTGTTGTAAACAGGACAAAATGAGAGGACACACTAAATTGCCAAAAGTATTTGCTTACCTGCATTGGCACATTTACATTTAAGTGACGTCCCATTACTCATTTATCCATGTATTTTTTCCTTTCGCTTAAAGGTCAAGCGTCATCCCTATAAACATTATAAAATAGATATTGTAATGAAAAATACATATAAATTTATTCACTTCAATGTCTATACAAAAAAATAAATATGAGCGGAGAGCACATCATCCATGCGCAAAGTTGCACAAGTCTCATTTCACATCCAAGTGGCTGCCATATTGGCAGCATCTTCTGCCCGTGACGTCACCTCGGACATTCGACATTGAAAACACGCAGTGGACCCTATTATGGGACACACCTGTTCAGACACGGAAGCTCTTTTCAAAGAAAACATCTCACCACCGAGTAAATTACCGACCGGGGCAATATTACCCTATTGTTTCGAGCCATATTTAGATGACATGCGGATCACGGCCAAACCACCTTCCCGACAGATCCACCTCTGTGCGGCGGTGATAAAAACAACGGCCTGCGAGCAATGACTATGCCGCGGCCAAACCGCCTCCCGGTCCAATCCACTTCCCAGCGGAGATGAGCCACCGCGTGCCAGCTGCAACGAGCCACCCCGGCCAACAAGACAAATCCATCCTGACGAATGTTCAAGCAATGTCCAGCAATGCAACGAGCCGGCATTTTGGCTAAAACGAAGGAACAACCAGCTACCTTCCAGCGGGTAAAACTAGTATAAACAGACGAGACCGCTTGAGTGCACTACTGCCCTGCACGTCACTTCCTGCTTCTTCTCGAAAGCAAATCCCTTGAGAGGATTTTCATGGTGGGAGTTACAAAAAGCTGTATACGTCAAAATCATGTTTTGTGGTGAAAAAACAGCTGGGACCATACCGGCTGCCATTTTTTCATCAATAACATTCTAAAAATCATACATTACATGACACTGGACCTTTAATTTCCCAATGTTTCTGTATGCAAAACTGTAGTTATTCCCTATAACTGGGGTGTCAAACTAATTTTAGTTGCGGGCCCTCATTATCGTTACGGTTTCCCCAGCTTCAGTGTGAAACCATCAAAATCTTTAATTGCCTCATTATATACAATATACACCTTAAATTTATGAACTAGTTTTGGAATCAGAAATCAAGAGTCATGGGTTTTTCAACTATTGTTGATGTTTGGAAACACAAAACTGCTTGCAATGTCTCAACGTTATCATTTATGATATTACAGTTTGAAATTTTTGGACAGATTTTAACAAGAATCGTGGAAGTTGACACGATTTGCACAAGATCTGGCCCGTGGGCTTTGAGTTTGACACCTGTGTGTTGAAGCATGGAAATGCAGAAAATATTAAAACTTTGTACAGCATAAACGTGGACATCAAATCCCTCAACATTGCTAAAACTAAAAAAACATTACATGTCAAATGTTTTGATTAAAATCATGGAAGTGGATACACATGATTTGACTTCACGGGCCACATAAAATCAAGCAGTGGGCTGGATCTGGCCCCCGGGCCTTGAGTTTGACACCAGTGCTCGATAATGGTTTTTTTTTTTTTCAAATTTTTTTTCGAGCCTGCAACCAATTAATTGGATTTCATTTGGGACATTTTGCTTCAGTGTGTGTACGATTTGGATTTTCTCAGATGTCGAGGACTAAATTAAGCATGAAAACTGAGCCTTTGGTGCTCTTGCGTGGATGCAATGTGGAGTGGATGATTTACCCTTGAGGATGGTCATGTTGACCACGGTGCGGACCTCGGGGGGGCGATAGTAGGGGGCGGAGCCTGAGGTCTGAGGATCCAGGTGATCGCAGCATCGGCGGCAGTACCGCGAGGGCGGCCGCGACGGCGACGGAAGGCAGCACGCCAGAGGAAGCAGGAACAGGAACAGGAACCTCGAACACGGCAACATCACGCACGGCGACACCTGGGATGGAGCAGACGGGGGAGGAACCATGCTCAGACATTGCGTGGTGAAAGTATTCGCCGCCCTCATCTGTTTTCCACATTATGATGTGCTAAAAATTCATTCAATCATCTTTTTTTTTACCTTAAAATTCTACACAAGTTCCCCTTAGATTTTTGTATTTTTTGCAAATATATTAAAATATATATATTTTTTAAAAAAGAATAAAATACAAAACAACACCCTGGTTGAAAAAAAAACACCTCCAAAAGTTTTTGCTGATTAATAAAAATTAAAAAAAGGAAAAACACATGCATGGTCCCTTTTCACTTTTTCAGATTTGGTTATGTTACAGTTGTATCATAAAATTTATTGTTTTTGCATCTTAAAATTATCCATATATGGTATAATTAAAATGAAATTCTAATACACAGCTAGAAATAAAAAAAAAAGTGCAAATATTATTTGCTTGTCCTTTGTCTTTTTTGTATTTTGTTGCAGTGTGTTCCAGCCAGATTTCAAATTTGAATCTTAAAATTCTCTCCAAAGTATTGAAAACATTTGTGGGAGGTGGGGGGTGGATGGAAATGTACTCAAACTCCATTTAAAATGACTCAACTATCAGATGCGTAATCTCCATTTCTTTCCCCAAAACGTTTCAAATTACAGTCGTACTACAACACGGATTACATTATTTCCCCCATTAAAATCGTACCCATAATTCACCATGACGACAAAGTCCAAAACGCTTTTTGAACATTCTTAAAAATGTATTTCTTTCACCTCCCAACTTAATGTATAGAAGAAGCGCATCAATGTCAAGCAGAAGTTTCGATGCTATGCTTGACTTGCAGAGAAACTACACACGCACACACATTTTATAGCAGAACACACACAGTCACACACTATAAAAGAAAAGAAAAATAAACTCAACATTTATTTGGCTTTTAAAGATGTACAGTACAGTTGGTCCATGTGCCCCCCCCCCTGTCTCTGCGGGGTTACGTAACTCAAACCATACGCAAACCTCGCTCTTCTATGTTCCACTTGAAAGTGAATGCACATGTTTTCAAAAGTATTGGGACATGTACAGGAAGTCAAGGAAGTCACTCAAAATGACTGACAACGTGGTTGCGCAATATCATGCACGTGACCCGTCATGGCGCCAATGGGGTCGCCTGAGTTTGTAAACTTCAGACTTCAACAAACTTCATTTTCTATAAACATGCAGACAAACGAGGCTTTAACAAATCTCAGGTGCTTGGCTTTGTAAACATTTAAACAAACGAAAAAAAAATTTCATTTTGAACAAACATGAAATGTCTTTTAAGCAAACACAAAAGTTAATCCAGCCTCTTGGACAAACTTCACGTATAGCACATACGTTTCTAACGGTCCACATCAAAGGGGTTTATGAAAAGTGTTTTGAACACGTAAGTCAGTTTAGTCTTCAACAAGCCCCATGGAGGCATTTTCGTCTACAATCTCACATCTTTAAAGCCTATTTTTGTCAACATCAAAGACAATTTAACTTTTAGGAAAAAAAAATCATTCTATCAAAGATAATTTTGTCATCAACTAATCCCACGTTGGTGTCTTTGTAAACAAAGTCATCAATAAACCTCATGTGTGTGTTTTTGTAAACATCAAAGACAATTAAGCATCTTCCTGAGACAATTTTGATTCTTCAACGAAGAATAAGTATGTTTGTGTTTTCACAAACGTCAACGACAAGTTAGGGCTCAACAAATGCAAACATTTATGTCCATCCATCCATTTTCTTTGCCGCTTATCCTCACACGGGTTGCGGGGAATGCTGGAGCCTATCCCAGCTGTCAACGGGCAGGAGACTGGGTACACCCTGAACTGGTCGCCAACCAATCGCAGGGCACATAGAGACAAACAGCCGCATTCACAATCACACCTCGGGGCAATTTACAGTGTCCAATTAATGTTGCATGTTTTCGGGAAGTGGAAGGAAACCGGAGTGCAGCAATTTAGCGTCTTCAGCATTCAGTGCCGTTTGTGTGTGGCAAACATAGGGACAATTCGCTCTTCCGTAAACCTAGCCTACATGTTTAACTCGTAAACATCAAGATAAACCTGGAAACTGTCAACAAATCAAACATACGTGCTGTGGTAAACTTCAGCTCTAATTTAGCGTCTTCCACATCCTTGACATTAGTTTTTTTTTTTTGCAAACATAAAAAATAATCTTGCAAATTACAACCCTTACTGATGACGTTAGCACTGCTGCATTATCTGCGTTCTACTATAGATAAGATCCAAAGTATGCAGTTCCAATTTGGATGGGAGCCAAGAATGTAGTTGATTGCGCTGCTCTGGGTAAATAAACAAGATTTGCACGACTGCCTAATGCAGCAAAAAAAAAAAAAAAAGTCGGCCTTGTGTAAGAAACATCACTGGAGCACTCTCATTGGTCACTGGGAGCCTATCGGATTACAAATGGATAAAAGGTTAAAAACTCAAATATAACCAATTTAATTTGAAAATTGTCTACATCAAATCTCATTATGAGGAAATGGAAATATATTATATCATATATATATTATGTATTGAACATTAAACATGTAAATGTCCTCACAAAGTGGTGGATATAATAATAATAATAACAATAATATAAAAATGAAAAAAAAAAAACTTTAAACATTGTGGGCATTCACCCTTGGTCTTCTTCACATTTTGTTAGATCCTATTTTAGAAACTATGAAATTTTTCTCGTTGTTATATGTTGTTAAAAGTATCCATGTGTGGCCTGCATAAGACAACGTGGAAAATCATTTTGGTATTTATTTTTCAAGTTAATTAAATAAAAATAAAATTTCATTATCTCAGAAGGAGCGGCAGGGTGGAGCAGCTGGAAAGCGTTATAGACCTCACAGTTCTGAGGTCCCGGGTTCAATCCCGGCCCCGCCTGTGTGGAGTTTGCATGTTCTCCTCATGCCTGCGTGGGTTCTCTCGAGGCACTCCAGTTTCCTCCCACATCCCCAAAAACATGCAACATTAATTGGACACTCTAAATTGCCCCAAGGTGTGATAGTGAGTGCGGCTGTATGTCTCGATGTGCAACCAATTTGGGGTGTACCCCGCCTCCTGCTCATTGACAGCTGGGATAAGCTGCAGCACTCCTGCGATCCTCGTGAGGGCAAGCAGCTAAGAAAATTGATGGATGGATGGATGGATGGATTGATGGATGGATGGATGGATGATCTCATCAGTGTTCTGACCGTTTTGTCTTTTCCCCATTTTGTCAAGTTGTGATACAAAATGGATCAAAAATGTTTTCATCCATTTAAAATGCCCAACATGAGACCTTTGAGAATTTGTACATTATCACTTTACACATTTTATTTATTTATTTTTACACACAGTTTGTTAGTGCTCGATTCTCCCCACCGGACTCAAAGTGTAAACAAACTAAGTAACAGTGCATTATACTGTGTTCTAGTGTTATATATGCAGATGTGTGTGTTTCTTTCGGCTTGTCCCTTTCGGTGATGTGTTTGATTTAAATGCCGCCATGCAGTTGGCGCAAATCGTTCACATGCACACTAGTGACGTCACCGCTGAGTTTAATAACAACTCCGCGCGCGCGCCCACGACCCAAGAGGCGAAGATCACTTGGGCCGGCCACGTAAGCACGCCAAAGCAAACCCCCAAAACCGCTGCGTGCACGCGCGTTCTCTTGCGCAAAATCCACCACAGTGACGTCATGCACATGCAAAATAAAAGGACTTTTGAGGTGGTCTTACCTTTTATTCCCACGAAAAGGAAAAAGAAGAAAAAGAGGACTTCTGGTGCTCCACTGTGAGAAGGAACTGCTGAGGAGAAAGTCTCAGCCTCTTTCTGCTCCTGCGCGTGCGCGCGCAAACACACGCACACCCACAAAGGCTCTCACTCCTCCATTCACAAGACTTGGATAGAGAATAATGAAAAAAAACCAATACAAATTCATATTTGAAACTATTACACCGAATATGAATACAAATGAATGAGAATCCACATCCTATTGAATTATATTTAAAATGTAATAAAAAATGAAACTTCAAAATGAATCAGTTGAATAGCAATAATATATAAACAATGCCTTTTGGGGGTCGAAGTGTCGGCATGTTAAAAAATGTTAACTGTCGCACAAGGGGAGAGAGAAGCTAATCGCTGCTAAACGTGATGCTAACAGCAACAGGCGCTGGCGCATACATTAGCATTTAGCTCCAAACGTGTCTCTTAAGCAACACATGTTAGCTTAAACATTAGCCTAAATCCTTGTCACCATTGTTAGCGTTAGCTGTTAGCGTTTATTTTTTATTGTCTCTAAAGTTAGCATTTCGCTCATAGCTTTTTTAGCTTGGATCGTAGTTGAAACAACTTCAACTGTATAGTTTTTTTAATGTTAAATTTGTATATATTTATTCATATATCATTTTATTAAACTTTTTTTTTCATTCATATGGAAAAAAGGAAGCGTGGGTGAGGGCAAATACCGACTGTGTAGCTTAGCCACCGAGAACTAAAGTTAGCTAACAGTCGCGAAAACATCAGTGAAATCTATATTTTATCGACGGTGCGAAGTAACATTCATACTAACACACGAACGCACTGGCATCCAGTTAAGCGCTACCTACTTTCCGAGTCAATTGTCAATTTGTGAACATCACTGACTGGAATTATTTTGCCATTTGTCATTTTGTGCAAGCGAAACCTGATTTCATGGGCATGACCGTTTTGGAAATGGGACTCAGCCCAGTGTCGGCCTGACAAATCGGGAAAAGTGCTGAGTGCATTAATGTAATCCACAAATTTAAACTAAACCTTGATTGAGAACTAATTATCCAAAAAAATATGGCTACTCCGTTTTTATTTCTGCATTTCAGCGCCATTGACGGATTTAGGAGTGAAGCATCCCAGCTCACTGGGAGGGCTGGCAAAATGGAGTTAGCCCCTCAGTGGCCCAATTGCTGCTTGCATTGTATGACTTGGTTGGCATTTTTTTCTTCTTCTGGAAATGTTTACACTAAGAGAAAAGAAGGCAGCGGCTTTTTTATTTCTCCTACTGTAATGGTTTTGCTTCTTCTCTACTTCCTGTTGGCCGGCCCGCACCCTCACAAAGCCTCCGTCCCTCCTCCCAGTCTAACCACTAACCCAGATGACGCCCCAAGACGGGAGAGGAGCCCAGGGCAGCCACCGAGGCAGTAACTCTTTGCTCTAAAGTGTGTAATTTTTTTCTAAATAAAAAAAACATTTTAATTATGCATTACTTACAACAATAAAAATAGTCTCCCAAGAATCTTAATTAAAACATTTCATTTTTTCCTAGAAAATTAACATTGAAAATCACAGTCTTAGGACCTTTTATTTTTTTTAAGGGAAAAAAAAATCAGGGCAAGTTATTTGTTTGAGGCCAAGAAAAACTGAAGAATAATTACTTCTGAAAATAATCATCTTGTTTTGTGTTGTTATTGTGTTAAAATTAGGTTATTGAGATTTGTTTCTTTTTTGTAGTATTTTTCTAAGAGAAGCATATTTCCAGATTCAATATACAAAATAATTTCTTATGGCAAATATATTGTTTTAAAATTTGAGTTATTTTTCTAAAAAGAAAATTTATTTTTTATTTTAGTTGAAAATATCACTTGGGAGAAAAAAATGTAACTATTTTTCAGATATTTTTTTAAGAATAAGATTAACAGGCTTTGTATTAAATTTTCACAAAGGCAAAAAAGAAAGGTAGTTCACACTTACTAGCTTTTTGTGTGGCATGGGGGGAGTATTTGTGCAGTGGACTTTTTCGTATGTGGATGTCAATGTTACATAAGAATTTCCACATTCAAAAATAAATATTTACTGAACCGCAACACTTTTTTTTTTGGTCTTGGCCTATTTCATTTTTCCTGCACCAGCTTCTGTGGAAAATATCACCTGATTTCACTGTCAATAGTGAAGTTTCTTCATTGAAACCATCTGCAGGCTGACATAAAAAAAAACCAAGTGATGAAGCAGCAACAGCAAAACGTGGAATGTAAAAAAAAAATCATGAATCACACCCAGGAGTTAACACTTTAATGCTTCATTGTCACTTCACTCCAGTCATCCTCTCTCCTAGCACATATTCAGGATAAAACAGAAGCATTTCCCTTCAAAATGTCCCTTTGTGATTTAATTACTTTTGTTAAAGGTGGGGGGTGCATGGTTAAGACAGCTTGAGAATGACTTCACTGTACATATTTTTCCACCAATTAAAATTCCGTAAAAGTACCTCTTACTTTGAAGGGGGGTAAACAGACTGGAAAAAAAACCCTGACAACTTTTTTTCAGGATGCGTGCGGGACAGCGGGGGTGCGCCAGTTCTGTGGCGGATGTTGAAGGGAGCGCTCAGCTTCGAAACGTGATACGTCAACAGTCCATATTAATTTCCATCAGATACGTTTTTTGTCTGACTTATTAGAGGTGCTATCAGAGTAGAGGGGTGCACCAGCTGAGTCAGGATAATGAAGTCACTGTAAGAGGATTAAAAAGTTCAAGAAAGACTTCGATGAGGATATAAAATCATGTGAAACTCAAATTGCTTTTTGGGACTTTTTATCAAGGGTGTGTCTGGGGTAGAGTGGGTGCACTAACTTTTTTTTTTTTTTTTACTCCCAAAGGTTTTTTGTTTAGTGTGCGGGAGGAGAGACGGTGTGCAAACTGAGTAGGGATGTTCAACCAAGTGTGTGGCCTAAGACGATTGGACACGAGTGCTTAAAACTATGTTAGAAAATTAATAAATATATAAAATAAGGAAAAAAATTAACTAAAGATACCTTTCTTCCAGACTTGTTTAGGTTGTCTGTGGGTAACAGGTGGAATGCGAATTCGTTTTAACTGCTTTTGGGGCTTTTATTTATGATGTGTGGGGGAGGTAGTCGAGGTACGCCAACTCAGTGGGGGTGAGGGTGGTGGTGGTGGGGGGGGGGGGCCCTCTGTATTCAATTTTTGATGTCTTCTTGGGGACAGACCGGCATATAACCACCACTGGAAGGCTGTACTGATCCACATGTCAAGTTTGTGGCGTCCAGCATGAGAGCATGCAGATTCACCAGAGTTGGACGGTGGCAGCTCAAAGGAGAACCAGGACCAGGATCCGGACAACAGTGGAAGAACCGTGAGCCCTTCTCTTCTCCATCATCCAACCTCACCTCAAGGCCTCCGTGTCCCTCCCCCACACTCCCGATGCCCGAATCGACGCTGGGGAGCTCGGGGGCTTCGTCCTGGTGTAACATCTGGATGGATTCATTGTCCAAACTCAACTGAATGGAGCTTTTGATGAAAATTTCTTCAAATGGAGATTTTTCATTTCCTCCATGTTTACCTTCTGATTCTTCTACCTCATGCTCACGCTGATGCTTCTCAATCTTCTCATAGTCTGAAATAACTGGCATCACCTCACTGCTGGACTTTGAGAGCTTGTTGACAACCTCCAGGAAGCAGTGCCGAGTATCCTTCATTTCCCCATCCTGGTCCATGAGAGGTCCCACATGGCCATAGGGTGAATCAGGGTCACATGGCTGCAGGTCTCCCAATGTGAGGGAGGCCACAGGAGGAGCAGAAGGCCATAGCTGAGAGTTCTTGGGGTGTAAGAAGCTGACTCTGGTGGTCTTCACCATCATCATCTTCTCTACCAGAGCTCCAAGATACCCAAGTCCTCCAGGGTAGCAAAGTTCTTCAGGGTCACTACAGCCAACGGAGTTCACTGGGAGGATGTCCACTGGACAGAGGAAGGACTGGAAGGATTCGCTGTTGAAAGGAGGACTTGCCCACTTCTGAAGATAAGCAGAAGATCTGAAGGTGAATGGACTATTTAGTTTTTTCTTTACTCTCTGGATTACAGTATTTCTAGGGTCACTCATGGTGTAGTGGTAGTGACTTTGGTGAAGGGGGTGTGGGTTCAGTTCCCACTCAGTCCATCCGTCCATGTGTTGTCTTTGTGTTAATAGGGTAATAGGCTACTAGGTCTCAGGGGCTGCATCTTTAGCAGGTAAGCCCTGACTTCTTTCTCCACAACCACATTGTCCAGATCTTCTCTCTTTCGGGGGGATCCGAAGGCGTTCCCGGGTGAGATGGGAGACCATCTATCCAGCGTGTTCTGGGTCATCCTTGGGGCCTCCTCTCAGTCAGCCATGACCGCAACATCTCACCAGGAAGACGTCCAGGAGGCATCCTGACTCGATGCCCGAGCCACCACATCTGGCTCCTATCAGTGGTTTGACTCTTGAGCCCCTTCTCGGATGACCGAGGTCCTTATCCTCTTAGGGAAAGGTGGGGTGCGCATGAGGAGGAAACTTATTTCAATCACTTTTATCCTCAATCTTGTTCTTTCGGTCACAACCCACAGCTCGGGACCATAGGCAGACCACCAAACCGGTTACCTTTGGCCTCACCTCCGTCAGCAAGACTGACAGTACAAAGTCTAGATCACTGCAGAAACTACACCGATCCACCAGTCCAACTCCCGCTCCATTTACCCCATACTCATGGACGACAGAACCTCTCCCATTCATACTGTTGCTAAGTGGAAACTGAAACCTGATCCTTGCAGCAAAGTCAGACGGATGGACCACTACACCATCAGTGAATTTAATTACCAGTTGTTTTGATATTTCTTATTGTGGAGAGTGTTGGTTATAAATGATAAAGACAGGAGGTATCTGGTAGTTGTAGTAGTTCTGGCAAACCTACGTTCTGCAGGGAGGATTTTCGTGGGTCTGGTAGTCGTGGACCTCGAATTTTCTTAAAGGCGTAAACCCTAAAAACAGAAATACATTGCCTTGGAAAGTATTTACAATATTTTTGTACACAGTAATGTAATTATATCCAGTATTTGCTTACCAGTGGGTCTTGTCTGTCTTATAGATGAGAAAAGCTAAACAGATGGCAAAGGCTATTCCTGAGACTGTCACCACCAAAACCAGCCACAAGGAGTCTGACAAAGACCAGACAAATTTGTGATTGGGGTATGAAAAAAGCGCATCTCCAAAAGTATTTTTGTCTAATTAAATAGTTAAATTGTTGCACTTTCAATCCGGATTGAGAAATCTAAATTTAGATAATTTATGTAGCAGATTAAAACCCAAACATCAAAACCTTTAATTAAAACTCTCATTTGAAACCCTAACCTAGATTCAAAACCCTAACTCAAAAGCCTAATTCTGACTTGAAACCCTGTTTTGAAACTCTTATGTCAAGCTTGAAAGTAACTAATATCAAACACCATAATTTATTTGAAAACCCTAACCTTCTTTTTCGTGCAAAACTCTAACCTTTGGTTGAAAGCCTATTCCTCACTTGAACCTGAAGCCCAGAATTCAGAATTTGAACCCTATTTTTCAACCATAACCGGATCAGAATTGTGCGTCAGACACGGGCAGTGTGTGTGATGAAGAGAAACCCACCAGCTTCCATCCCGATATCCGACGTCCACCGTGCGGAGGCGCTCCAGTCGCTCCAGACCGACTTTAGTTCTTTATCCGAAGATTTTACCCGAACACGAACCTCGTACTCCGTACCTCGCACCAACTGGTCCACACTTAGCTCGGATCTGCACAACCGATTGCAATCTTTATCCTCTCTGTGCACTGTCGCCCCCTAGTGAAGGTAAACATTTATTTAGACATTTAAAAATAGTTGGAAGGAAAAAAAAAACTTAATATTATTAAAAAATAATAAGTTTAGAATTTCTAGTGGAAAAAGTTATAATTGAGATTTTTAAAACTCAAGAAGTAAACTGAATTATTACTAGAATTTATTGCTATTTTTTCAATAAAAAGGCAGAACGTTGTATTATTATTACTACATGGAAAAACAATAATCAATATATTTTTCAAAAAGATTGTGGGATATTTATAAAAATTGTCTCTTTGTTTGGGTAACCAGGCTAGATTATTACATTTTTGAGGGAAAAGACCATAATATTTCCAGAATACGTGAGGGAAAATTATGTGAAAAAGTTTTTTTTCTGAGAAAAAAAAATGGCATCATACAAAAGAAAATTTATAACAGGTAGAGAAAATGTTTACTATTATGAGAATAATGTATAGTTTCAAGAGGAAAAAGGCAGAATACTATATGAGCAAAGTCATTATTTTGTAGGGCAAGACGGCAGAATATATTCAAACAATAATGGAAGTGGGAAAAAAAAAGTAAAAGTGGAAAACAAAAGTAGCATTTGGGGGGGGAGAGCAAGAGCATAAGATACTATCTTTTATTTTTGAGTGATAAAAGGCATGTTAATGAGTTGAGTTAAAAAACTCCCACTCCCAAAACATCTACCACTAACCAACCCCCCCCCCCCCCATTTTTTTGCCTTCCTTTACCACTTGAAAAAAAAATGTATTATTGCATCTTTTCTCTACGAAAAAAATAATTGGAATATTCTGCTTTTAAAAATACATTTTAACGTTTGCAGCCATATTCTGTAAAAAATATGATAACTCTTGATTCTAGTGGTATTTTGACCAAATCACAGTCATGTAATTAACACCCCTAGGAATTGTTTTAAATTACTAAAAAAGAAAATAAAAACACCCTAACATATCTCCTTTAATTTTATGTTGTGCATTTGGACAGCGTGTATTAGTTACACACATTCCAGGGCTCATCGGCCATCTTCCACTCCAGCTGAAAGCTGAACCGCGGGTTCCACTCTCGCTTGGGAGCCACCCAGGAAATTGTGGTCTGGTTGATTTGAGGCTTTTCCGGCGGAGGTAATTTTACTGCACACACACAGAAACACACACTCGTAAAGTGAGGTTTGCCAAAGGGTCTGCAGAAGAATTCCAAACAAAACGTTAACAGGGCATAACGAGCATGGAGTCGCTATGTCACGAAGCGATGGAAGTATAAATGTTTTGGCTATTTGAGCTCAACCAGCACAAGCTGCCTCGACGGGCTGTACAAGAGGTCTGAAAACAAACCAAACAGTGCAAGAACGACGACTTGAGCGCACTGTATGTACGTAGCTAAAGCGGAGACAAGTGATAAGCGACGTTACAGACTGTAGAAGATATGAAAACAAAACAACCGGGGGACAAGAGTGTGTCTAGTGCATGTAGCTAAAACATAGACTCGTGTCAAATGAATGGGGTGAGGTTATCCTAGCTATCGAAAATAGCACACTTGTAGCAAAATACACAAAGTACACCAAACCCAAGTACAAATTTTGTCCATCGTGTAATCACGTTGATCACTGTAACCTTGCTATGTTGCGTACTTGGTGCCTGTTGAACTAAAAATGGTTTTGTAACAACCAATTAGGGGAAAACTAGTTTGCTGCCCAAGCGGGCTGCAATCAAAGTCCAAACAGGTCAAACTCACAACGACTCGTATTGGCTAGCATACAGCATACAGGGGGATGGTTGAAATGGCTTGAAAACATGGACGACCACAGTACCAGTAGCGCTACTGACTGGACGATTGACTCATTAGTTCATGTCACATGTGGTATTTGATCGCGACGTCGCCTCCACGCTCACCGTGACAGGCCGGTCTGTAGGACATCATCACGTTGGAGCAGTTGAACCAGATTCTCAGCCTGTGGCGTTGCTGAAACTGAGCACAGGCATTGGTTTCCATGTGAGTAGAGCACCCTTGCCAAATATAGCAAAGTACAAATATTCTGTTATTGCACTTAAGCGGTATATATATATATGTATATATTTTTTTTTTTGTTTGTTTTTTTTAATCGAGTATGCCCATTCATTTATTTTTTACGCCCTTACTTTCACATAGAGCTCGTGCACTTACGTCATCAAATCACATCACTGGCCGGAAGTGCTGGTCAAACAAAGCATTCTTATATGCAAAGTCGGTTGGAGACGACGCGAAAATACGTCTTATAGCGCGACGCCCAGAGTTTTGTCCAATACCGTTAAACATTTAGAAGGTGATAATAACCGAAGGTACGTGGAAAAATGAGAGACACCTGGCATAGAGGACACATATTTAATGCCGAAGTCAATGTTTTTGCTGACAAGAAAGTGGACTGTGAACCCGCTTCCGCTTGTCTTAGACAACTGGATCCACACATGGATCTGGTGAGTAAGTCATCGAGATTTACACGGAAGAGTTTGAAGGCATAGAAAAGTCTGGACGCATACAAATACTTCGTTGCTGGATCTGTTCTCAATCAAGAATCAATCCCACATAGCAATGGAGCCATTCAGATTTTTTCAATACAAATAGCAATATTTAAATAAATGACCCCTGGTTTTACACAAACTCACATTCATTAACTATGATTGGAAGAAAAAAAAAGACAGCGAGTCGGCTCCTCCGTACACAAACTGTGTTGTGGCCACACGTTCAGTAAACCTCTCCATGACGGACGTTTTTTTAAAATATGCACTGTTTTCAAATGAGTCCAATGCGTATTTAAAAAAAGAAAAACCGCTTGGATAGGCTTCAGCCCCCGTACCTGGAAGCCCGTTGCGGCCACACTTTAATCTATATAAACCTCTGTGTGACCAGCGGTTTATTTTCTTTTTTTCCAATACGCATTAGACTCATTTGAGAACAATACATATTTAAAAAAAAAAAAAAAAACATGTCGGGGGTAGGTTTACGGAAGCTTGACGTGTGGCTGCAACACGCTTCGTGTATGTTGGAGACAATTTCCTGTCATTTTTTTTGAGTTTGTTTTTTTAATGCATTGTTCTCAAATGAGCCAATTTGGGATTATAAATACTTCTTTGGAATTGATCTTTTCTCATCTTTTCAGCTGGTATTTTATAGAATGATCTCTTTGAATATCTGTCTCGTCTGTTGTAACAACCAACAGCACAACAAATCTCGGGCATTGTGAATATTCTGCTCCGGTTCAATGTCCCCCACACTGTCGAGCAACTCTTTTTGACCGGCAATATGGCGCCGTGAAAATGGTGACGTCAGGTGTACGAGCTCTATACAGATACTGTGTTGCCCCATTACTTGCGATGGCTGTGGACCGAGCGCTGCCACAAATTTAGACAACCAGAAAGGATTTAGAACTGCTATCGATGTTATAAGATAGCGCCAAATTACAGCCAATTTCGGAATGAAGCACCTCAAGTCACTTTCTTTGGCACCAAGATGCCATAAGATGGTGCCAAAGCACAACTTCTGTCTATGGGAAGCTGTTCAACTTACTTCAAAACACTGTACTTTAAGACGAAAGATGATGAAAAACACTTATTTTGTCTGAATGAAGTTCCTTAGCCACTTCAAAAGTGTTCCTTGACACCAAAATGCCACAGAATGACACCAAATCACTACCTTTGTCGAAAAATGAAGTTCTTCAATTCACTTCAACATTGTTCCTTGGCACCAAGAAGCCATAAGATGGCACCAAAACACTACTTTTGTCCCCAACCCACTTGAAGTAAGTTCTATGGAATCAAGACAAGACATGGGATGGCACCAAAGCATAAAGTCTGAGCACAAATAGAGTAGAGGTCTGGTTGGGGTGGTTAAATGAAGAAATAGGTGAATTTGTGAGTTTCAAATGCCAAAGATGGGGCAGAAATCTGTAATTGCGCTTCAAATCTACTCAAGTAGAGAGTACTTTTAGCACGTGTGGTAGCGCAGCCCCGTGCGGATCCTCCGGGGAAGGGACTTACCCTGCTTCGCCTGCCAAAGACCAGCGAGCATATCTGCAGCGAGGAAGGTGTCGACGCGTCCACTGGCCGAAGGAGGCACTGAGACTTGTAATGTCCGCTATTCAAATGAGAACAATGAAAACACATTTTTTCATTTCTTAACCCTGCCTTAAAGCACTCATTTAAAATTGTAGCCTTTTTTGAAAACCCAGTCTGCATGTTTCCTAAACCCACGATACCAACCTTGGCTGTAGACCTCATTTGAAATGCTAGCCACATGTTTGTCCTTGTAACTTATGCCAACCCATTCAAACGCTCGGGTGAAACAACCAAAATGTCCCCAACACGGCATCACCAGTTTGAGATGTTTGCAGTATTTCCTTACCCCTGCCTTTCCGCGTGTAAGCTGCATGGTGCCCTGCCGTCGGCCGTGCGCGCGTCCGAGTTGTTCCAAATGCAAGTGATGGTTTGATCGTAGTCGTTGAAGCAGTTAAGGCCTGAGAGTACCATACAAATACGGATACATACACATTAGCCAATATTTGAGAGATGCTCAGTTATGTTTTTTTGCAGATGATGCCAATCTATATGGCTACTTTCGTCATTTTGATAGCGTAAAAAGCAATGTTTCTGAGTGGGCTCACTCTCGCGGTAAATGAACGAATCCATCCAGCCACCCATTACCGCTTTTCCGGGTCGGGTCGCGGGGGAAGTAGCTTCAGCACGGATACCCAGACTTCCTTTTCCCCAGCCACTTCTTCCAGCTTTTCCGAAGGGATCCTGAGGCGTTCCCAAGCCAGCCGAGAGACATAGTCTCTTCAGCGTATCCTGGGTCGTCCACGGGGTCTCTTTCTGGTGGGATATGATGCCCCAGCCACCTCATCTGGCTCCTCTCAATGCGGAGGAGCAGTGGCTCGACACTGAGCCCCTCCCGGAGGACTGAGCTTCTCACCCTATCTCTAAGGGAGAACCCGGACACCCTGTGGCAGAAACTAATTTCGGCCGCTTGTAGCTGGGATCTTGTTCGTTGTCACGACCCACAGCTCGTGCCCATAGGTGAGGGTAGGAACATAGATCAGAACTGGAAAATTGAGAACTTTGCCTTTCGACTTAGCTCCCTCTTTACCACAACGGACCGATACAAAGTCCGCATCACTGCAGACGCTGCACCGATCCGTCTGTCGATCTCCCGCTCCATTTTTCCTTCACTCATGAACAAGACCCCAAGATTCTTGAACTCCTCCACTTGGGGAAGGATCTCACCCCCAATCTGGAGAGGGCACGCCACCCTTTTCCGACTGAGGATTTGGGGGTGCTGATTCTCATCCCAGCCGCTTCACACTCAGCTGCGAATTGCTCCAGTGAGAGCTGGAGATCACGGCTTGAAGAAGCCAACAGGACCACATCATCCGCAAAGAGCAGAGATGCAATGCTGAGGCCACCAAACCGGATACACTCTTCACCTCGGCTGCGCCTAGAAATTCTGTCCATAAAAGTTACGAACAAAATCGGTGACAAAGTGCAGCCTTGGCGGAGTCCAACTCTCACCGCAAACGAGTCCGACTTATTGCCGGCAATGCGGACAAAACTCTGACAGTGGTCGTGCAGGGAGCGAACAGTTTGTATCAGAGGGTTCGGTACCGAATACATGAACGAATCACTGAGTTGAATGTTCCAACTGCATAACGTTACACTACAGTACATTTAGTAACTTTGAAAACAATATATTTGCTGTTGCTCTTTAACCAAATGATGCCAAATGTTAATGGCTATTTCAATTGTTTTGATAATACACAGCAGAACAGTGCTGTAGTAATAGTAGTAGTAGTAGTAGTAGTAGCAGTAAAATGTTGTCCTCTATTGGTACACCAAAGAATCACTGAGTAAAAGTCATTAAACTGTGCATGTGGCTTAAACTTTTTTTTACAATTCAGTTGTATTTTTCAGCACAGTTCAATTTTAATTTAAAGTACAATTAATTTGCCTTTATTTTTTTTGAACTGTCTTACGACATTGAGGTGTTATTGGTCAAACAGTTCATACTGTTATATTAAGTATACTTTAATAAAATCTCTTTTTTTTTTGATGAACACTTGAGAATACTCGTGGTACGCTGTCCAACAAAAGTATCCACCCCTTTGGGCTTTTATCCATTTTTTAATGTTACAATCTTCAATTGAAAATTCCTCATCTAATCCTTATTTGGTGGATATGCACAAAATAGTTAAATGACAACTATAACTGTTCACCGTCCTCTAGTCGGTCCTTTGTAGAGCCAGCCACCTTTTTTGGCAATCCGCAAGTCGTTTTTGATGCGTTTCCCTGAGTTTGGCACTTGATGGTATTGGGATTTTTACCATTCCACAAAGGAAAAATACTGCAGTTCCTTCAAGGTTGACGGTCACTTCTAGACTTTGCTCAGGAACATCACAACATTCCGCACCAACCATCTTTCCCTCGACTCAAACCGTGTTTCCAATTGACTGCTGTTGTCAAACATCCCCACAGCGGGATGCTGCAGCCAGCACGTTTCACAGTGGGGAGAGTGTTCTTGGGGGATTAGTCGTGCTGTGTATGCACAAGGTATAGATTTCCTTGATGGCTGAAAACATCTATTTTAGTCTCACATGACCTTAGTTAGCGCCTTCCTCCATACATTTTGAGAGTCACCTTTTTGCAAACTCAAATCCCTATTTGCACAGCAATATCTCTCTTATATTGTCACATTTTTGATGTCGTGTGGCTCAATTGACCTTTTATTTAAGTGTTGTATATGGGGGAAGTGCTGCACAAAATACAAGTATGACTCACTGGCATGCTGGCTTTCGTTACACGTTATGGCGGCCCCTAGCCAACGCATCAAATGAAGAAGAACAACAAAAAAAATGATCCTCATGGTTGCTTTGTGGTTCGGATGCAGTTCGGATGCAGGATGTGGAACTCACTGCTTCTTCCTCCTTCTGATTCTGCGTCCAAATACACACACAGATGGATACAAACACAGACAGGTGAAGAAAAACAGAAGTGAAAATGCTCGTGTCTGCGATTCACTTCCACTTGCGCAGCAAACACCTGTGAGGTGCTTTTATCCCAAAAAGTCAAAATATTAGCAATAGTTGAACAGCATGATACCGCAGTCATGTACAGAAGGGCATCCATCCATTTTCTTTGGCGCTTATCCTATCGAGGGTCGTGGGGAGTGCTGGAGCCTATCCCAGCTGTCAACGGGCAGGAGGCAGGGTACACCCTGAACTGGTTGCCATCCCGTTGAAGGGCACATGGAGACAGACAACAGTTGCACTCACAATCACACCTATGGGCAATTTAGAGTGTCCAATTAATGTTGCATGTTTTTGGGATGTGGGAACGCCTCACAAGCAGGTGCGGGATTGAACCCGGGATCTCGGAACTGTGAGGCTAACGCTTTACTAGATGATCCACCGTGAAGCCCAGAATGTGGCAAATTATTTCTGCTTTTAATCTGTTTTTTCGTGAATTAATGAATGTAGTAAATGCATTTTTTTTTGTGGCTTCAGTATGTGTGCTGTATTTCCCAGGTCAGAATTGGAATTCTCAACTTGCTCAATATTCACGATTGTCACCTGTTTCTCCTTTTTTAAATGCGTTGCAAATAATATCATCCGTGTAAAAGATTTCAGCCCCCACCCCAAAAAAAAACCCAGCCTTTAGAAGCCATTAAAATAGCCATGAGAAACTATTACTGTAGTTCATCACATAATTCTTTCCATGGCAAAATGGTCAAATGAATTGTCTCAATGTGCCAAGCAGATTTTGATACCTTTCCATTGGACTTCCCATCATCATTTTTTTCCCAGGTGAATCTTGACTTTCTTTAACAAAGAGAAATGTGCACAACATTAGCTGTCCTGTGTCTATATTTTTTTCTTATTTTTGTGCAATGTACCACAGCAGCTGTACATTTAACCAATGTTCTATAACCGAACAACAAAAGAACTGAACATGATAGATGGATAGATTTAGACTTCAACTTTAAACTCTAGAAAACTATTATCGTTGTAACGTGTGTGTATGTGTGTATGCGTGCACCAGTGCCATCCCATTACCTGGAAAGAAGCAGGGCAGCATCTGTTTTATACCGTTTGACATCATAAAAGCCTTTCCAAATTTCTGCCTGAATTGGATGTTTGGAACCCTCACTCGTTTGTTTTTGAGTATGATTTCAGACAATGGGACACTTTTTGTTTTGTGGTTTCCTTGCAAGGAGGAAGTCATGAGCCTCACTTACCTGTTTTTGTGGTTTAGGTTTTAAAAAAAAAAAGGGTAGTATGTTCCATTTGTGATTTTTCTTGTGCTTTTGAACAAAGCCTCAAGCCTTGCTCACTCACTTGCTCTTATACGCTTAAAAGAATTGTCACAAAACGGGTTAACTTTGTGAACATCTGCTCCACTCGCCGTTGTGTTTAGCAGCCTGTTATTTATTTATGTCCGTCTGTCTTATCTATCTTGATCCCCCTTTTGAAAAGTGGCGAGGAGCACGTGCCTGAGCGTGATTTGCGTGTGTGTGTGGCATGACTCGTTTGAATAATTTCCCCGTTTGATTGCCAATTTAAGACAGCCACTTCCCCCTCGTCACTTCCGCGCTCTCTCGCTTCCTCCGCCTGGTCTCGCTCCATCTCGATTTCAAACGTTCAGTTCTCATCAGGCCACCACGGTTGCTTTCAGGGACCGTTTAAAAAATATGCACACCTGTATCCCGTTTTTAGCTTCGACAAATCAACTGAGGGAGATCCCCCAAGCCCGCCAGCTCATCAGGTGTCGTTGCCTTCAGGGACAGATCAATTTCACAGCTGTATGCAGACAGACAGACGTGAGTTCAAACTGTCTCTGATAGGAAAAGCTCACTAAATACAACTCAAATCAGCACTCATGCTCAAATATAAATATTAGTACTATCCTGTAGTTTGCCACACAGTGTTTCCACTCGACCTCGTCTTTCGGTTGCTTTTTAGATGTTGCGTCCACTTTTGCGTAAGTGTACAATGGGGACAGGAAGTGGGTGCGTTGTGCGCGCAAAACTCATTCCATCTCATGCAGGTGAGGAAAGGATGAGTGAAGGGAAAGCCCAAATGGCACAAAAAGATAAGCCAAAACGGTCTCTTTTTTTCAGGTTTTTTGTTCTATTTTATGCAACTCATTTTTGTCGGAGGCCTCAGAGGGTCGTTATGACTGAAACCACCAAAATCTTTAATATTTGCACATAAAATTGATGTAACTACTTTTGAAACTAACAATCAAGGGTAATGGGTTTTTCAACTATTGTTCATGTTTGGTAATACAAAAATGCAATATCTCAGTGTTATCGTTTATGATATGACAATTTGAAATTTTTGTACAGATTTGAACAAGAATCATGGAAGTTGACAAACATGATTTGCTTTCGCGGCCCACACAAAATCATGTGGCGGGGCGGATCTGGCCCGCGGGCCTCGAGTTTCACACCTGTATGTTGAAGGATGTAATTGCGGAAAATAGTAAAACTTTGTACAGCAGAAACGTGGAAATCAAATCCCTCAACATTGCTAAAACTGATAAAAAATTACATGTCAAATGTGGAGTGCCATTTTGAAGCTGGCACACTCTGAGAAAAGCAACATTTTGGCATGTTTCTAAACATTTTTTAAAAACTGGTGTGAATGTTCGAGAGTCACTTGTTGACACAGAACTAGATTTGTCTATAGTCAAATTCAAATGTTAAATGTTGCCCCTAATTCTTACATTTAAACGTAGATTTAAATATGAATAGTAAATTTGAATGTCAATTATTTATAAACGAATATACATCTTCAATCTAAATGTTAAATGGAAAATATAAATAATATTAAATCAAAATGTTACATTTCTACCTATAAATAAATGTTAAAACCCAAATGGTAAATGTAAAATCTAAATGTGAAATATACATCTAAATGAGAAATTCTAAATATATATGTAATGAGAAATCCTAAATTTAAATATAAAATGTCATGTAAATCTTGCATTTTTTAGCTCAATGTTAAAGGCTAAATCTAAATATGCAATATATGTACATCTAAATGTTAAGTACATTTCTAAACGTTACATGTTAACTAGCCATCCATCCATTTTCTTTGCCGCTTATCCTCACAAGGGTGGTGGGGAGTGCTGGAGCCCATCCCAGCTGTCAACAGGAAGCAGGCAGGGTACACCCTGAACTGGTCGCCACCCAATCGCAGGAGACAAATAGCCGCACTCACGATCACACCTAGGAGCAATTTAGAGTGTCCAATTAATGTTGCATGTTTTTGGAATGTGGGAAGAAACCAGAGTGCCCGGAGGACACCAACGCAGGCACGGGAAGAACATGCAAACTCCACACAGGCGGGGCCGGGATTGAACCTGGGGCCTCAAAACTGTGCATTACCAGCTGAGCCACCGTGCCGCCAATGTTAACTATATACATCTAAATGTTAAAAGTATATCAAAGTGTTGAATGTAAATGTTTCATACATAGTCGAATGTTAACTATACTGTCCATACAATTATTTAATCTATATCTAAATATTACATCTATATACATCTAAATGGAAATGTTAGAGAAATGTTATTTGGGCGGAAAAAAAAAAACGCAAATCCAAACTGCCGACAGGTGGAAGTACCAAAATAAAAGCTTAAGGTTAGACTGTGTCTGAACTCCCCTTAAAATAACACGAAAATCATCTCATCTGGGGAATTGCACTTTGATATTTCATCAAACTATAATCTCTGTCAAAGAGTCCACCCTAAAAGTGTTCAAACATCATACAAAGGAACCTTTAGAATCAAAGCCCCGGGCGTTGCTAATACTGTTAAAACATTGTCAAGCAAAGATCTTGATGCGGGTGAAAATGTCAACGCATCATACTTCAAAGCCCTGACAGCCCCAAGAATATGAACATAAATCATAATCAAACCCTCAACCTTGACGCAAATCAGGGGTGCCGCTCGGGCTACTTGAGGGGGGCTACAGGCCTCTCAAAGAAAATGATGTCACAAATTATTTGGGTTATATGTGTTTATGGTGAAGTTTTCTTGTCACACCATCTCTAAAACCGATCTTCAGCCCCCCCCCCACCAAAAAAAAAAAGTTAAAAAAAATACTCTGTTTTTTGACAAACTTTTTTTTTTTTGGGGGGGGAGGGGTGCCCAAACTTCCAAACTAGCAACGCCCCTGTCACACATCAAAGCCGCCCCACCATTGCTACATTTGAAACCATCGTGCAGAGGAAACTTTAACGTCAAACCCACAACCGTTGCACACTTCAGCAGACAGACACACACACAGATTGACAGAACGTTCAATTGATCAAATCGACAGAATGATAGATACACATATCAGTCAACTGAAAGACAGATGGACAGACCGATCAACAAAAAGATTAAATCCTAAAAAGGTCAAAAAAGTTGTTCTTAGAAAGAGATAGAAACTTGTATACTTCAGTAGTTCACATAAAAAAAAAATTGACAACAAAGCATAATTTCTCCAGAACTTCGTCAGCCATATTATTAGCACATCATCATTCAGTTCTGAAGCAACTCCAACCAGCTCCCTGTCCATTCTCGCTGCGGTTTAAGACAAACGCTCAAGCTCATTTCAGCATTTTTTCCTCACATGTTCAATGCGATTAATATCAGGACTTTTCCCGAGAGTCCAATGTTTTGTTCTTTTTGTTGGATTCGCTTTGTGTTCGGGTCTTCAAAGCATTGGAAGCCCCCTCATTGCCTGCAAGTGCGACCACACTTCCTGACACTGGCTAGCACATTTCACGCCGGGATGCCTTGATAAGTTTTGAGATTTCTTTGCATGCAACACAGATTTAAAACAACATATGCCAGACTGAGAACATAACGGCCTGCTGCTTGTTTCACAGTAGTTAGAGAGTTCTTTTTTGTTGTTGTTGTTGGTAACCTGAAAAACTCACCCCAAGAAGCACTGCACCTTGTCAATATGTATTCCAGAAAATTCCAGTCTCGTCAGGTTCAAGGTTTTTCAGTGATGATCGTCTCTTTTGTTTATTTCTTTAGCATCCATTTTTTCAGACTGCTTGTTTTCTTTGATGTTTGTACGGTGTCCTTGGGGGCCTTTAAAAGGTGCCTATGTATGAAATGAACTATTATTATTCATTACAAAGGATCAGAAATATATATATATTGATAAATGTTTTAAAATGTTGCACTTGTAAAAGGGATAGAAATTGACTCACCCATCAGAAGTCTGACTGAACCACTGAAATGATTTGTGATTAAAGGATTGAGCGGTGAGCATGAAAGGAAAGAGGCGTGTCTACTTGCGGCGATGGCCACAACAAGATTGTTCTTCCACCCACGATGGAAACAAGACTTGTTATATTTGTTGCTTTATTTTCGTGTCTCTCCCCCCAAAAAAATCGGTTTGACTAAATGTATTTATTTTTAGTCATTTTTCTCATCAGATAAATGCTCTATTGTAAATAAAACGAAGATTAAGAAACATTTGTAACATTAATTATTGGCCAGCAACCAGTTCAGGGTGTACCGCGCCTCCTGCTCAATGAAAGCTGAGATTGGCTACAGGACTCCTGTGACCCTCGTGAGGATAAGTGGCAAAGAAAATGGATGGATGGATGGATGGATGGATGGATGGATGGATGATGGATGGATGGATGGATGGATGGAGGATGGATGGATGGATGGATGGATGGATGGATGGACAAATATGGGGCAGCACGGTGCCACAGCTGTAGAGCGCTGGCCTCACAGTTCTGGGCACCAGGGTTCTATCCCAGCGCCGCCTGTGTGGGTTTTCGCTGGGCACTCCGGTTTCCTCCCATATTAAAAAAAAAACATGCATTACTTGGAGACTCTAAAAAAAATGCCCCCACGTGTTACTGTGAGTATTCTTGTCTCTTACTCTCTCTTACTCTCATACTCTTGTCTGTCCCCATGTGCCCTGCGATTGGCTGGCAACCAGTCCAGGGTGTACCCTGCCTCCTGCCCGATGACCGCTGGGATAGGCTCTGGCACTCCCAGGACTCTTGTGGGGATGAGCGGCTCAGAAGATGGATGGATATTAGAAGTGTACGAATGGAAGTTTCTGTCTCCCATTTAGGCTCTTTTATCACTGACAGGTCAATACAATTCTTAAATGTTAGAATACAATGAAGCAAATAAGTATTTGAACACCCTGCTATATTGCAAGTTCTCCCACTTAGAAATCATGGAGGGGTCTGAAATTTTCATCGTAGGTGCATCTCCACTGTGAGAGAGATAATCTAAAAAGAATAATCCAGAAATCACAGTGTATGATTTTTTTAATGATTTATTTGTGTGATACAGCTGCAAATAAGTATTTGAACACCTGTCTATCAGCGAGAATTCTGACCTTCAAAGACCCGTTAGTCTGCCTTTAAAAGTCCACCTCAACTCCATGTATTATCCTGAATCAGATGTAACTGTGTCAGGTCGTCACCTGCATAAAGACACCTGTCCACCCCATACAATCAGTAATACTCCAACTTGTAACATGGCCAAGACCAAAATGCTGTCCAAATACACCAGAGACAAAATTGTACAACTCCACACGCCTGGAAAGGGCAAGAAATTGCCAAGCAGCTTGGTGAAAAAAGGTCCACTGTTGGGGCAATCATTAGAAAATGAAAGAAGTTAAACATGACGATCAATCTCAATCGGAGTGGAGCCCCATGCAAGATATGAGGTATCAGCCCAGGACTACGCGACAGGTCTTGGTCAATGACCTGAAAAGAGCTGGGACCAACGTTTCCAAGGTGACTGTTGGTGTTACACTAAGATGTCATGGTTTGGAATCATGCATGGCACGGAGGGTTCCCCTCCTTAAACCAGGACGTCAAGGCCTGTCTTAAGTTTGCCAATGACCATTTGGATGATACAGAGGAATCTTGGGAGAAAGCTTTGTTGGTCAGAAAATTTAACTTTTTCGTCATAATTCGACTGGAGGAAGATGAATGATGAGTTTCATCCCAAGAACACCATCCCTACTGTGAAGCATGGGGGTTGTAGCATCATGCTTTGGGGGTGTTTTACTGCACATGGGACAGGATGACTGCAGTGTACTAAGGAGAGGATGACCACGGCCATGTATTGTGAGATTTGGGGGAACAACCTCTTTCCCTCAGTCAGAGCATTGAAGATGGGTCATGGCTGGGTCTCTTTCAACATGACAATGACCCGAAGAACACAGCCAGGAAAACCAAGGAGTGGCTACGTAAGAAGCATATCAAGGTTCTGGCGTGGCCTACCCAGTCTCCAGACCTAAACCCAATAGAAATTCTTTGGAGGGAGCTGAAACTCCTTGTTTCTTAGTGACAGCCCAGAAACCTGTCTGATCTAGAGAAGATCTCTGTGGAGGAGTGGGCCAAAATCTCTCCTGCAGTGTGTGCAAACCTGGTGAACAACTACAGGCAACATTTGACCTCTAATTGCAAACAAAGGCTACAGTACCAAATATGAGCATTGGTTTCCTCAGGTGTTCAAATACTCATTTGCAGCTGTATCACACAAATAAATCGTTAAAAAAAATAATCATACATTGTGATTTCTGGATTTTTCTTTTTAGATTATCTCTCTCACAGTGGACATGCACCTATGATGAAAATTTCAGACCCCTCCAGGATTTCTAAGTGGGAGAACTTGCAAAATAGCAGGGTGTTCAAATACTTGACTGTAAAAGGAAAAGAGCAAGGCCTCCTCAAACCTGTTCAAAGGCAACTGCAGGAGATTTTGTCATCTGGTGATTTTCCCCATGTTGCTTTCTGTGGATCGTTTCTGCTTTAAGGCAAAAAATGTTGACATTGGAAATTCCCTTCCAACGTGAACAGAAACCCACCTGCTTTTCATTTCAAACTGTATCATAGCATCTGACCAACTTTTATCATTCCATTTGCATATTTTTCATTGGACCTAATGAGCAAAAAAAGGTCCGATCTCTGTTCTTTTTTTCCTCTTTTGTTTTTGTTGTACTGATTTGAGAGATATCCTGCTTTATTTTGTTATATTGACCTGCAGACATAGCATTTTGGAATTATTTCTAAGTTTCAATTATTTTTATTTATTAAGCAAGTTTCTTTCGGCTTGTCCCTTTCGGGGTCACCACAGCGTGTCGTTTGGCACAATTTTTACGCCGGATGCCCTTCCTGACCCAACCCTTCTCAGGGAGTGGAGGCCCCAAAGGGATATGAACCCACAACCCCTTGTTTTCCAAACCAGTGCTCTAACCACTGAGCTACGGGGGCCTCAATTATTTCATTTATTATTTTTGAATGATAATACATTTTATCACATGACATTATGTTTTTTTTATGTGTTATTATTTAGGAGCAAACATATGCATTTACTTATTTGAATTTGATACATGAGGAATATTATTTTAACACAATTTGGGATCATTTGACAGCTTAGTAATATTAGTCTACACTCTTTGCTGCCATGAGTCATTTTAGTAGCAAATATCAAAAATGTTGTCAGAAACTTACATGTGTTTTATCCATCCATAGTATTTAACACAATAAATAGGTTACTGTATGGAGTGGTTTTCTGCAATTTTATTAGGATGTGTAGGCGTTATTTCCACCTTATGATTTATTCACCAGCAAAATATAGTGGTTATCCAATACTTTATCTCTATTTAAATGAATATGAGATAGTTGTAATATTACATAACACTATTGATGATTATTTAGTTGTATTTATCATTTCTGTAGCAGTTTTCCTGCAAATTCAAAATGGTGAACTGAGCACTCTGCTGCCCTTTAGTGGGCACCTGAAATTCACCAACCAGGCGACGAAAATATTGGTAACGCCTCTATATAATAATAATAATAATGATGATAAGAAGAAGAATGCATTATATTTTATTCTCTTTTTATTCTTTCAAGATGAATAGCTGCACTTAATACATATTCACATTTTCATTGTTTTAAATCCATTTTAAACATTGTGAAGAAAAAAAATGGGTGAAAAACACAATTGTCTTCTTTATCAGATGAACTCACACAAAAGACACAACCTCAAATTCCAACCTTGTGTGTGTGTGCGTGTGCCAATAAAGTTAGCGTGTACTGTCCTCTGTTCCCCGCCTCCATGAAATCTCTTATCTTTCCTGGCTGCTACTACATGATAAAATATCAAAGGCCTTTTTCTCCCAAGATGCACTTTTATTTTTATTGTCTCAAGCAACATTTTGTTTTGATTGCTTGTTTGTATCCTCCCGCCTGATAGGCCAATACCGTGTAGCTAAACGATCAATGAAAACAATTTTGAATACCTCAAGGAAGGTCTTGTTTTAATCCCATTTTGTTAAAACGCAACATTATGTGTTTGTTTGGAAATTTGATACAAACGTGTCTCTTTCTGGTTGGATTGTTTGATCACTTTGTTTCCCCCATTTGTTAGCAGTATGCACTAAAACGTACCATAACGCAATATTATTTAAGTGGATACTGCATGTTTTATTTACTGCAGCATGGTGTTGCTTTGATCACATTTTACACAGTTTGTTCGCCAGATAGCCCAAAACTTACTGTAACTAAATGATACAGTAAACTCCTACATGTTAGTTGAACACTGCAAATAAACCATCAATTAAAATGTGTTTTATTACCCCAAGGAAGGTATTTTTTAAACACATTATTATATATAAAACATACCATCACGTGACTGGTTCTGGTTAGCTCAACACTGCCTACGGATAGCAATTATAAACACACATGCGCCATTATGACAATTATTTTGTCAGAAATAGCACAATAATTTTTAAAAAGTCATTCAGAAAAAAAAAATAAAAATACGTCGGGACGTGGCAAGGGCCATTAAAAAGAAATAAACAAAATGTAGCTTCTGTTACCATTTGGTAGCCATAAAACAACTTCAATTTCGATGGAATAAAATAACATCTTCAAGATAAAGTAAAAATTTATGGCGCTATATTTTTTCACATAAAATTCGGAATTTCATAAGAACAATTAGGTGAAGAAAAAATACCAAATGCTGATATAAAATTAAACACTTTAAATATTATGTTCATTTTTATAATTTGTACGTATAATCTTGGGTTTATAAACATATTCGTCGATGTTTCTCTGTAGGAACAATTATATTGCAGCTTTGCTCCGCCCGGCTCCATTAGAATCGACGCGCAACAAGAGCTAACCGGATGTTGATATAAATGCTCACGAGTCCACATGTTCAGTTTGTCATTTTATTCTTACCTTTAAACTAGTTTAGTTTAGATTTCCGGGGAAAACGCGACCTGGAATAGTTCGAGATGTCCGCGTCGTTGGTCAGGAGGGGACTGGAGCTGCTGAGCAACGACATTAAAAGTATGTTTTAACCCCATTTCCGGCCATTTGCCGGAGCTAACGTTAGCAGCAATGATTCAATACCATTCATCGCTGTAATTGAAAACACTAACGTTTCCGATCAGTGTTGTATTTAAATAGCAAAAATTTAAGACGGGCCGGTTCAGCGTCATATATTGCAGCTTCATATTTCCGTTGTAGTTAAAATGTTATGACTTCGACGAGAGGCCACAATTTTGCAGCTGGGGAAAACATATTTGTGAAAAAATAGTTTGTCAACCCAGACATCTTCTGAGCATGTTATGAATTTCCTTTAAAGTTGAGTATGAGGCAATTGCTGTTGCTGTCATGCAAATAGTGGTTAAAATCACGTAATTTTATATCAAATTGACAAATTTTGCAGCTCTTGTCGCGTGCTAATTCGAGTCACCACGCATTCCAAACAAGTAGCACCGGTGCCGTGTTTCCTCCCAGGTGACAATAAGGCCAAGAAGAAGAAGAAGCAGCGACAGTCGGTGACACCCAATTTAGCAGCAGCGAAGGCCCTGGTGAGCACCAACCGCCAGGGCGTCACCCGGCAGGTGAAGAGGCTGCAGGGGCGGCTCGGACCCGGCAAGAGCAAAGCTACGGTCAAAGACAAGCGGATCAAGTGCGCCCTCGGTCAGTTTGGGCCAATCCCGGTTCTCCGATCATACTAATAAAGATGGAAAACCGAGCTGGATTGAATGTCATTATAGTAAAATGCGTACACCCCCCCCCTCCCCCTTTGTCTTGCCAGTGTTGTCTTAATTTGCCTTCATTGTTCTAAGTGATCTTTTTTTGACATTGTTAATTTTATGTTTCTGTCTTTTTTTTTTTTTTTTTTTGAATGTGAATTATACTAGACGAGTTCCGGGAGCAAAAAAAGAAAAATCAGATGGAGGCCAACCTCAAATATTTCTTGAGAACCGAGGCTAAGGCAACGATTTCGGATACCTTGAAGGTGAGAGGTCCGCTCAGACGTTTGTGTTGTGTAAATGATTACCGCTTCGTCTGGGGCTGCCCACAGATCCAGAACCACAACGTGGGAAGACAATCCCGCCATCGCCGTGACCATCCTAACGCTAAGAAGCCCAAAGAGAAGAAGTCGGTGTTCACGGAGGAGGAGTTCCAGCAGTTTCAAAAGGAATATTTTGGCCGGACTGTGGAAGAAAAAAAGTTTCCCCTGAAAAAACATTGAACCGTCAGAATAAACTTTTTTTAAGGACTATATTTTGTTCACGTCTGACATAAACGTTCCATTGATTAAAAAACAAAACAAAAACAAATCCAATGTTAAATGCTGTATAGTTGGGATTTTATTGGAATTCAGAGCTATTTAGATATTTTAATTAGCCAAAAACTTGACAGAACAAAAAAGTTCCCACTTCTAGTGATTACATTAAATTGAAAACACAGCCTTGCACTAAGTTGTAAAATATTTCTATTGTTGTTTTGGCAGTGGATATGGCAACACTCTCACTATCAGTGTTCTGTGCACACACAGTCTGGTCAGGAAACAGCTTCTCCATCCAGTCATTAAATTGAATAAAGCAAATCATTATTTCTGTTGGGCCCAGTGGGTGAGGTTTTGTTTTTTGGACAGTTAAAAATTTAAATGGTGGCAGGTGTGTGGTGACTCCCACATATCTATATATTTTGGGTTTTTTTTAAATTTGACGTTCATGCTCTGACTTAAAAAATAAATGAACTGTGACATTAGTCTGACTATTCATTGAGTACTTGAGTTCACATTTGAATGATTACTTTTTACTTGTACTTGAGTCATATTTTTCTAAAGTAAGAGTATTCTTACTTGAGTATAATATTTGGCTCCTCTGTCCCACTGTGATATGGCAAACAGTTTATTATATTACTTATTTTACTACATGGGTGAAGCGGGCACATTACGCCACAAAACATCTAGACCGGAGGACAATAGTGTAGTAACAACTATCGACCAGCAGGGTGTATAGTACTCCACCGGTCCCTACACTGGGCTCAATGGAAAATGAGAAATTCTGTTTCCTCAAATGTTATGATTTACGCCCTTATTAATTGATGTTTAAGCACGAAAACAAAATATTTCAGGGACTTGAGGGTCAAAAGTAAGTGGCGTTAGTTGTGCTCACAGCACCTTAAAAAGTATTTAACACGTTGCCATCTTTGTCACTAAATACATTTCCAAAGGTGCTATTGACGTGAGAATTTCACCAGATGCTGGTAACAACCCAAATACTCCACAGATTCAAATAAAGTAGAACAAATGAGATCAGAATTTAAATTATGTGTAGAAAAGTGGAATAAAACAGAGGAATAGTATTGAAGACACCAACTGGTATTTAATACTTTGTTCATAACATATTGCAACAAGTTGCCTCCTGTATGGAGAAACATTCATTATTCTGGTGTGATTTTGGCCCAGTTCTCCACATAAGAATAATTCAAAATTACCCTGGGCATATTAACTGACCTTTAGTTTCAGTTCTTTCCATAGATTTTTGATTGGATTTAGGTCGGGTGATTGGTTGGGCCATCCAAGTAGCTTTTTTTTTTTCTTTGATACCAATTGAGTTACCTTGGCAGTATGTTTTGGATCATGAGCTTGCTGAAATCGCCACCCTCGTTTCATTTTGGCGATAAATTTTGTCAAGTATGTCCCGCTACCTTTTGCCACTGATCCTGCAGTCAATTGACCCCTCCGTACAGGGCACTTAACCACGCCTCCTGAAGTGACGTCACGCCACGTGCGCTGACGTAAGACAAACGGTAAAAATGGCAAATACAATACAATACATTCTTAACTGAGAGAGACGCCATGCTTCTGATTTCATTCAATCATTCACACGTAGCAATGTTATGCTAGCGGAGAACGTCTCATTCATTTATACTATTAAAAATCAAATTTAGGGCATATCTTCGTGCAAACACCGTCTGGTTAAGCTTCTGGCCGCGAGCCAGCAAGAAATCAATACGTTTGTGCAGTCCGATCATCGCTAAATATCGCTCAACAAACAATAAGTGTGTCAATCGTTGACACGCAGCAGTGTTATGCTAGCGAAGAACTTCAAATTCATTTATACGAGAGATCTATTGAAAATCAAATATAGGGCATACCTTCGTGCAAACGTATGTGTTCCGGTTTATATTAGATGGATTTAGTTTATGATGCGGTCTTCCACAAAGTTTGATCCATCGAAGGCATTTTTCGTACTGGGTCTTCGGTTTTGGAAAGGGTACGAATCGAACTCCACCAACTAGCCTTTCAGGATACCTGTCGTCACTATTACAAAGTCCGTGACTACACCTCTTAACCATATTTTTTGTTAAATAACCAAAATACGCAATAAAACGCTAACTAAACCTATACTGGACCATTCAATGTTGTCAGAGAAAATGGCGGAAGCAAAAACGGGCTTTGGTCTATGCAGATCTCTGGCCTCTGATTGGTCAGTGACGCGGATTGCGCAATATCCACAGAGGGGTCAATTATGTGAAGTTTACCAGTACCATTTGCTGAAAAGCAGCCCCACTCTCATGTTCCCACTTCCGAACTTCACTCCAGGTGTAGCATTTTTAGGCTGATGTGCAGTGCCATTTCTCCTCCAAACATGGTGTGCATTATGGCATCCAAAATTCACTTTTACTTTCATCAAACCAGAATATAATCTCCAAAAAAGAATGATCAATTAACCCATTCGTGGGCAGCGTCCCATTTTTGGGACATCACGATTTTGACGCATTATATCCTTCAGTATAACAAAATATTTAAGTGTTTTGATCTGAAGCCATAATTTTGTATCACGAAAGGATAACTCATTGGTCAAAGTTAGGACGGCGTTATTTCCCCGTCCTTCCTGACCCAGCATGGCTGCCTCAAGTTATCATATAACTTAACCATAAACGAAAAAGAAGTGTTATTTCGTTGATTGTGGCCTGTTAGGAGACTTTAATCTCAATGAGGCAAACAATTGCCACCCTACCCATGAATGGGTTAAATGAAATCTGATAACAGTTCCCACAACAGAAGAAGCAACAACTTTAAGTTGATGTCGAGCCTTTTGAATAAAATTGTAAACAAAACGGAACAACAAAACAAAATAACAATTCTCATGCAGTGTGTACACGAGTCGTGTACGTATGAATATAATACGAACTAGAGTATTTATATTTGGTAGCAGCATGTCACTGTTATGGTGTCTTCCTCCAGACTAATGTTGACGTTTCTTATTTAACCGACATTTCAACGTTGCCTTTCAACCAATCATAAAACAATAACAGCCGAGGGACGCCTGTTTTGTTGACCATTACGATCCGGCAGCAAGACTCTACTGACAAAGAGGTGTGATGAACTAGCCCCGCTTACCCGCGCTGTAATTAACTCATCGTCAACACACCTTTTCAGCGGAGGGACACGCTTGGTAGTGGTTCGGTGCAATATATCCGCCGCTGCACCTCCGACTCTCACTATTCGCCGTGTGTGTGTGCGTGCTCGTTTTCTGCTCCCTTGGCTTCACTCCTGGCAGCTACCAACCGTCAACATGGCAGTTTAAAGGCGGGTGGCGGCAAACATCGCAGCGGCAACAAACGGGCAGGGCGTCGGCGAATTGCACTGGCGATTTCTGGCAAAATGGCGTAAGTATACTTTCCGCCCCTTCTTTTTGGGAGCTTCTTCATTGCGCGGCGCATTTTGTAGTTGTTGTCGACGAAACGCGCTTCCGTTCTAACATACATTGGGCCGTTCAGTGCTGGTTTTGGGACTTGTCGTGGGAGGGAGTCGCGCCCACCAGGCGATCAACTTTTTTTGTCCCCTCAAAACTGTTGTGTTTGGCTCGCTAGCTCAGCCAAACTAAGTCAAACATGTCGGACAGTCAATTGCCTGCGAAGCGTCGGGCCCGGTATGTGTTTTGACGCCAGTTTTTGTCTCTGGACACACGCAAAAATAGTTGACAACGTGGCGTGGTCAAAATGGCGCGCAGCTACGTCTGCCAGGCGGACTACTTGACGGGAAAATGGCGGGGCCTCGGTTTCCGGGGGGTGCGGTCACCGGTCCGCGACATGACCAAATTAGGAAATGTAAGTCGGCGCTGACGTCACGTGACGCCGCTCTGACCAAGGATTGGCCCAAATAAGCATCCCATCCCCCCGCGTGCCAGTCAAGCGTGGTTTGTGACGTCAAGAAACTCACATGAAAGTCGCCCCTGTTTGAGGTTTGAAGGCCGAGTTTTACTTTGCGTTATGGCAGAATTTTTTTTTTTGTTTTAATCCAGTGGATTTAAGATAAATGTTAGTCAATAAGAGAAATTAACACGTTATTTACACTACATTTTTTATCCATTTAACATGACAAAGTGTTTTTTATAATTAAAAGGAAGGCAAACAGATCCAATGCCACCTATGCACGTAAAGAGATGCATACACACATCTGTCACGAGTAAAGTCCGTATGGATGCTGGGTGGACCGTATGTGCATAAAAAATATCTTTTATCTCCTAAAAAAGGGAAATGGAGAATCATTTCAGAGCACCTCATGTTTGGTAAAGAGTCTTACATCTGCAAAACATTACAGAAGAATGTCTGACAATATGCAACATTTAATAAGTGGAAGTTATACACATGGGAGAAGAAAATCTGATTTGCACCATATTTAGTTTCAGTCTTTGTAACAAACAAAAAGACAAGGTGACCTTTAATCATAAACGGATAAAATATTTCAAGCCAAATCAATCGGTTTCACATCTTCCTTGCTGAACAAAAAGTCACGTCAAGTATTTAATTTGTCGGAAGCACAATATATTTCACTGGCACTTTTGTCTGCTCTGGGGGAATTTTTACTGCAAATGTGAGCAGCAGCTCACAGATGTTCATGAAGGGTGTTTCATAGTTGTGGCGCATAATTAAAAAGGATCCTTCACAATTAGTCACAGCAGATATTTTCACACACACAAACTCATTTGTGTTATAGAACCAACCAAGGAAAATGAAAATAGAGCAACGCTGAGGATTTAAAAAATGGAAATGTAAGGGAAAAGGATCACAAGACTTTTCATGTTAGTGCAATTATGCTACAGTAAGGTTTGTGCCATGTCCTTTGAGAATCGATTTATGTTACAAATACATACAGAAAACCCCTTCACAGCGCAAATGTTTAAACGTGCGAATTTGAGATGAATCCGGATTTAGTTTTCTGTGAAGTCACCAAAGAAGAAGGATTTAAACGGCCGTTTGTTTTCCCGGGCAGGTCTCTTCTGGCAACCTCCCTCAGCTTTGCTGCAGACGACAGCAGTACCCAACGTCTCGACTCCCGAAGCGACGCGCACTCCGTTTTCCCCGCCTTAGCGTTGACCGCAAGCGACGACAGCCATGATTCTGGCATTGGAGGCCGTGGAGGCCCTGTGCTCAGGTGGGTGGCACCGTCGGCGCCGGCCCGGGCGCCCATCAAAATATGCCTGTCAAGGATTTGTTTTGTTTTTTTATTGCCGCTACGTACACCATTTTTTTTCCTCTCCTAAAATCAGATGGCATGGACTCCAGTTCACCTGTTCCCCAAATGTTACGAATTTTTAATTTTGCATGAACTGTTCCTCAGGGCCCTCATTTCTGATGGCTGACACAATGGGGCCCCTTCTGGACCAAGATGAAGAGGAAGCGCTTTCACCCTCCTCCTCGCTGGTGGGCGAGGTCCCGGCCTCGCCACTCCTCTCCCCGTCCCCCGACCGTACCTTGGTGTCGCCCGTGTCCCCTCCTCCCGGCCACCCCTCCCCTTCTTTGCCCTCCTTTGGGGAAGCCAAGGCAGGCTCCGATGTGAGCGCTCTGCCCTGGCTGGCTCCCGGCGACCTGCTCCACGCCCACGTGGAAGCGGACCCCATCCAAGGTAAGCATGGATTCTGGCAAAATGGAATTATGGAGTTATTAAGGGATTATTAATTTATCTTGGAGTCTGGCAAAATGGAATTATGGAGTTATTAATTTAATTAATTAAGGTAGCAAATTAATTTAAGGTAGCAAATTAAAAAAACATGTGTTAAATTGAATTTATACTCAGACGTAAAGTGAAAGATATTTAAAATGGTGAAATGTAAAATATAAATGTGGTTTTAAACTTGATTTAATAGCAAGTACAATAATTAAATGGAACGTTAATTCTAAAAGTTCTGAAAGTGCTTAAACAACATTAAAAGCTATTAAGTGTAATTCTGTTACATTTGAAGGTTTTTTGTTTCAAACTGAATTTTCTGATCTAGGTTAATTTATTTCATGGCATAAAAATATTAAAAAAGTATATTATAAAAGTTAAAATTAACTTAAAATATTTCATTTATTTTATTTTTTTCCCCCCATCAAATGGTTAATGGAAACTGCAAAGATTCTGGGATTTAAACAGGAAAGGGATTGGATTTTTTTAGGTGAACGTTTTTTTTTTTTCCACCCAAACATCTGTCAATAATTATCTCCAGTATGTCCTTTATTAGTATTAAAATCTGACCAAACAAATCAGGTTTTAATGGCATTGAAAATTCTAACATTTTCTGGTGTTTCCCCCCCCCCTCGCCCCCCCCCCCCAAAAAAAAAAACTGGTTGGTTAAAAGTTAACTCACGATGATTACAAATGTGCGCCATTGGAAAAAGTATTAAATGAAAATAATGGAAAAATAATCAGAAGGGTGCAAAGATTGTAGCTAAAAATAATTTTCTGATTTGTTTAAAAATATCAAGTTATTAAGTTTGATTGTTTTTACGTAGCGTTGCTTCCATGTTGACGTGGTTAAACTGGAGTACTCAAAGCGTCAGGAACATGTGCGACATCAAAGAGCGTTTGGGGGGTGTGGCTTAAACCAACTGCTTGGACCAGAAAAGCCAGTCAAACCCCCACCCCACTCCACCCACTCCCTCATTGAAGGAAAAGAAAAAAAACTTTGTAGTATATGCCATCGCAGAGAAGGAATGCAAGTCGTGTTCCTTCCTGGGGCCCGCTTGGTGTCATTTTCCAGTTGGGCTGAACCATTAATTACATTTCTAATTTGTCAATTAAGTCATTCCAAGACTCAAAAGGACAAACGTGAGCAAAGTTCTGTCTGCGGGGAACAGCGTCAAAAGTTTTTGATCGCGAAGGAGAACCTCACTCGATAGTGCTGAGCTGTCCCAATTCATTAAAATAATTGATCGTCAATCTACTCAGCTGTGGATGATCAATCATGTTGGAGCCGTTGTTTTATTTAAAAATTGAACAAATTTGATGTTAATTCAGACAGCAATTAACTATATTTGCAGATATTTTGCTGATTAAACAAGTCACTAACTTGTAATCAGTTTATGGTAAAATGTAATTTTAATCTATGAATAATTGATTGACGCAGGTGAACCTGAAGCAACCTCAGAGCTGTTAATTTTGACAGCGAATTTAGATTTCATTTTTAATTTTGACTAAAACGTAAATGTCATTTTTCTCACCTAAATTTTTTTTTTTGTACCAAAAGGTCAAAATTAGTCAATTTTGTTCAGAAAAAAATGTTTCTTTTAAATTTCTGAAAGTAGTCACATTCATGAAGAGCAGCAGCTTCTGCCAAATGTTTTTTTTTTTTTTTTTTTTAAGCAAGTCCAATTTGTTAAAAAAAATATGCATCAACCTTCATTAAATTTACAATTTGAATATTAGAAGTGTGTTGAAGTAGAATTAAAAAATCAACTTTTCTGTGGCATACATTTGATTTGACTGACCTGTCCGCAGACGACGCTTTCGCGGGGATGGACTGGATGTCGGAGAAGATCGACCTCAGCGACTTCGACCTGGAGTCTCTAATGGGTTCCTGCTCGTCGGACGAGTCCCCCGCTTCCCCAGGGGACCTCCTGGCCTCCCTCCACTGCCACATGGATCTGGACCTGGAGCCTTTCGGCGTGGCCCCCCCTGAAGTCGGGCCTCCGGAGGCGGAGCTGCCCGCTGTTCGCACGGCGGCGGTCATGAAGTCCGAGCCCTGCTCCCCGGCCCCGCCTCCCTCACCGGTATTCTCGGAGAGCGAGACCGACACCAAGTCGCCTCTCGCCGCCATCCTATCCGATCGTGAGCTCCTGCCGGAGGAGGTCTTCGTCAAGGCCTCGTCGTCACCATCCGGCGACAGCGACTCTGGCATCGAGTCTTCCGCCAGCTCCCCGCACGCCAAACCCTATGCCAGACCCCAACTCCCTTCCGCTTCCTCCTCGCTGTCCCCGAAATCCAAGGTGAAGTCGTCGTCCGGTGCCCCCAAAGTGGTAGAGAAGAAGCTGAAAAAGATGGAGCAGAACAAGACGGCGGCCACGCGCTACCGCCAGAAGAAGCGCGTGGAGCAGGAACAGCTGAACGTGGAGCGCGAGGCCTTGGAGGCCAGGAACCGAGAGCTGGCCGAGCGAGCCGACGCCATCAGCCGCGAGATCCAGTACCTGAAGGACCTGATGGAGGAGGTCCGCAAGCACCACCACGGAAAGACGAGAGCGGGTGCCAAATAAGAAGAAAATGACAAGGCGGTCTGACCAATCATCTGGATGTGCTTGCGTCTCAAAGTCCTCTGTTGAGTCCGCCGCAAAATTGGACTTTGGGGTGAAATGTTCAGGATGAGAAGGTCGAAATGAAGGTCAAGTCTGTAATTTGATCCTGAAATTTCACCCCAAAGTCCAACATCATGAATTTGTTGTGCGAAGAGTAACGAAAATCATAATCCCTCATTAAAACCCTTGAATCTGTCTAGTCACCATAGCGACCTTCCTCTGGTTCAGAAAAGGGCCTCTTAAGTTTATTTGAGTTTTCTTAAGGCCCGTGCGTGCGTGTGTGTGTGTGTACATATTTCTTAGCTTTAAAACGCAACGTAGGCGGTCTTTTAGTGTGTATTTAATGTGACGTGTTCCTGTAGTTGTCGCGCTCTTGCTTGTACAAATGCTCTCAAATGGCTTTCTCTCACTCTTTTTCTAATAAACTTTAATCTGTCAAGTCTCAACTGTTGTCTGGCTGCTCTCAGATTTTCGGGCTGAGATTTGTTTGATTGCAAACGAGATTTATTACCGTGCGACTGAGTATCCCTGACCTCTGCGCTTTTTCAAGAGATTGGGTGGATTCAGAAATTGTAGACTGCCCCCACCCAAAAAAAAAAAAAAAAAACCCATCTGGTTGCCAGCCAATCACAGGGAGGACAAAAACATCTGTTCACATTCACTCATGGGCAGTTCTTTAACTTACCATGTGTATATTTTGAGGACCGCGGGGGAAGGAGGAGGCAACACGATGACAACAGGATGTCCCCACAGGAATACCGCAAACTGGATTAATAAGCGCATGGCCTCTAAACTGGGGAGGGACGTGCTAACCAATCATAGCAACCTTCAAATGGTTTCCACATTACAAAACTTTCACATGTTATGAAAATGACTGACTACAGTCCATTAAAATGCACTTTGAGAGATGTTATGTAATTCCCTCCTTCCACATTTCTTGGCTGATTTGAAGCATTCCAACGTCAAACGGCATTGTTGGAACTACCTATATTTCCATTCAAAAGTGTTTCAAAATAAAACATTTTGAGATTTGAAATTGTTCTTGCCTTTGACCAATTTCATTACAACTTCAAAATGTTCTGCTGATTCTAGCCATCGACTGAACTTTTTTCCAAGTCTGAGTTTTCTAAATGCAGTTCAAATGGAACATCTTGTTCCCGCCTCCTTCCACATTTCTCGACTGATCCTAACCATTCTAAATTCAAAATAATTGGCTAAATCGAGCTATCTTGGGAACCGTTCCCAAATCAAATTCCCATGTTTATTTTTGCCACGATTCCCTATTGCCACATTTATGGACCGATTCAAAACATTTAAAGTTAAAACTCTTCTCTTTCTTCAGAACATTTATTTTCCAAATTAAACGCCCAAACGAGGAAATTTTTACGTGTACCGTAATTCCCGGCCTATGGAGCGCACCTGGTTGTAAGCCTCACCCAGTACATTTTTAAAGGAAATAACATTTGGTACACACATAGGCTACAGCTGTGTTAAAGCCGCAAGTGCCCACATTGAAACACGAGATATTTACAAAGAAAGATGGTACATAGAAAGAGTTTAACACTGGTGCAGCGCTAGCACAGTGCTAACACAAGCGTGGTGCTAACGCTGGCGCTGACAGGGCTAGTTAAAAAAAAAAAAACTTAGCAGTAAAATTATTGAGACACGCCAGTAACACAGCAGCAACACACTAGCACAGTGCTAACATTAGCGCAGCACTAACATGGCCGGTAAAAGTCACTTCCTCGGCACATATATTCCGGTCACTCTACCTACCTTTACCTAAACTTTTCACACACATTTTGTACTCAATTTTTTGATTTTCTACCTTTCAATTGCTTCCTTGCAAGTTTGCACATGAAGTAAAGTTCTACATGAATCCAATTTATAATTATTGAAGTAGTAGTTGTCAGGGGGGCATTACAGTCAACTTTTTCAACCATCAACCTTTTCACTTAGAAGGCCTGGGGACTATTAATCTCTTTTTTTTTAATGTTTCAAAAACCAGTTGAATTGTATTCACGTCTAGTCGCAGCTTTGATCGCCGTGCGTGAAAAAAACAAATGAGCGGCGCGTTGCGAGGTCACAAGCAAACAAACGTGGGGAGCAGCTGACGCGCACATGCGAGCGGAATTTAATCGTCGCTCACCACGAGACTGAGCGGAGATTCTCGTGTCCTGCTTTAGTTCTTAAGACAATTATCTGGTCGGCCCGTCATCCCTTCTGCTCCTCAGCTGACGCTCAGCACAGATTAGGACGTTTGTCGTCCCGCAAGACAACACGGTTCAATGCTCTAGTCTAGGTCAAGAGGCCTGCAAACTGTGGCTCGGGTTGTACTTGTTGGATCTGGCAATGACTGTAGTTCTCATGAGTGGCTGACAGTGGGCCGCCAGTTTCGCTGTGATTCAAAGCTTGAATCGCCCGTGAATAGCGTCACAATGTCACAGATGGAGCAGGCAATCAATAATCAACGTAAACTTTCACATTTCATTTGTACCTGTGGCGAAAAAGCAAAGTCTGGAGAGTCTCTGTTGCCGTAATGCATGGGTTAAATATGGACTTTATCACTCTCCTTTCATAGTTGACTGTTTATACTCTTTTGGGAAGTTTACATCTCTGTGATTGTGATTCTAAAAAAAAAAAAAACTATATTGCAGTGGTATTTTGCTAATTCTCCAGATGTATCAATACGCAGGAATAAGCTGCCAATAAACGTTTGGTTGATCCCGCTGCCTGCCCCCAAAAGTAAAATAAAAATAATATCCAAAAAAGGGGCAAAAGAACACGTCTTGTCATGAAAAAGTAGAATTTTGATATTCAGGGAGGAGCAACTGGTTAGAGTCACACGCACACGCACACACACATTTCTCATAAAAATATGCACCTTTTTCATGAAGTAAAGACAATTTCAAC
Organism: Syngnathoides biaculeatus; assembly: GCF_019802595.1. Taxonomy (NCBI): domain Eukaryota; kingdom Metazoa; phylum Chordata; class Actinopteri; order Syngnathiformes; family Syngnathidae; genus Syngnathoides; species Syngnathoides biaculeatus. The sequence continues at coordinate 8,169,961 of NC_084648.1, read as the reverse complement.
AACAAAATGATTTCTGTTAACGATCTCTGAAAAAAAACCTTTTTCCCTGTAAAATCCATTTTTGACCCAAAAGATTACAAATTATTTCTCCAAGAGGACGTGTGCGCACGTGGTATCATTTGATACGTAAGCGTCCCCAAGTGGCCGTCTGTGAGCATTGCGTCAACGTGGCGTTGCTTCAAATTCATAATGTTGCTGCGCTGTTGCATTTTGACCGCTAGACGGTGCAATAAACCACCATAAGAGAATTATGGAAACGGTTCTATTTATTTATTTATTTTAAAGACTAATTTCGGGGTACCTTTCACCTCATGGTTTAATTCTCCTGTTTTAACATTTCCCTCCAGTTAACAGTAAAATAATAAAATGTATTAATATTAAAGTACGCTTTCTAATATGGATATAATTCAGTGTTTATTTTTATTTGTTTGTGCTTTACTTTATTTTTTTTTTACATTTGAAATCCAATTGCAATTTCCGCATAAATAAATTCACAAATGTTCATTTCGAAATTTTCTAAATGGGCCAAAATTTTCCACTTGATTTAATGACTTGGAAACGTTCACAGTTCATTACTGAGAAGAAAATTCCGACGATGACTGTTTCCCTTCACGTCAAAAATATTTCTTTTAATCTATCAAAATGACAACTTTCTACCATGAAATATTTTTTTTTTATGTGAGACTGATTCCTCTCCCCAAAAGAGGCAAAAAGCATCACTCTTCTTGTAGACTGTCTTGAAAAATATTCTTTGCCCAATTTTTATTGCCAACTTCACAAAATTGACTTTTTCGTTAAATGGAAAAAAAAAGTTTTTTTTTTAATTTCGAAAGAACATTATTTTTTTTCTTGAAACAGTAGGACATTTTGCTTCAATAACTGCAATTTTCCACTAAAAATGCAAATTTGTGGTTAACAAAACCCCCGCCCCCTGAAAAACTTTTTACCGCTCGTTATCATGCAGAAAAAAAATAGAGGGCATAGTTCAAAATTTTTAATTAATTTATTATATCTTTGTGATAGAACTTTTGTGGTCAATGATGGTTAGCATACATCCACTCATATGAACAAACGGGTTGAGCTCACTTCCAAATGTTCATTTTCTTCTTCACAATAATTTTTTTTTCCCCATCACAACAGAGACTTATTTGTTAAAAGTATCTTTTCCTCGACCACTTTTTTTTTTTTTTTTTTGTGGTTGGGGTGGGGGCTTTCCCCTCCAACAGGTCCTCCTCTTGGAACTCCGAGAGCCACTGGACCACACACACACACACACGCAGACACACACACGCTCCACCAAAATAAAAAAGACGAGAAAAATTAAAAGTCATAAAAAAATAAAACTATGTGAGCTTGTACAATCAGTGCAGGGACGGAGGGCTTCACATGATGTAATCCCATAGAAAGAAATAATTTTCGCACATCTTTTTTGCATGTGCTTTCAAAATAAAGCCAGCAATGTGTGGACCTTTTCACTGGACAGCGACAAACTAACAATAGCCCCTTTCACGCAGAGTTTTCCGCACAAATTGTTGTATCGCAGCCTTCCACACAGAACCAAGCAAAACAGGATGTGACTCGGTAGATAAACTGCAGGCCGCAGGCAGTGTGAAGTTGATTTTTAATCACACATTTCACACACAGAGCCCGCATACTGACCACGACAGCCGTGACAAAAGATATAGAATATATAGAATATAGCGGCTTTCACGCAGAACCCTGCAAAGGTGGAATTCTGAGGCAACTGTGTGCGCTTTCACGGTGACAGGGCATCCCGCATTCGGCTTTGTTACTTCCCTGGAAGCCATGGTCGACTTCTAGCACCCCTACCACGCTACTGCATATTACACTGCCGAAATTTATCCAGCCATCCATCAATCCATTTTCTTCACCGCTTATCCTCATCAGGGTCACGGGGAGTGCTGGAGTCTATCCCAGCCGTCAACAGGCAGGAGGCGGGGTACACTCTGAACTGGTTGCCAATCACAGGGCACATAGAGACAAACAGCCACACTCACAATCACACCTAGGGGCAATTTAGAGTGTCCAATTAATGTTGCATGTTTTTGGGATGTGGGAGGAAACCAGAGTGCCTGGAGAAAACCAACGCAGGCACAGGGAAAACATGCAAACTTCACACAGGCGGGACCGGGATTGAACCCAGGACCTTAGAACTGTGAGGCCAATGCTTTACCAGCTGATCCACCGTGCTGCCCACAACCCAAAGGTAACCTTGCAAAATTTGCAGTTCGACTGATAATGGTGATTCCATATTGTTGCCTCTCACGCGGACATCCCTTCGTGTAAAGTTGGGGAAAGATACCGTAATTTCCGGCCAACAGGCCGCAACTTTTTTAGCACACTTTCAACCCTGTAGTTTATGCGGTGATCCGGCGCTAGCGTTAGCGCAGGTCTAGTGTTAGCTCACCTGGTTATAAGCATCGGTACACAGAAAGAGTTTAACGCTAGTGCCATACTAACGCTAGTGCAACTCTATCGCATCGCCGCAAATTTGTGGGTCGACAGCTACCAACAATATTGCTTTACTACATTTCACACATAACATCCATCCATCCATCCATCCATCCATCCATTTTATGAGCCGCCTATCCTCACAACGGTCATCGGCAGGAAGCGGGGTACACCGTGAACTAAATCGCAGGGCACATCGAGACAAACAGTCACACTCACAATCACACCTAGGGGCAATTTAGTGTCCAATTAATGATGCGTCTTTTTGGGGTGTGGGAGGAAACCGGAGTGCCCGGAGAAAACCCACACAGGCACGGGGAGAACATACAAATTCCACACAGGGAGGGGCGGGATTGAACCCTGGTCCTCAGAAATGAGAGGCCAGCTGCCCCACCGTACCGCTTCACACATAACTAACGGCAACCATAAAAAAAATCTGACTTTTTTGTCAAGTTCCACGGTGGATTCTGTGTGTCATTAAAATTCAAGACACATACACCACACAATCTGTCAAATTTGCGGGTCAAGCTTCGACACAAATTGTGAAAGGGGCTACTGTCAGCGTCGTGTGCGTGTGTGTTGTTTTTATGCTACCACTTTTTGGCTTCAACACGATTTGCTTCAGCAACACAAACATAGCGGGGATTAAAAAAAAAAAAACCCTGTTAACAACCCAATATTATCATCAAGTGTGTTACACAACGACAACACAAATCAGTAAGGTGCATTCACTCACCGTTAAAATGCGTCAGAAAACAACACAAAACAGGTTTGGAGACCCCCAAGCACAGGAAGTGATGTCATCCGCAACAATCACAGAGCGCTTCAGCGATTGGTTGCGCCGAGTTTAGTGCCTTGGGGGAGGTAAAAGATGTGTGAGGGCACGTCCACACGCACACACAATACACGCCACCTAAGAAAGATATTAAATATGAAGCTGCCAAGTAGATGCCTTGTCACCAAAAATTTAAATAGAAACAGACACAAACACACTCTCTCTCTCTCTCTGTGTTTTCCGTCTTAAGCGAACATTTAATCAATGTTCGAAAATAAAAATAAAAAGTGCAAAAAAATAAATCAATGATTGTGTGGAATTTCTTCCCTCCCACGCTCCATTTTTTTCCCCTCTGACCCCCGCCTCCATCTGTTGGTTGCCACGGAAACTGACGATCACGCCACCTTAATAAAAAGTCACTAAAGACGGTCGTCAAGAGAAATCTTTGACAATAGGATTGTTTAGAAAAAAAAAGATGGATTGGAGGGATAGCACATGAGAATTGCAGGCACACACACACTTTTTTTGTGTCAATTTGAGGCTTAAAGAACGTGGAAAAGACACAACGGCGTACAGACGGCGAAAGGGTTAACGGACTTTAAAACAATCTCAACCGCAAAGCCCGTGATTGAGAGCTGCAACCTATTGATTGTGACGCCGGCTTGCAAAACAGTTTAACTCCATTAGCATCACTCGATTCTCGCAACCTCGTTTTGCGCTTTTAGCGCTTTGATTGATTTCCCGTTTGGCAGCCGAGATAAATAAATAAACGAAGCCTCAAAGAGAGAGCGAACCGATTTTTTCTTTGGCTTTTTGTGTTTGGACACTTTACGACGAAAAGAATTTTCAATCGTTATTGTTGCCGTCATCATTTTTCGATGTTTTTGGAAAACAAGGAGGAAAAAAAACAAGACAAATTCCACAAACAAGAAGACTCCAAGAGACGGGAACACGGACAAGTAAAGGAAACAATTTTCGCAAACTGGTCCTTTTTTGATATCGAGGTCGTGCACGTGACGTCACCATTTTCACGGCGCCATATCGTCCGTCAAACAGAGCTGCTCGACAATGAACCGAAGGAGAATATTTACAATAAATAATACCATACCATACCATCTGAAAAGACCAGAAAAGATCGACAGACTTCGGCAATTAAACGTGATGGATGGCGCCAAACAAAAATACTCACACACCTGTGTAGCTATCGCTTGATTTCAGGGAGGAATTATTCTTCTCATTCTCAAATTCCCAAAAAGTATTTATAAGTTGGCTCATTTGAGAACAATGCGTGTTCAAAAAAAACTGTTTGTCTGCAATCGCTTCCGTGTATGTTCCAAGGAGACGACTCCATCCTGTTATTTTTTCAATCATAGTTAATGAATGCGAGTTTGTGTAAAACCAGGGGTCATTTATTAAAATATTGGTATTTGTATTGAATACTCGCTGAAAAGATTAATGGATTCCGGCAAAGGATAACGTTTGGCCGAACACACTTCCGCGTTCACGAGCCATCAAAACCGTCACTGTGTGGGATTTACTCCTGATTGAGAACAGATCCAACAACGAAGTATTTGTATGCGTCCAGACTTTTCTATGCTTTCAAACTTTTCCGTGTAAATCTCGACGACTTAGTCACCAGATCCACGTGTACATCCAGTTTGTCCGAGACAAGCGGAAGCGAATTAACAGTCCAATTTCTTACCGGGGAAAACATCAACTTTGGCATTAAATACAGGTCCTCTATGCCGAGTTCATCTAATTTTTCCATGTACCGTCGTTTATTTTCACCTTCTAAATGTCTGACAGTATCGGACAGGACTCTGGGCGTCGTGCTACAAGACAAATTTCTGTGTCATCTCCAACCGACTTAGCATTGAGCAATGCTTAGCTTGACCGGCAATATGGCCATGTAAACAAAAGTCACGTGAATTTATGACGTATTGTGACAGTTGTTAAAAATTCCACCGATCCATCCATTTTCTCAGCCGCTTATCCTCACTAGTGTTGCTTCATTCGACCGACTGTGCACATTTTTGGAACATGGGAGGAAACCAGAGGACCTGGAGAAAACCCACACAACCACGGGGAGAACACGAAAATTCCACACAGGTGGGTCCAGGATTTGAACCCCGGTCCTCAGAACTGTGAGGCAGACGCTCGAACCAGTCGCTCAGTGTCAGGTGATGCAAGTTCATGCGTTTTTGAATGACTCAAAATGTCTTCATTTTTAAAATACAATTTTGTTTAACAGTACATTTGTTTCCTAACTGGATAACGTCCAACCATCCTTTTATTTTCTGATCTGCTTATCCACACAAGGGTCGCGGGAGTGCTGGAGAATATCCCAGCTGTCATCTTTAATTTAAATTAAAAAAGGAAGAAAGAAAAACACGGTTTCAATATTGTCCCAATTTAAATCAATGATCATCAAACCATTTTCGATTTAATGGAACTAAATGTTGAAATAATTTAATTTCACATTTATTTTCTTTTTGAATATTCTTTGAAATTATTTTAAAGCTTTATCTTAAATTAAATGTAAAAGTTTCGGTTGAATAGAAAGGTTTTAAGAAGGCAACAGTCAAAGCTTCATATTTTGTGATTTTCATTCATTCATTTTTTAAAAACGTTTATTTTAATGTAATCGTAATTTTAACTTCATATCTAATGGAAGTTAAATTGAATTACTTAACTATTTCAGATGAAATGACGTTAGCATTTTATTGGAATTTTTTTTTCCCTCAAAAGCTAAACGCTAACATGATGACGTCACGTCATCGGCATGCTGGGAATTCATGGACAGCGCCGTCGCTGCGGTGACGGCGGTAGGCCACACGAGACCACGCGGGTCATCGGCACACCACGCGTGCTACGCTAACGCGCAGATGTTACGGCTTGATTGCAGCTTGCGCGGCCAAAAGCCTTGGGGGCCGGCTTTATTGGCATGTTTGCGTTTCCGCGGCGACCGAGGCATTCCCTTTGTGATAAATGTCATACTTTCCAAATACTGACGAATGGGATGCCAAAATAACTAAAGCATTGTCTTCTGCCATCATGGTGAGTAACCACTGACCTTTCACCTGCCACCATGGTGACTGACCACTGTCCTGCGCTGTCCTGACCCGCCTTTGGTCACCATGGTAACTCACGTAACGTCCTGTCCTGTCTTCTGTCCTCATCTGAAATAATAATCTTGTCTTCTGTCAACAGTCACCACGGCCCTGCTGCATCTCCCGTTGTCATGGTAACTAACCACCATCCAGTGCGGTCTTTCATCACCATGGTCGCCACTATCTTGACCTGTCTTTTGTTGCCAGGGTAACGAATCACCGTACTAGCCTGCCTTCTGTCACCATGGTAACCAAGGTCCTGTTTTCTGTTGCCAGGGTAACCACTGTCCTTTCCTGTCTTCTGTCGTCATGGTAACTAACGGCTGTCCTGTTCTGTGCTGTCCCTGCCATAGAGGCACTGTAAGGGAGTGCGCATCCACCAGTGTCTAGTTGTGCTTTTTAGTGCCTATATGTGTGTGTGTGTGTGTGTGTGAATTTTTTTCTGTTAGGGTGTCTTTTAGTGTGTTTTGTGTGTCCACCGGTGTGTGTACAATGAGACTGTGACTAACAACTTATACAAGTTGAAACTGAATGACTAATGTTGATGTGAAGAGGCAAAAGACGATGCAATCAGCCGTGACCCGATATCAACAACTCCAGCGCACGCGCTCACAAAAGAAACTGCCCACTCATCTTCCCGTTACACGTTAGTTTCCAAGGAGACAAAAGTCGTCTTGCCTACTTCACACACACACACACACACACACACACACACACACACACACACACACACACACACCGGCAATTCTCATATGGCAAAAGGAACCCAATCACCACGAAACAAACTCAAGACATGTACACACACATCCATCTCAAACACACACGCATACGCACGTGTGTGCACATACTCCCGACTGATGGGTCAAACACACAAAAAGTAGTTCACACAGACACACGCGCACACCTGCAATTCTCATGGGGGAAAAGTAACAGCGAAATCTCCCTTTTAAACGCGCGCATCAGCACATAAGAAGGAAAGTCCATGTGGGATGAGTGTGCGTCATCTTTCAGCAGGGTGTGTGCGTGTGTCTGTGTGGGAAGTCTCCAAACGCGACAGGAAGACGTCAACTTCGATACGCCGCACATACAGACATACACAAAAGAGAGGCGGTGAGCGGTCACGGCGGGGGGGGTTGGGGGGGGACAAGCGCTTGCGTAAATCCAGTGGTTGCGTCCAGGCTGCGCGCTCCAGTCAACGCTGTCCGGCGTACGGGTTTTCCAGGAGGTAGCGGTATCGCGAGTAGTGGTCCAGCATGTACTTGGGGGCGTACATGTGCTCTTTGGGGTCCACGGGCGGGTACTCCTGCAGGGAGCCGTCGAACCAGCCGCCGCTCCGGATCAGCTGGCGGATATAACCCAGGTCGCGTTTGTCCTCGTAGTCGCCCCAGCGGGGGAAATCGCCGTTCTGAGCCGACACCAGCTTGAAGAGGATGCCCTCGGGCGAGAAGCACCACGAGCAGTGCCAGCCGGCGAAGTGGAAGGGGCTGCCCAGGGACCACTGCACCAGGATGTGGCCCGTGTCGTTCTCGTACTTGCGGAAACCCGGCATGGTGTAGTACTCGCGGCGGCGCAGCTTGATGCCGTCGCCGTCGTAGACTTCGCGCAGCATCCCCGTCGTGCAGCCCGACACCACCTCTAGGGAGCCCAGCTGCTTCCAGAAGAAGCCGTACAGAGACTGCCCAAAATACACCAATCAGCCCTTTGCCGTGAGTGACACTGACAGTGCATTTAAAAATTCAAAGTAGAAATTAAAAATGGGTGGGCTAGGCGAGGGACTTTGGAAAAAATGCATTTTCTAAAAAATATACTTAAAAGTAAATAAAATAGTAAATAAATAAAATGTCTTTTTTAATTGGATTTTTTTCTTGAAAAGAATTCTGATGTTTTATATATTTAAAAAAACATAAAAAAAAAATTCCCCTCCAAAAAAAACACTACTTTTTCTTGATGGAACACCGCCACCAAAAAAAAAACGAAAAAAAAAACAACCTGACATTTAAATTAATAGGGCTTATTTTCTTCAAAAATTAGGGCTGTTTTTCCCTCCAAAAAATGTTTGTGAAAAAAAATCAGATTTTCTTCCTGTAACATTAACCGTTTGGTCATTAAACATAACATTAAAACTATTGTACATAACCCAACAGATGGTAAATTAAAATATTACTCTTTCATCCCAATAAATCCTTGAAAAAAGTAACTTTTGTCACACTACAACTTAAAAAGAAAAAAAAAAGTTAAATAAATATATATATATATATATATATATATATATATATATATGAAGTAAGATGAAGAACAATGCTAAATAGTAGTAATATCCTGGAAAGTTTGAACATTTGCAGATTAAAGGCTCCCACTGTAATATCTAAGTTGAGCCGCAAATTTCCCAGCATCGTCAAAGATACGCTGAGTACTGTTATTGCAGCGGTTCACGCTGCCTTTTCAAGCAGATGTCGTGGGTTAGATTCCCGGCCAGTGCCCCCAATACCCAGCAAGCCAGCCAGCCGCAACAAAGAGTGGCACGCTCACCTTGCGCATGTGAATGGCGAAGGGCTCCGTCCAGCCATCAAACAATTTGAGGAAGAGGAGGCCCTCGTGAGCCGGGATCTCGTCGGCGTCGTTGATGACGAAGACGTCATCGGGCCGGGCCCCCAGCACCCGCGACATCCCGTTGCGCGTCAGGAATGTGCGAAGGTAGTCGTCCGCGATCCAGCCGTCCTGCCGGCCCCCCTCGGGGAAGTGGTCCAGGAACACGTACAGGATCTTGTGGCGCACGTAGTCGTACGTACCGTTCAGGAGCAGACGCAGAAAACTGCAAAGCACAAGCAGCAGGGGAAAAGAACGTCTTTCCATTATACTTCCGACGTCATCTATAACATTATTGGAAGCAATGATCTCTTTGATGTCATTGCCACAGATGTAACTAATTACTAGTCAAACTAAATTTAGTAATATGTAGTGTAATACATATTTGGGAGTAGTTTTTTCCAATGCTAATGCAGTGATAGATAATATTTTGGAAGTAACTAGGATGGATTTTCTTTTGGATCTTGGTCTCGTGGTTACTGGAACTACAAATGCAAACATGTACCTTTTGGTACCCCAGAACCTAATGTCCCAATTGACGGGCATCCAAACTTCTGGCCCCGAGCCGCAACACATTTCTTTCAGCCAGTAATGCATTTGGTAATGACCTTGGCGGCAAGGTTGTCACCTGAGAGGTCTTTTTTCCCCGTAGGCGGTGAAGTTGGACTCGCATACGAGGAAGAGGTCCACCGCCTGCGCCAGTTCGTGAAAGCGTACGTGCAGCAGGTCAAACTCGTGGTTGACGTTGATGGCGTTGATGACGCGCCGGGGCGTCTCTCTGGGAGTCAGTCGCTCCTTGGTGGGCAGGTTGGAGTGATACACCATGGTGGGCACCCCGCAGTAGGGTCCGTGCCACCCGGGCCGGCACACGCACTTCACTAGCCGCCTGCCGCCCCGCGTCGCCCTGGTCTTGGATTTGGGGGCGATAGAAGACTGCTGCTGGACCTCCAGAGGTTTCCGTTGCCCGACGGCACCGGGGCGGCCGGCCTCCCCGACGCCGCCCGCTTTCCCGGCGTTGTCCTTGGGGCCGGCCACCTCGGTGCCCCGCCGGAAGCAGAGCGCTCCGGCTCGGGTTCTAGCAAAGTACGACGTCTTGTCGTCCTGCAGCAGGTAAGTGCGTGTGTGCAGGTCTCCCAAGGATTCGGACGGGTCCGAAGGTGGTCCGGCCTTGAGGGGCGATGCCGGGTGGGCGGGTTGTGGGGGTGGGTGAGTGGGATTCCGTGGAGGAAGGTGGTCTTCCTGTTGCACCTGGATTGAAACAAATCATTCATAAAATGCTGGAAAATAAGGCAGCTGACTCATATTCTGTACATACTACGATATCATTTATATTATTATACTGTATTAACTGTTTATTAATAAGAGTTATGGACATGTGAAGGGATGTCTCTATCCAACTTTTTGATTTCCCTTCTGAAATTGGTATTGACGCTTTGAGTTTTGATATTGGTCCGACCCAGTATTTGCAATAATCCTAAATAATTTTGTAGTATGGAATGTGAGAAAAGGCTTGATCAAGACATATTATTCAAACAGAGAATAATAATTAGCCATAGCAGATAGGAGGAAAAACTGACACATTTTTAGATGTTAATGTTAAAAATAATTTAATAATAATAATAAGATTTGAATGACATGAATAAAAATTATACTAGAGAATCCTGAAAAAAACTTACTTCACCAAAAACACTTAAAATATGTTTAAATTGCAAGAAATATAAATAAATAATAATAATAATCATAATAATAATAAAAATTAATAGATGAAATTAAAGATTAAATGTGAAAAACATGAAAAATAGCTTCAAAAAATGATAACTACAGATTATTCTGTGAAAGTGCAAAGTGACAATTCAAGCTCAATTCAGTTAGTTTGTTTTTTTTAAATGTCATTCAGTAACTTGAGTTAGCGATTTTTGTGAACAAAACAAGTAAAGAAACAAAGTCTCTGATGTATTGGAATATTCAATTCTTTTGTTAGATGTGTTTAGTTTTTCCCATGTTTTCCAACTGGAGTGCCAATAAACGACATCTTTGCTACTATGCTAGCATCCGAGCAACCAGTTGTTGTGCTGCAGGATAGAAGCGGAATAGACTGCTTCCATAAGAGTGTTCAAATCTGAGATTTTAAAGCCAATTTTCTACAGTACAGTACTTTGTTGCGCCATACCTGAGGTGGAACATCCTCCCTTAGGTTCTCATCCGGTTCCTTCCAAGGGCGAGGAGGCGCCGGCACCTCCCTAATCCTCATCTCCAGTCCCGCGCTGCCCATAGCGCCGGTCCCCGCCAACTCCACCTCCGCCACCCCGTCCCCCTCTGCCGCCAGCCCCACCAGAGCGCCCCCTCTGGCCTTGGACGGACGGAGGACCGGCAGCGGGGGCGGCTCCTCGGGGGACGCGGTGCCGAGTGGCGTCCCGGTCCCGGCTCCCTTCTCCTGCCAGAAGAACCCGGTGACCATGATGAAGGACTTGATGTTGGGGTACGGCGCAGAGAGCTCGCGCAATAATGACACATAGTGGAGGGCCTTGTAGTAGTGCAGGAAGGAGATGACGCACAGGCCCACCGTGCACAGCAAGAACACCCTGTGCCGCCGCATTTTCATCCTGGAGAGAAAAACAAAAAAATCCTTAAATGGTCGTTACATTAAAAAAAAAACAAGCACGGTCAACAAGCAGTAAAATCAAATGAACAGTCAGATCATCAGTTCTAAAAGACAGTGAGGCATACATATTTCCTTTTACTAGCACAAATCAAATTTACAGATTCCCCTTGCTGAAGGCTAACCCTAATGAAAGCTTTTCTGTATCTAACATTCACAGATATCAAAGACATAGAAATATGAAGCAGCGAATGAACGGATGAACACTAAGAGCACACCATACAGCGCATTTTGAGGATTCAGGATTTTATGGGACGCAAACTCAAGTATAAACTCCCGAAATGTGCAGCGCAGTCACAAATTCATTTCATTTGTATGACATTCAGACCAAAGAAGACCAAACACTTCCTCAGTGGCTCGCACAAGGAGAATTGAAACCAGTTTTTTCCTCAAATATTTTTTTTTTACTAAATGTTTTGGATTTTCGTTCCAAGTAAATATATTTTTTAATTAATTTGTTCATTTTATGGATTATTTTGTTTATATTAGTTCAAGTTACACATTGTTTTGTGGACTCTTTTGATACACGTAGAGCAGTTTAGTGATCATAAATACTGCACATCGTGTTACATAAATATTACTATTTAAAACTGTTCACTTAATAAATTAAACAAATTTGTAACCACTAGTACATCGACCAAACTTAATATTTATGATTGTAATGCAACACAGATCTGAGGCACTTATGTTTTGTTACTTGAGTAATTCACAGCCTGATAAACAAAACATTCAAACTTTGTTCACTTTGTGTTGCAAATGAGTTTGTAATTCAACACAAATGTGAAGCAGTTATCATAAATATTCATATCCATATCAATTCAACAAAATATTACCTGAGTGAGTCATGGGAGAGCAAAATCTTTAAGAATGTTTCACTTTACGCAGCAAAAGACTTTCTAATGCAAGGGTGCCCAGAGTTTTTTACCCTAAGAGTTTTTTACCCTTGCGAGCTGCCGACGACGATGGGGAGGAGGATGATGGTGATGATGCTCCCCAAACCGTTTTAAGGTTAATGTTATGTTGCCTCCTATATTTAAAATACAGAATTAGCTTTGTGTGCACTGTATTGTCTGTGCTTTCATCCTGGATCAGGCTGTGCCAAGGTGGAATTTTAAAATGACACACCATCTCATCCTGCACTTTTTACTTTGGCTTCAGACCAGACCTTTCCCACTCGGAAAAGAGAAAATCTTTATCCAGTTTAACCACTTTTTCTTCGATTATTCACATACTTCGACGGTCATTCCATCTTAAAACAACTTTCTTTTTTAACTTTCTCTATTAATATCGAAAGTAAACATAAGCAGCACGTCTAGCTCGTCTTTGCTCTACGTTGCCCAGACTCTGTTGTGAACCAAAGCAACGGTTGTGGACGCTGTCATAATAAAACACATTGATGGGCTGCATAAGCACTCTAACATTTGTAATTATTAGTGTACGTCGGGGGGGTTAATGTAAACTAGGAAAAAGAGAGGGTGGTGGAGTAGCGGTCGTTGTTAGAGAAAGTTCCGTGTGCTGCCGAAAAGGAACCAGTGGCTTCTTCTTTTCATTTTTTACAATATGTATGTGAATTGTGCCATTGGATGTAACAACCAGTCATCCCTCCCTCATTGAATCACATTTCAAAATGCCACAAACTGAATAGCTGTATGTTATACTTTCAATTTGCATTTGGATTATTATTATTATTTTTTTGCGCACGCAACGCAGAATATCTGCGATGAGACTGAAATTACGCATGCGCGCAGTTTAGAGGGAACATTGTCTTTGAGCACCCGTGTTCTTATGCAACACAGACGTGCAGCTGTAGTCAGAAAATGGTAATTTCATGATCCACAGAAAAACTAAATCTCGACAATTTTTTTCACTACATACTGTACTCAATATTTGGAGTTTGTAATGCAACCAAGATGTGAGGCACTTGTCAGAAAATGATGAATGGCTAAATATCAGCAATGTGATTCACGGGAAGTCAAAATCTTGTGGAACGGTTCACTGTATAAAGTGAGTTTGCAACGCAACAACAGACGTGAAGTACTTGTCAGAAACAGCGCTTGTACAAATATACTGCATATACGCACACACGAGCAGTCACACTTAAGTGAGCCATGTCAGCAAAATTGTGCAGGAGCAGTGATGAATGATGCAGTGCTTCTCCTGCCTGACAACTCAATAAAGACTCAGTGTGTGAGTGCGTGTTCGTGAGTCTGTGTGTGTGTGTGTGTGTGTGTCCATCCGATTCCCCCTTCTTCCTTTCCAGCACAAAGAAAAGCTCATAAAAACCACGCCAAGACTACAAAGCATCTGAGAGACTATTCACGATCTCTGCCGGAGTCTGACCGAGTCCACTGACCTCACCTAACAAGCACCCGCGGGGATCAGGGGTGGGGGGATTACAGGGGGATGGGCGGATTAGGGTGGGGTGGGGGTATGGGAACAAAACAAAACCAGACCAAGAATTGTTCACTTTTACAGTAAATATCTTTGCGATGCAATACAAACGAGAAGCAATTTTCAGAAATGCTACTAAATATTACTACGGTCTCGGGTTAAAATGGTTAACTGAATAACACTTATCCTCACAAGGGTTGTGGGAGTGCTGGGGGCTATCCTAGCTGTCAACGAGCAGGAGGCGGGGTACACCCAGAACTGGTTGCCAGCCAATCGCAGGGCGCATCGAGACACACAACAGTTGCACTCACAATCACACCTGCAATTTAGAGTGTCCAATAATGTTGCATGTTTTTGGGATGTGGGAGGAAACGTGAGTGCCTGGAGAAAACCCACGTAAGCATGGGGACAACATACAAACTCTGCACAGGCGGGGCTGGGGTTTCAAGCTCGCTCCTCAGAGCTGTGAGGCAGACGTAAAGTAAAATCTGCTTCGAAGCTTCACAGTGATCATCCTCCCCAACCCACCCCCAAATTGACCCATCATGGTTAAAAAAAAAAATCTATTCAATTAAATTGATCAGATCTCAAAGGTCAATTGAAACCCAGAACTCTATTTTGCTGATAGACTGAATTGGATAATTTATGAATGGAAAATAGTTTAGATTTTTAACTTTATGAATGTACATCTATAGGTTTCTTTTCTTGCATGCATGCTATTTATTTATATTCCCGATATCCACTTTGGCACTGATATTAAGGGAATTTCCAGATTATCCGACCAATACAGGTTCTCTCATCTGATACTAATTTGATACTTTTAACAGGACTCTGTTCTCAGAGGCCGTCTCCAGTGACGTATTAATTAATTTCTGCATCAGAAGCCCTGAATTATTTTCCATTTAGATCTCCAGACGCGTCTTGACTGGCTTGTTATTTCGTAACTCTCTGCTACAAGCTGGTTCCAGCCATAACCATGTGACAAGTGTACTGTTTAACCCATTCACTTATTTCGGCGTATGGCGACTTCGTGACATGGTACCATACGAGTAGCAATTAGCATCGCGCTCGTCCATCTTTTCCTAGCCACAGTTCGGCCTCCTTTCGCGATCACGCAACCGGTACGTGTAAGAAGTTTAATTTATCAGCTGCACGGAGGCGATGACTCATGACTCTGAATGCGTTGGCACCTGATGCAAAGAGAAAGTTTGCCTCTGCGGCTTGGCATCCAAGGGTTGTAATAAAATAGCATGCCCCCAAGTGGACTTTTTTCCTCTTTTTTTCCGAAGAATATGGTGTTTATTTTATATATAGTGATTAATTACAGTGTTTATTATTATTTTTTTTGTCACGGTGCTCTGGTCAGTGATGTAGAACGCTAGATTGTTCCATTACAATCAGTGTTCCGGCTATATCGAGTCAGCTTGCAGTGATTTCTGTCTGGCTTTTCTCCCGGTTTCCATTCACGTTCCAAAAACATGCATGGTAGTTAATTGGCAAATCTAAATTGTCCGTAGGTGTGAACGAATGTTGATTTATATGTGCTTTGCGTTCGGCAACCAGCTCAGGGTGTACCCGGCCTCTTGCCCACAATCAACTGGGACAAGCTCCAGCATGCCCGCAATCTTAGAGAGGTCTGGAAAATGGATCTCATTGCAGCTGACTCCAATTGAACTTTTATCATCATCCTCCTTGGCTTGATTGCGACCTTTGACACCATCTACGACCCCATCGTCCTCCATCAACATCGGCCACACTTTCCTAAATTGGTTCTACTCATATCTCAAATAGCTGCACTCAGTTCATGCAGCTAAACTCCTTTTCGTTCTTCCCCTCCCCATAACTTCAGGTGTGCCCCAGGGCTCTGGTCCCCATCACCTACCTGCTTCTCATTTGCATTATTTCTCATAAATGTAAGATTCTATTTTATTGCTTCACAGATGACACCAAGCTCGCTCCACCGCGACTGCAAACCCAACATCTTACTTCCACCCTATTCCCTCACCGATTGGTTTTCAGACATGAAGTCCTGCCTCACCTCGAACTTAAGGAAATTAAGCAGTGACAAAACAGAAATTGTCACAGTTGGCACCAAATCTGTATTATCAAAAGTTGCAAAATTGGATGTACGTCGTTTTCTCATCTTCGGCACTGAGGATTTCATCATTTAGTCACCGTTTCATTGACAGCTCTCAAACCCGCAATTATGCAAATGAGTGTCAGTGGAGAATGAAGGACAGCAGATGTTTACAGGACCCCATAGGTTCCATAAGTGTATTTTGCTTGATGAATCGCTTTGTGTGTGTGTACGTGCTTTCTTTTGCTTTTTCGTGAAGACAGTTGGACATCCTGTTGTGCTCGGCGCAGTTCACAGGGGCATTGTTTGCAAGCCCATCAGGCTACTTTTGTGCTCGCTCAGCGGTTCCTGGCCAGACCTTTCCAAACATTAATGCACACGGCATTACTGGAAAAAGCTCCTGACGGCTTCTTCCATTTTTCCTTTGTCTTGCGTGCATACTCTGAAGCTAATTGTGTTGTCCTGACTTGGCACATTATCAAACCATGAAACAATGTCTTTTATCTTTATCTTCTTGGTATGATATTTTTCTGCAGAAAAAAATATTCTGA
This sequence comes from Syngnathoides biaculeatus, assembly GCF_019802595.1. Taxonomy (NCBI): domain Eukaryota; kingdom Metazoa; phylum Chordata; class Actinopteri; order Syngnathiformes; family Syngnathidae; genus Syngnathoides; species Syngnathoides biaculeatus. Next base: position 8,153,340 of record NC_084648.1, on the reverse strand, counting down.
CATTTTTTTTTTGCTTTTAGCCTTAAAAATGACTTTCCTCTTGTTATATATTTTTTTCAATTTTTTAAAAAAAGATATTTTGTTGAAAAAAATACAACTTTGGCAAAATGAGACATTTTACAAATTATTTTACTTTATTCTCAATAGAAGATATTTTTCTGGAGGGAAAAAAAAATCTAATTTTACTTCAACTCCCCCCATAAATATGTAAGCTTTTTATCTTGTAATAATATGGTTGTTTTTGGGGTTTGTTTTTTTTTTTCAAAAGAAAGAGGATTTTTTGGGGGTCAAGATGTTATACTTTTTTTGGGTGGGAGAATTTTTTTAATACAACTTGTGAGATGATATTTTTCAAAATTATGTAAAAGTTTGATTTAGATATTTTTTGTTTTGTCCTTTGCATAAAATATATTTTAGATATAGATATTTTCCTCTTAAAATTACAACTCTTTCAAAAGTGAGCACAATCACCTTTGTCTCATTTGACTGTGGCCGTGTAACTGCAATGTTGTAGCCTGTACACACACAAACTCACACGGACACACAGTCAACACGTGTGCATTATTTAAGAGTCTCTTAGAGACACACAAGCTTTCTGGGCACATTTGCCTCAGCCCGCCGCTGACCCATGAGCTCACCAGTAGTAGAAGACGTAACGAGGGGGGGAAGCAAAATAAAAGCGATGAAAAATTGATGTGCTCTGACATGATGGGACGATGTTCTATGTTAGCGAGACAAAGGTTTGAAACATTGCATTCTGATTGGTTTGCGACAGCAAAAGTGGAGTCTATAAGAAATATTCCACAAAAGCTCCTATGGAGAGCTTCAATTGAAGGATTTGCGTATTGAAGAAAGTAACTTTTGTACAGCTTTCAACTGCAGTGACTGATACACAATGGTAACAAGACTTGCACTTCCAGAAACAAACAAAAAAAATATTTCTAGCGTTAGATTCCTCGCCTCTGTAGTGAGTGATGTACAATATTGATGTCCGAGTTTGATATGTGTGCGCATGTGTTTTGAAATTAGCTTTTGATAAGTGTCGTCACTGATGTGCAACTTCAACATTGAAGACTTCTGCATATATAATCCGCCCCCCCTCAACTATTACTATTTTTTTTCAGTAGCTCTATACACACCTACCTGTCATTTGGAACCCACAAAGTTCTCATCCTTTATACCTGTGCAATCCATTTCTCACAACGAACTGGGTCTTTTTGAGACGTGTGAAGAGTGAATCCATCCTCCCGAGTGTTCGAGCAATATCCCGCAATACAACGAGACGGCATTTTGGCTAACACGCAGGAAAAAAAAAAAACAGCTACTATCCCGCCGGTAAAACTAGTATAAACACACGACCCCGCCAGTGTGGGTGTCTGTAAAAAAACGTCACTTCCTGCTTCTTCTCCAAAACAAATCCCTCGAGAGGATTTTCATGGCGGGAGATACAAAAAGCCACCTCCGACAACGTCATGACGTGTGGTAAAAAAACGGATGGGTCCATTGCGGCTGTCTTTTTTTCATGATAAACAAAATTAAAAAACTAAAAACTAAAACTAAAAATCATGCTTTACGTGTCAGTAGACTTTTAAAGACCAGCTGTTGACTTTCTCAATCTCTGCTACAAATACAGTAACGCCTTCCCGCAAAAATAAATAAATAAATGAAAAATTTAAAAAACAAGGAAGCGAAAATGAGGAAGTTTCCAGTTGAAAATACCTCATGTATTTGCAAACGGAGGAACCACCTGCAAGGGGGATGGTCGACTGTCCACAAAATGGTGACATGTTGCGACCGACGCTGAATTGTAAGACTTTAAGGGTCAGTTCTTGGACCTCTCCTCTTCAGCCTGTATATGCTACCCTTGGGTCAAATTCTTCAAAACTTTAATTTTGACTACCATAGCTATGCAGATAACACATAGTTATATTTAGGAGTGTCTCCAGATGACTACAGTTCAATTGAGGTTTTGTGCCACTCCCTAAATCAGATAAATAACTGGATGAGCCAGAATTTTCTTCAAATAAATCAAACGACAAAACTGAGACAACTGTTTTTGGCAATAAGGAAAAGAGAATTGCTGTTATTAAAAACCAGGACTCTCTAGCTTTAAATCCAAAGACCAAGTCCGAAACCTTGGTGTTCTGATTGATTCCGACCTGACTTTCAACAATCATATCAAATCAATCACAAAAACTCCCTTCTACCATCTGAAAAACACATCTAGAGTCAAGTCTTGTATGTGTCAAGCAGACCAGAAAAAGTAGTCGACTTGACTACTGTAATGGTCTTCTGACTGGACTCCCCAAAAAGAGTATTAAACAGCTGCAGCTCATTCAGAATGCTACAGCTCGCATTCTGACCAAAATAAAGCGGTCAGTGGATATAACGCCAAAGCTGACTGGAAGTGAGTACACCAATCCTCGTACTTACTTCCAGTCAGCTTTGGAATAGATTTTAAAATTCTGCTACTGGTCTATAAATCACTAAATGATTTAGGTCCTGAATACATGAAAGAAATGCTTACGGAATACCAACCCAGTATAGCTCTGAGTTCGACTGACTCTCGGGTCAAATAGTGGAGCGTTGAGTCCAAAGCAAACATCATGGTCAGGCAGCATTTAGCTATTATGCTCCACACAAATGGAAGAAGTTGCCAGCAGAGGTGAGGTCAGCCCCAAGTGGGAAAGTTTTGAAATTCAGGTTGAAAACTCTTCTTTTTTTCCTCATGCTTTTAAAAATATATCCACTTTTTGATCATAGTACTTGCACTGTATGCAGTTTTAATTGACTTTTTTCAATATTTTGTTTTTAATGTTTATTGTTTTTATCCCCTTTTAATTGTTTTATCCCTTTGCTTTCAAATGCCTTTAATCATGTAAAGCACATTGAGTTATCTCGTATATGAAATGCGCTATATAAATAAATTTGCTTTGCTTTGCTTTAATTTGGGGATTAAGACTTTTAACTTGCAGAGAAGGGGAAACCAAGCAGACAGCTACTGGAAGTCGTGCATTGGTCACCGCAGTGTGTTCTTCTGCATGCACAAAGGTAAAGGTGGACATTTACAGTCGAGCTGAAGTGACTGATGTGGACGTCAGCTGTTGTGACTGGTGCGCAACTTTGACATCAAGACTCTTACACGGGAAAAAAAAAGAAGATTTTGAAGAGATGACCACTGTCGTGACAGTTGTGCAAGGTTGACATAAATGAATCCTGCATGGAAAAGAAAAGAGCTCTTTTGAAACTATCCACTGTCGTAACACAAACACGACTTTGACATTGAGATTTGTGTATAAAAAAATACAAACAGAAAAAGCTTTGGAATATTTTATCAACTGTAGTGTCTGATGCTGAAACTTGATGTCGTAGAAGGAGACATTTTTGGGATACTTTTGCACTCTAGCGACTATTGCACAACTTTCAACCCAATGATGAACAGCCTTTGAAATACATTTGAAACACGAACCGCTGTAGTTACCGAAGCAGCTTTAAAAGACTCACATATATCATTTAAAAAAAAAAACATTTGATAAGCCAATACTAAATTTTGACGTCAAAGACGAGCTGTCCACTGTAGTGACTAATGCACAGCATTAATGCCACTCATTTGCATCTATAGAAGTGTTTCTGAAATAATTTCTACTGTGGCGATGCAAAACTAAAAATTCTCTCACATACACACACGTTATCACAATAGGCCCTCTTGTCTGTGGTCATTTCCTGCCTGAGCGACACATTGAGTGACGCTTGTCTCACATTGAGGGTTTGGAGACTTTGGCGTCAGCCCTCGACACACTTTGGTCACAGGTTTGATGCCAAGCGTCATCACGAGGCGCTGCCCAGCCACTCTTCCAATACACCACGTTAGCACAACACAACGACCCATGTGCTAATGGGGTTCCACCTGGATGTGAGCCGCATGCGAGTGACATTTAGCGAGCGGCTTGTGTTGCGTCCAGGTGCACCAGGACCCGCCTCCGAGATCGACGCATTAATGGAGTGTCCCCCGGGGAAAAAAAAAGAAAAAAAAAACTTTCGTCAGATTCCGTAATTCACACTCACCGCTTTGAGATCCAACATGCGTGACATTCGATTAAATGTGCTCATTTGTGTGTGACGTTGAGGGAGCGTGGGAAAGAGCGGCATTGCACGTCTTATTTAAGGGCACGACTGTCTGTTTTATGGACAAAGAACAACCAACAAGGAGGCTGACGACGAGTGAGAGTGAGTAGAGCATCAGTACTGAACAGCCATTAAAACAAAAACATTTTCCTCTAAAGTCAAAAAGGAAAAAAAAAGTGTTATTGCTCAGCTGCAATTTTAATTTCCTTTGTAATTCTTTTGTGTGTGTGCTTGTTTTGGCACAATCTGAATCAGCCTCACTTCCTCGCCGAGCGTGAGCGCAAACAAAGTAAGCAATAAGCCTGAAGACAACTCCATCTTGTTGTCCATTGTTTCTCATTCGACCGTCACTGATTCTCGCGCTTTCTTTGTGCATTGTGCTACTTTGCAAATTAGCCCGAGGAGCAGGCACCGAATACCTGAGTGTCAGCAAATGCATCATCGAGTTATAAAAATGCTGCATTATGTTGAGGAAACGGAGAAGCTTACGGAGACACTGGAGAAAAGCATTCTTCTCTTCGTCAACTCATGAACAAACCTCCTAAATATGTCTTTTAATTAAAAAAAAATTACAACGGGGGAGGCGTGTTCTGCGATATCCTGGCATCACCTCAGGTGCCCAATCAGGTCACTCCGACGCCACTCCCATGCCGGTCACGGCTTTTAAAGGGAAAGATTTCTTGATTTTTCATGGGAATTATATTAAACAATAAGGTAGATTTCTGAGTTTTCCTGTAATATGCAATTTTCATTGTGAATTTGAAAGATTGCAGAGTGGTGATGCCTCGGCATTGACTTCAGCTGTCATGTGCAAGGCTGGACCACGGCCGAGAAGGGCGTGGCCTGGCCGCCGCTCTGAGCGGTTTCATCTATGACACCTGTCGCCGGTCACAGCTGCTTCACATGAGGCACTGGGATAAGACCATGTTTTTAAGTTGGAGTTTTGCCACTGGCATTTGCCAGTTCGTTGAGTATGCTTTCCCACATCCAGGGTTACTCCACCGCTGCGCCATTATTGCCCAGTCAAGCTTTTGGTTATGCTCGTTAGTTGACTCATAGTTATTGGACGTTATCGGATCCTCTCTTCTTGGACTGTGTTGTCGTGCACAACTTCTGTTTATAATAAAACCCACTAAACATCATGGCCACATCTTGGAGTCCTGCATTTGGGTCTGCCCGTGCACCGTTGGTTTGTGACATAAGCATCCAATTGGATCGCTCCAATGTCACCCAACTGCTCCTCACAGCCACAAGAAATTTTTTTGCACGGAATCAGTGGACTGCTATAATCGTGGGGGGCACATATTGGGAGTGGTGTGGTGTTTTCTTTTATTCGGGGGGGGGGGGGGCAGTGGTAGATGGGGGTCGAGTAGTCTTGTCATTTATGAAAAACTTGTTCAAACAAATCTTTTGAGCGACTGATTCTTTACTTTCTCAGTTTAGTTGAGCTCAGCTGCAAGCCCACTCCGCAACTAAAACTGTTCCGGAGTGCCGACAGTGATGGTGAGGCGGTGAGCTCCATGGTGGACATCTCTATCTACGGTGCTCCGTCGTAATATCTTTAGCCGTAGCCCCAATGGTTAAGATTGTCGCCTGCCCCTGTGAGGGACCTAGATTCCAGACCTCGACTGGACCGTCCCTGGGCCTCACGGCTGTGGGAGTCCTTGAGCAAGACACTGATAGCTCGAACTACTCCATGGGCACTTCAGCTGCCCCCTGCTCCAATGTGCGCCACTAACAAGCGTGTGTGTGTGTTCACTGTGATGTGTAAATTGCAGAGAACAAATTTTGTGTGGATGCATGCGTGTTCATGACAATAAAAATTCTTCTTATTATTATTATCTTTATGTGAAGCCAGACTGTGGTGCAAAAAAAGATTGGGGACTGCTGGCCGAGAGAAATGCAACAAATCAGCTGACAAGCAAGTTAGAAGCGAGGCTAGCTTGAGACCCCCTCGATGGCACCCCCTGCCCGCTACACTATTATTTTTTTTTTAGTCATCATTGCCTTTTGTGATAAATTAGAAATGAAAGTTTACCTGTGGGATTATAAAAAAAGTATCTATTTATAAATACAATTCTATACCCTGGCTCTCTTTCAAAGATACCTGGGATGGACTCCAGCTCGTCCACGACCCTAGTAAGGATAAGCGGTGGTTAAAATGCATGCATGAGTAGAATAGGGATGTCTGCAAAAGGACAAAAGTTCATCCAGTGAGGTCAGCGGCCGGTGATCAAAGTGAGCACGAAGCAACAAACTCTGTTGCTCATTTGAGAGGCAGACCGAAATTGTTCCGTGCTTCCACCCCTTCTTATGATGTACTTACTCAGACGAGAGAAAAACAACGATAACTTATACTCCTGGGACTTCATTTGTATTCACACAGCATTTCGCTGCACATTAACACATTCTGTGTGTGTGTATTACTGTAGCACAGTACACGACAGCCTATGTTTGTGCCACACGCACACAAACGCACACTACTGTCTAACGTGTGTGTAAATGACTTTACCATGCAGAATTCCACTTTTCTCAACGATAAGACAAACAATCATTCTTTTCCAACATGGTGGATAAGCCGCACTGGTGGATATAATGTCTGTTTTCCTGTGTTGACACGTTCGGAGAGGTTTGGGCGTCTGCGAGCATGCGTGCGTGTGCGTGCGCATGTGTGTACGTGTGTTTGATGAGGACAAAACGGCTGTTGATTCCGGTACAGTGGCCTTCATTGTTTGTGTGAGAGAGAGAGGTCAAGCCTGGGCTCGGACACTCAACACTGTAAATGTGTGTGTGCGTGTGTGTGTGTGCTAAGGAGGCTCACAAAAACCTTTCCCAAGAAAAGTGCTGCGCTATCTGTGTCTTTATGAAACCAGCTGCTGTCTTCGGGGGCAGTCAAAATCATAGACTTGTGTGTTCAAATGCACTTAAATGAATGACACCAATATCAGCGATAGATCTACTTTATGCCGCGAGGGGAATTAATTCCAGCCACGTATTGATGCATCTTTCTATATATAGAATACATTCAACCAAGGGTTCTCTTCAGGGACAGTTAGAAATTCCTTAACAACTGAGTGATTGTTCTGAATGTTCTTAGAATTATTCTATTTCCATCTACTGCAAGGGCGTCAAACAAATTTTTGTGGCGGGCCACATTTTACTTATCCCATTCATGGGAAGGGTGGCAATTTGTTGCCTTATTGAGATAAAAGTCTCCTAACAGGCCACAATCAAGGAAATAACACTTCTTTTTCGTTTTAATGCATAAAACAAAGGGGGGAAAAAGATGTAGCCTCTCGCAGACAGTGTCCTAAAACTGGGACGGGTATGTTATCAGTTCCGTGAGTTAGAGATATGTTTATTAATTAATTCTTATTCTAGAAAGACACTTACGGATTAATAATACCGATGGATTAGCATTTTGAAGACAAACTTGGTTGCATACTGACTTCTTCTTTCTCCCTACCTTCTCTTGGAAAACGCTCCATGTGTACTTGAGGCAGCCATGTTGGGTCAGAAAGGAAAGGGAAATAACTCCGTGCTAACTTTGACCGATGAGTTATCCTCTCCTGATACCAAATTATGTCTTCAGATCAAAACACTTAAATAGTTTGATATACTGAAGGATATAATGCGTTAAAATCATGATGTCCCAAAAATGGGAAGTTGCTCACGAATGGGATATGGTTCCCCTCGGAGGGCCATTATGACTGTGAAACCATAAACATCTTTAAACGCCTCATCATATTTACACATGAAATTTATGAACTCGTTTTGGAATCAGAAATCGACAGTAATACGTTTTTCAACTACTGTTGTTTGGTAACACAAAAATCCTTGTAATATCTCAATGTTATCATTTATCATATGACAATTTGAAATTTTGGTGCAGATTTGAACAAAAATCATGAAAGTCGATCCATATGATTTGCCTTCGCCGGTCACATAAAATCATGCGGCGGGCCGAGATCTGGCCTTGGGTTTGACACCCATGATCTACTGTCTATCTACAGGTGCCATCCAATCAGCCATCTAAGACAAGTGTTGCCTTCAAGGGCAATCAGAAACCAAGTTGTTTTTCTTACAGCTGAGTGATGGTTCCAAACATCTGGAAGTATTCCTTCCATCCATCTGTCCATCCATCCATCCATCCATCCCAGGTGCTGCGAGTATAAAACACCCTTTCCCCCCCACACAAATGTGTTCCAAATGTCTTGATATGTTCTACCATTCCCAGTATCCATCCAACGGTTTTCACTATAAATAGGCACGACTGCGCAATCCCCCAAATGCGCAACACTTGCATGTTAGCATTTCTCTAAAAATGAAACAGAATTGCTCCACTCGGTGATGCAACACATTTGCAACACCAATTCCACTCGCTAACATTTGATAATAAACATTAAACATGCTACAAAGGGACACATCTGCCATTTTCCCATTTCGCTCCAACGTTTTTTTTCCATGTAACTTCTTTTTATTTTGTGAAAACTGCTTGTCAGAGGTGAAAAACCCAAGCGTGTGCATGTGGATGCTGGCTAGCCAAGCAGTCTCCAAGATAGCACAGTAGGAAAGACAAAGGTGTCCATTCAGTTGACGTTTCAGGGAAGAGTGCTGAATCATTCCTGCTTTCTTGTGAGACGTGCACGCACATGCACATACACGCAAACACACACAGACACACACACACACACCGAATCCACGATAAAGCTATTGTAGAGGCGCCGTGACATTGAAGTAAGACCATGCCGACGCTTCGCCTCACCCAGATGTTGCACTCTTGTCGTGTACCATTACATGAGCTACGAACATGACAAGTCACATCAAATTGATGCATGCTGACGGATGAGATAAAAGTCATAATTTCATACACGTCAATCCGATAGAAGAAGACGCCTGCTAGCGTTAGCCGTAATTCAAGTCGCGGTTGGATGAAATCTCATGGACAACAAAGACTGAGTTTGTGAATACAGATAAATCACTTAAAAATGCTGATTTATTTGGCCTAGGAAAACATCAAAATCTAAGAATCAAAAGCAAAAAAAAAAAAAAAAAAAAAGCAATATGGCCAAAATTTACCTTAATATGGTCACGTAAAAAAATAGCAGACTTCCTGCATCCTTTCAAGAATGAAAGAGATATTTTGTTGGTGTATTCGTGATAGACATGAACAAATTTCATTCCCCTCTGTGAAACCTTCTTTCAGAGCTGAATTTTAAAGAAAATGGTGCAAATGAGGTCATTTTGAGGGTTGGGAATGCTAATGCAAATACAGCCTACAATGGACCTTTCCGACCTGTCAATCACTCGTACAATAAAAGCCAATTAGTTAGCTGCATTGTCTCAACCCCTGGCTCGAGACGCCCCTCTAGCCGTATTGTCCCACAAGCAACGCTGGTTGTCAGCGTCCGCTTGGAAAAGTTCATGTTACGAAGAAAATGGTCCTCAGATGCGCTCGGGGAAGGCGCAATTCTGACAGATATCTGGTTGGGTTACAAGGGGCCCGGTTGATTCATTTTCTAAAGCCTAAAACACAGTTGACAAAGTCTCTACGATGGATTAAGGCTCTCGGAAGAGCGCACGCACAACTAAATGTGGACAATATCAACAAACACAAGGCTGTATGTTTTGAAGGGAAGTGAGGGAGAAGTAATTTCTCTGAGTTTGATTTAAATATTATCAATGGTTTTTACATTGCAGGAGAAGAACTTTCAGTTTGTTAGAGTATCATTGACCAGCTGAATAAAGTGTGTCATGTTTTATGCCGACGAGTCGGGTTAGGGATACGTAAATGTGCGATGTCGTGCAAGAGTAATGTCTATTTGCCCATTTGTATCACATCGGACTTTTAAGACTGGGCACTGGGTTCCATTACGAGTCAAGTCAAATGAATACACCCACTCACTTATAAAGACTGCAATGATATTACTCGTGATCTTTCCAAGTAAAAAGTACTCACCCTGCTTCACATGTGCAGTATGATTCCACTATTTTATCCTGTTGGATTTCAATATGAAGACATTGCGTCCTGCTCCGTCCAAAATCTTAATTCCATGTACATATTCTTGTGTGAAAAAGTTGAGACCTCTCTGTAGAACTCTCTTGGACAAGTCTGACACATTTTGGCAAAAAACATACCCCAACATGGCTAAGAGGGCGGAGGTCCATAGTTGCTTTAAACCAAAATGGCAGACTCCTTTCTTGTGTCCTTATGGGCATGGCTTCTTGGGACTTTTTTATGGGTGTACTCATGATTGTCATGCTTACCAAATTTCATGTTGGAAAAGTGAAACTGGCAACGGGGGCTGAATTTTCAAAAAAAGAAGAAAAAAATCTGTGGTACACTCCAGCCAAACACGGTGATGAAAATTCAACAATTTTGTGTTCCCAGTAAGGCTAACATGGCCGCTTTAAACCAAAATGTCAGACTTCTTTTGTCTTTTCAAGCGCAGTTTCCTGAAACTTTTTTGTGGGTCTATTCAATACCAAATTCCGTTTTGCTGGGAAGAAAAAAAAGTCCAAGGGGTGCTAGCGAGCCAATATTTGTTATTGAGTTGCAAAAGACGATTGCAAATTGAGGCTAAAATGGCCACTCTAAACCAAGACTTTGGATTCTTTTTCATCGGTCTCCTCATGATAGACTTACGTTAAACTGTCTTGGGGATCCAGAATAAAAAAATTATACCGTAATAAAATAAAATAAACTACGACGTACGGGTCCCGCCCTAAAATCTGACAGCCAGTGTCGCAACCGGGTGTTAAAGTTTGGAAACTGAAAGGTGTCTCGCTGTCTCCTTTCAGGACAACAATGAAGGGCCCGCGACCATGACGGGAACGACAAGGCGTCTGCATGCCGGCGACTGAGGTGAGGTATTTATTGATCGTAATCTCCAAGAAGAATCACGACCCAAAGGGTCAGAATTCCTGGAATGTTTGCGATACAAAGAAACCAGATACGCAGGCCTTGCCATATGTTGCCGCATAATTGAAAAATGTCCAGCACATGCTACTAATTTAGGAAGAATCTGACTTTTCATCAATGCTTTTCTGTGCCAAAGATCATAAGTGGTGTTCCGCATATTTGACTTAAACAGCAGGCCGGAGTTCTCCTTACAATATTTCTTTGATAGGGTTTAGTAGGACTAGAAGGAAAGCTTTTTGTGCCTGAATGGCAAAAAGCACATTTAGAAAGATTAATTTTAGTCAACTTTTTTGGCAAAAAGACAAACGAGTGCAGCAGTGTTTGGAGAAACACCCAAATCATCACAGGGAGGTATGTTTTCCTTTGAAAAAAAAAAAACCAACTTCATCCCCTGCCAAGGCCAAACAAGCATCCATCCATCCATTTTCTGTACCACTTATCCCTATTAGGTTCACAGAAGAGCTGGAGTCTATCCCAGCACAAGCAGGAGACACCCTGGACTGGTCGCCAGTCAGTGACATATACAGTAAAACTCCACCAATATCATATTATACCTTCCATCTCCACCTATCCTCAAGGGTGACCTTCAGCCTACTACAGCTGACTATAAGCGAGACAAGTGTCACCGATGGTGTAGTGGTACACACGCTTGGTTTTGCCGCGGGCAGCGTGGGATTGATTCCCGCTCAGTGTCAATATCTGGCCTGCGACTGATTGGCGACCAGTTCAGGGTGAAGTCCGCCTTTTACCCGAAGTTGGCTAGGAAAGTCTCCAGCTCTCCCTTGACACTTGTGAGGATAAGCGCCTTGGATAATGCATGGATGGAAGCGGGAAACACATACAGACCACCATTCACACTCATAGACAATTTCGAGTCACAAATGAAGCCAACATGCATTTTTTTTTTTTTTTTGCAAATGTGGAAAGAAGCCAGAGTTCCTGGAGCAAACCTACGCCTGAGCCCAGATTCAAACACAGAACCTCAGAACTGCAAGTCAATTCCAAGCACTACTGCAAAACAATCAATGGAACCAAGTGGCAAACGTTCATTATCATTGGAGGTCACCATCAATCAATAAACAATCACAAAACAATGTGCACAAACAGGTCGGTGTGCGGGAAAGACGAGCGGAGGAAACAATACAAATAACCGGGAGGATCTTGATAAGCGGGTGCACACACACAGATCTGGAGTGAAAGTGAAAAGCAGAGTATGTACTTGTAGGTGAAGGTGGAAATAAGGTGAAATGAAGGTTGTGTAGCAACTTGAAGCAGTGTGCAGTCCGTGAATGTGTGTGTCCTGGCCCACTCTCCCAGATGAGACACTCCATTGCCAGATAATCCCCATGAAAATGCCTGTCCTCTCATTCCCTCGCTAGCTCCCTTCATTCATCCCTCCATCCTTCCCTGCAAAAAAACACTTCAATCACAGCTCATCTTCCACTTCCCGTCATCCAGTTTCTCCTGCGCAATCGTTTCGGGATTGGAAACGGCACCCATTGATTTTCCTTCTTCTTCACTCTCATCCCAGCGTGCGAAAAACACACTTGGCTCATTCAGGTGAGCTAGCGGTTAGCATTTAGCTGTGGATTTGTGTAAGAATGGGGAAAAATTCCCATAGTTCCTGGAGGTTCATGCGTGGATAACACAAGCTGGATGAGGCAAGAACAAGTGTGTGAGCATTATTTGGTATTTTTTTCCACCCATAAAAGATGCTGTTGGCTCACAAGAGGTGAACAAACTAATCTCGTTAGATTCATTTGTGTGCTTGCATGTGTAGGTGACCTTCAAATTCACAAAGACTGCAGATTTAATGGGAGGGAAACGCCACAAAGAGGGGATCAGCTTCTGTGTCACACATCCCGATAACCTTGTGCAACAATTAAAAAGGCAAGAAACTCAAAACACATCAGAGAAGAATAAGTCCAATCTAATCAATCAATTTTGAATAAAAATTTGCTGAATGTCACTTAGACAGGCATCATGTGATCAAAACCGCGGAAGTTCACGATAAAAATGTCACGGAAAGTTGCTGTCAAGACAGTGCAAGATATGCCGTTTGAAATTTTGCCTTTCTGACGTAAGTAAGAAGAAAAATCATCAAAATCATAATCTCACAGGAAGTCAGAAAAAGGGGGGGGAAGATAATAGATAATATTCCTCTTACTAATATGCCCCATCTGAATTTCACAATAAGTTAAAATATATTCATTAAAATTATAAAGTAAATTCTAAAAAAATATATATAATATATATATATATATATGTATATATATATATGTGTATATGTATATATATACATAATAAAAATGATAAGTTTCTTTCTGCTATGCTTCTCAGAACTCAACAAAAACAGACAAAGTAAAAAAAATACGAATATAAAGATAGTCCATAGTATGTTGCTTGTTGTTAAATCTGGATGAATGCAAACAAAAAAAAAATTGAGAAAGTAACAAATAGACAAGAAAGTCAACATCAAGACAGCATGATATGGTGCTTGCTATAAGTAAAAACAAAAACGATTAAAGTTACTCTTGTTGCCTTTACATCACATTAGTTTTTCTCATTGTCATGGAAATGAGGCTCAATCAAGAGGAAAAAAGTAATTCAAATTAAAAAAACAATTCTACTACTGCACTAGTCACTGTGACGACCGTGCGTGATATGGTACTTGTTTCCATGGCTTTCTGGAAGGAGACCAGAAACAAAGAAGCAAACAAGTGTCAAAAAAGTCCATCCATCCATTTTCTTAGCCACTTATCCTCACGAGGGTCGCAGAAGTGCCTATCCCAGCTATCAACAAGTAGGAGGCGGGGTACACCACGAACTGGTTGCCAGCAAATCGCAGGGCATATAGGGACAGACAACAGTCAAACTCACAATCACACCTAGGGGCAATTTAGAGAGTCCAATTAATGTTGCATGTTTTTGGGATGTGGGGGGAAACCGCAGTGCCCGAAGAAAACCCACGCAGGCACGGGGAGAACATGCAAACTCCACACAGGCAGGGCCGGGATCGGACCCGGGTCCTCAGAACTGTTAGGCCAACGCTTTACCAGCTGAACCACCATGCTGCTGTCAAAAAAGTCATCAAAGTAAAAAAGAAATAATCATAGAAAGTGGATAACTGTCTTTTTTAATGGAGACTGATTTGGATAAATCGGCAGTTAATGGCACAAATAAAGTCAGTCTGACTGCCTTTGTGTCACATAATGTCTTATTTTTGTCCTCGTCATGGAAATAAGATCATTTACTCAAAGCAGTGCATAAAAGGCTGCTAACCCTCTCTGAACACAGGGAGTCATAAAAATAAGAAAAAATAGTTAAAGTTGATAAACTTGGAAGATGTTAACAACAGTCCATGACATGCTGCTGAACCCATTTTGGGGGAAAAATAGCAAAGGTCACTGTCAGATATGAAAGTCTGGCTGGGTTACACATTTGCCATGAAAATCGGATTATTTTGCCAGGACAGTGCATGATATGGTTGATGCTATGCCTCTCTGAACTCAGGAAAGGCCAGAGAAAGCCATACACGTAAAAAAAAAAAAAAAGAAAGTAAAAGAATGTCAGAGGGTCACTGTAAAGACAGTGAAAGATATGCGATTGTACAAAATTTGGACCAATCTGGACCTGAAGGGGACATGAACCTCAGGCTAGTCGTTTAAATCCCGCATTACATCCCATTTTTTTCCTTGTCATGGAAGTGAGATAATTTAGTCACAACAGTGCATGATATGCTGTTAGAAGTTGAAGGTGAAAATAAACCGGCCCCTCGAAGTCACAGAGACATATTTTTGTGTCCGTCATACAAATGCGCTTCTTTCGTCGAGATTGAGCGATATGCTTGGCTACCATGGAAGTCGTGACTATCCCGATCGTGTTGTTTCTATTGGAACATTACAACTATTCATAACACGACATAACTGGTAGCTAATAAAGAAAGAATGCGATTGGATCTCTGCAAGTGCGATAAACGCTACAGATGCCTCACATTCTGGTCCTGGTATTTTCCACCAACTGTAAAGCGACACTGCGAGCAAACTGAGTATGAGGGGGGGCTGAGTGTGTTCTGGGGGGCGGAAGGGGGGCAGCTGCGTGTGAGTGGGGACATGGCGGAGATGTCGTCAAGGAGAGAGCTTTTTCTATTTCGGCCCTAGGTTGGCGGTTAAACTCAGGCGAGCTGTCTGACAGGAGGTACCATTGAGTGAGGGGTGGGGGCCGGCGGGGGTGCTGGCGAGTGGTGATGTGTGTGGGGGGGAGGCCTTATTTAGAAAAGTAGAGCTCAGGGAGGAGGTGGTGGGGGGAAGGGGTGAAGAAGAAGGCGGGATGAGTGTTTTAAGCAGAGAAGGGAAAAGTTTGAAAGTCTTCCCTTCAGATGACATTGTGACCTTTACAAACATGTTCGCAGCCATCCTTCTTGCAAGACTTTTCCACGTCTTCGGGTGTGATAACTTTCAGGTTTCAAAAAGAAAAATAAACGTTTCCTATGCAATTTCAATTAAAAAAAACAACTTTCTGTAGATGAGCTGCCTAAACCGACTGCCATTGTGATTTAGACGGGAAGTAAACTAGAAGATGCCGAGTGCGGCGAATGTCAATTTTAAACAATAAGGACATCAAATTTGACCTTTTGCCTTCCTTTTTCAGAAAGGATGCTGTTATTAGATGCAGCATGTCAACTTTAAGATTGCTAGTCAGATTTTCTCATTCAAATGACATTCCCAAACAAAACCATCATTATCCATATTTAGCAGTATACTAATCTCTTGGACAAAATAACAGCTAGCCAACAGCCTCATTGGGCTGTCGGAGGGACAGGAAGTAAACAAGAATGTGCAAGATTAAAAGTCCAAAAAGTTGTTGTATAAACGAGCAGCTAAAACAGCGGCAATCCTTTCTGTTATCAGTTTGTGTAAATGAAGTTTCTTAAAAGGGTTGTCTTTGAGAGTAAAACAGGAAGTAAAGAAGGAGCGATCAAAGTTTGGTGTCACGTTGAACTAAAAAAAAAAGAAGGATGTTGAATTTTGATTCACAATCTTGCCTTTCCATTTAAGAAGACATTTGGGGGTGGCTTCAACAGGCATAATGACGCTAATATATTATGGAAAAAAAAGATTCATTTTGAGAGCCGCCTGTTTCCAAAATGCTACATTAGTGTAAATGACCCTCCCAAAAAAACAAAACAAGATTTCCACACCCCCAAAAAAATGTTTTGTGTAAGAGATCTGCTTCAATGTGAGGCCGTTGAGAATAAAACAGGAAGTAAGCCAGAAGAACTGAGTGAAGTCTATTGACATGTTCAACTTTCATATTTAAAATTTTTGCTTTTCTGTTTGAGAAAATCAGCTTTCTGCTTCTGTTTTTCAAAAGCTGTACTGATGAACAGTAACAGGAGACAGTTCATTCTTTATTTTTTATAGCTCTACTCATGATAGACATGCCTACAAAAATGTCACGTTGGTGTGTAAAAATTGGCTTAAGGTTTTTTTTTTTTAAAAATCTGGGGGCCGAAATGAACCCATTCCGGCCATTTCAAAATGAAATGGCAGACTTCTTGTGTCTTTCTGGGCAAGGGTTCTTGAGACATTTTTGTGAGTCTACTCATGACAGACATATCAAAATAACACTTGCTTAAGGGTCTGATGGTTTTTGTTTTGTTTTTTTTTTTTATTTTTTTTACTAGACTACCTAACTCCAACAAGCCAAGTCTGACAACCACTTTCCATGGCTTGTCAGTTGAAGCGGCCCTCTATCTCTCTTCCGGGACCTGAGCGTCTCAGGCGAGTATCTAATTAAATCAGTCAATTATGTGGCTCGTTGCTTATGGCAATGATACGTGTTGAAAACAAAAATCTCATCAGCGCGGGTTCGACCTGGACACTTTGTCAGAGGCTCTTTCTGCTTCACGAACGGTCGACTGGCTACGCTGTGAGTGCGAGCTCCCGACAGTCTAGAAAGGCAAGGAGAAGACCAACTTTCACGTGTTTGGACGCTCCAGCGTAGCACTGAGGGGTCAGCGGGAGGGCAAGACAACAGGAAGTACATGCAGCAACACACTCAGGGTGTGTGTGGGAGCGTCAGTGTGCGTGTGTGTGCACAGAGGCAAAATATGCACACGCTGCTTAGGAATCTGTTCAAAAACACCCAGAAATTGGACAGCGATGTATTTAATTCTCTCCAGGAAATGTCTAAGCTTAGCCAGCATCCTGGTGAGCTTGTGTGTATTGTATCTGTGTGTGTGTGTGTGAGTGAGTGTGTGTGTGTGTTTGAATGTGTGCAGTTGCAGGATCAGAGGTGGAAGGCAGCTTAATTGCCACAGCAACAGCGGCAGAAGCGCGAGGTGATGGGGAAGCGATTGGCTTAGCATGGTTAGCTTAGCATTGTCTTTGAGTTCATTGTTCGATTAGTGTCAAATCGAGGGCACAATGAGGTTCGTGTGCGCTCATGACTGCATGCACCGTCTGATTGGTGTATTTGAATAAAATGACACTGGTGAGGCGGCACCGTGGAGCTGATGTAGAGCGTTGGTCTCACAGTTCTGAGAACTAGGGTTCAAATCCCGCCCCCATCTGTGTGGAGTTTGCATGTACTCCCCGTGCCGGCATAAGTTTTCTCCGGGCACTTTGGTTTCCCTCCCAAATCCCAAAATCATGCTTTAACTGGAGACTCTAAATTGTTCATAGGTGTGATTGTGACTTCGAATGGTTGTTTGTTTCTATGTGATCAGGTCGGACTGACGCAAGGATAACCTATGGGGAGATTGATGAAGTCTTAAATTAGATTGAGCACGCAAAAATGGATGGATAGCAGCATGTCAATCACTGTAACAGAGTAAAAATATACTCAAGTAAAAAGTATGGCGCTTTCAAAATCCTCTGGAAAATAGAATTGATCTAAAATGTCACTTGTTGAGTACATGTAGCGGAGTTCATGTCGCGTGCTACTGCCAACATCTGGCCATAAGGAATTAATGCGTTTCCTAGTTCCAAATCTTGCCAATGGTGAACAGCTTCCCCCCCAAAAATTGTTACTCTACCAAAAGTAGCATGTTCCAGACTCTAAAGATTTGTGTTTTGTATTCCTCAGTGTGATGCTCTCTCGCTCTATGCTCATTATACAATAGATTGAACCATCATGACTCCCACATCACTTCCCCACATTTAACATGGCGCCACATAGCCATGGGAGGTACGTCATTTGAAAATGGATTTGAATGATATGTACGTCTGTGAGCCGGAATTACACAAGTACCTTCTCTTCCTGTATTGTGCCACAGCACCCGTAAACAACAGCAGCCAATTCTGGAAGTAACAGAATATAGCAACAGAATTTTAAGTGTCGAATTTTTATTTTTGGAGACATTGTTCAGTCCCAACGGTCCGTTTAACCGATATCCATTATATCAGGGTGCGTTTTATTGAGGTTCCACTGTACAGAATTTTATTAAACCTTTTACTCTGACAACGGTTACTGTTTTTACACGAGTATGACATTCAAGAATATTGGAATTTTTGGTACTTGTTCATTATTTTTACACAATTTCAAATGTTAATGTAAAAAAATAAGACTCAGAGTTTGCGTTTTTACCTTCGTGGCACCCCCCCCCCCCAATGCAAAAATGCTTTGCAAAACTTGGCTACAGCTTATAAAAAGGATAGAAAAAGGCCACAGCCTGATCCATAGGAGCGAGGTGTGGGAGTGATCACAGCTGACTTCAATCATCCCACCGATGGCGCATGGCGCAACACAGACATCCAATTTTTTTCTCAAGAAGAAACAGACTTGCGCATGTCCGGGAGGGCAAAGTGTTCACACTACATTAATACAGGACTGCAAGCAGAACTACACGAGGAAATGATGTAAAGATGGCTTGGAAGGAGACCACAAGTATCTACGCCATAACATGGGCACTTGGAGACCTCCCGTCACCACTAACCATTTGTCTGCCCCCCTCGTACACGTGTTAGACACTGGGATGTATTAAAAAATATAATAACGATGACAATACTGCATTCAATTAATTGATTTCCACAATGATGCAGAGCTGTTCGATACGCACTGTTTACATATTAGTGAATGAAATACCACATGGTGTAACGGAGGACGACAGATTAGCACATCTGCCTCACAGATCTGAGGAAACAGGTTTCAATCCAGCCTCGCCCGAGTAGCGTTTGCATGTTCTCCTCATGCCTGCGTGGGTTTTCTCTGGGTGCTCCCACATCCCAAAAACATGCATGGTAGGTTAACTGAAAACTGTAGTTTTGTCTGTAGGTGTGTAAATGTGCCCTGCGATTGGCTGGCGACCAGTTCAGGGTGTACCACGCCTCTTACCCAGATTCAGCTGGATGGGCTCCAGCACACCCGCTACCCAAGTGAGGATAAGCAATTTCACGGACTTCAGTATGTTGGCTTTCCCCCAAATCAAAATCACCAAAATGTGTTCTAGGGTGCACTGGAAATTAGATGAGGTCTCAGCGGGTATACGTTTAGATCACGGGTGTCAAACTCATTTTTGTCGCGGGCCACATTTTACGGTTCCCCTCGGAGGGCCGTTATGACTGTGAAACCATAAAAATCTTTAACCGCCTCATCATATTTACACGTGAAATTTATGAACTCGTTTTGGAATCAGAAATCGAGAGTTATACGTTTTTCAACTATTGTTGTTTGGTAACACAAAATGCTTGCAGTATCTCAACGTTATCATTTATCGTATGACAATTTGAAATTTTGTTGCAGATTTGAAGAAAAATCATGAAAGATGATCCATATGATTTGCCTTCGCGGGGCACATAAAATCATGCGGTGGGCCGGATCTGGCCCCCGGGGCCTTGAGTTTGACACCTATGCTTTAGCTCAACTTTCTAACAACAAATATTCACTCCGCCAGGCACGTGTCCAAGGACACACCTTTTCTGCGCCGGAATTGCCAAACTGGCAAACAAGCGCACTGAGTCTTGAGCCAGCGTTAAAATCCGGCTGTGACAACACTTGTGCCACCGACGGCGGCAGAACTGGCAACTCGCACGGGACGATTTTCAACCCACCAGAAAAACAAAGATGGAGTTTGCTTCAAGTGATGTGAATAAGTTTTTTTGTTATATAAATGGAACAATTAGGGTACAGTACTGATTTAACAGGAAATATAATCAAACACAAAAAAACTCATTTAGAACACTCACAAAGACCCGCTATAGGTCACAACACCAGCTCCTGTTGTCATTCACTAGGCCTTTGAAAGCTGAAAATCAACACACAAATACTGCATTACTGTGTGTGTGTGTGTATTTCACATTCTCTTCAGTTTTTGGTATGAATACTACAGTATTCTTCTATTTTTCCGAATTAAAAAAAAACTATAAAGTGTTTTTCTAGGTGTCTGAAATTGATTACTGGCATCGCAACTACGGTATATTGAAAGGAGAAAACTGATTTGAAATCCAAGTAAATGGACAACAATCTTGGTTCAAGAACCAATTCAAGTCCCACGGTGCCAGTTTTTGCTTTGATTTGATTTCTACGAAGAGCTCAGACTCTACAGTACTATCGACCATCATCATATATGGAAATAGAGCAGACGGACCATCTGTGCTTCTTGTTATGTTCAACTTCATCCACAGTACGCGCACGCGTACACACACGCACACGCACGCGCACACACGCACACACACACACACACTATCTCCTCTTACCCATCTGTGCTTGTGTCAGATGTCTTTCATGGGTCCACTGCGGATGAGAGCCCAGCCGCTCGTCCGACTTTTGCCCGAGCAAGGCGCTGCATCCCCGGCTAGGAGGACCAGGTTGCGGCCAGGGGAGAGCGCTGCAAGTCCGGGTCTCGGATGGTCTCGAATCGATGGTGGTCGGCGGTCGCTATAATCCTTTAGATCCTAAATTCGTCAGGATGGAAGGATGTGGAGGGATGAGACGGAACGAGGTGGGGGTGCCTTCGCGGGGGTGTCCACAACCGATGTCCGCCGTTCTCTTGGCCCGATGTGGGTGCGTGTTGACGGGCCTTGGTCTGCCCGGCCTTCTTTCACTTCCTCCGGGTCCTCGTCCCCCCCACTGCCGTGCAAAAAACAAGTAGATATTCCTTCTCTTCTTCTCCTTTAGTGGATATTCACCATCTTCGCTGCAGGTTGGAAGGAGGGCGAATGAAGGCAGCTCAGCGAGAGGATAGCTCCGCCTTCCTCCGTCACGCCGCCGCGGACAAGGGGTGGAGGGGGGCTGCGTGGAGGCTGGATAGATGGGCGGCAACCACGGGAGGAGGTGGAGGGGGTGCAGAAATATGAGAGGGGGTTGGCGGATGGAGCCGGAGGAGGAGGAGGAGGTTTGCTTATGAACGTGCATGTTATTTGTCCTGTGATAATAGGCAAGACCTTCTCCAAGACCCCCCGCCCCCTTCCATAAGCCCCCAATATGGATCGCAGCTCCGCCACACGTACACCAGGAATCCAGCACATGGTGGGAATATGAGCAGTCCGGAGCTATTTTTAGCAGATTTACCTCCAGTGGAGGAATCAGTTCGCTGGGGTGTTTGACCCGGAGGCATCAAACAAGAAGGTGGAATGCAGACCCATGTACCTACAGTACATTGCTACATCGACTTACAAGCATTATTTGTCATGTGACATTAGTCTTAACTCAAATCACTATCGCAAGCGCGACACGGCGGAGCAGCTGGTAAGCGTTGGCTTCACAGTTCTCAGGTCCAGGGTCGATCCCGGACCCGCCTGTTCTGCCCGTGGATGCGTGGGTTTTCTCCGGGCACTCCGGTTTCCTCCCACACCCCAAACACATGCTAAATTAATCGGACACTCGAAATTGCCCCTAGGTGTGATTGTGAGTGCGGCTGTTTGTCTCGATGTGCCCTGCGATTGGCTGGCAACCAGTTCAGGGTGTACCCCGCCTCCTGCCCGTTGACAGCGGGGATAGGCTTCAGCACTACCCGTGACCCTTGTGAGGATAAGCGGTGAAGAAGATACATGGATGGATAAATCATGATCAACGCACACAAGGAACACATGCAAGTCTGACCCAGTTGAAATACCCACCATGCCTGAACAAGAAGAGAACTGGAGAGTTGGCAGCCCCGTCGTTAGTAAGTAAAATAAAAAGAAATCCCCTTCATCATCTGTCGGTAAGATACAAAACATTACGGTTTACATACATTTTCATATTCATGGGGCGGCCCGACGAAAAGATGATGGCAAGCTCTCGCTCATCTATCTCGCGGTCGATGCCGCCTGGCAGATGGAGGGGCAGGCCCACCCACGCGTGTGAATTATCTCCACTTTTGTGTGTGAACATCTTGAAAACTGCGCTACGTTTTCCTCACCAAGGAATGTGCGTGCCCGACGACCCGCGAACACACTTTCAATAATTCACAAGCGGAATTGATCATTTGCCACAAACACATTGCAAAACATGTGAATTGCAGGTATTTGTGGATTTGAAAAATATGTACAGATATATTTGTGCATAGAATTTTGGGGCATAAAATTGAAAAAAAAAAACAGAACTCTATGATGTTTGAGTCTGTGAAAACATCCAGTAATATAATTGAATGTTAAGAAAACATATTTACAACATTTTCTGCTTTAATGCAGTGGGCAGATCATTTATTACAACAAAAAGAAAACCCTTGGAGTCGTGCACTTTTTTCCACCTTCTGTTTTAATTTGAAAAGCTCAGAACTTTTTGTTGGAAATACTATTTCAAATGTGTTTTTTTTTTTTTTAAACCATAGTAAACCATCGTCGGTTGGGTCACCAAAGCCTAAATTATCTTTGATTTTCAGAAAGCTGGAAAATGACTAAGCAGTCGTAGGTCTGTGCCAGTCTTGTGATTAGCTGGTAATATACTGAGCAAACTCCTACGACTCAGAAAAAAACCATCAAACCTTGTTGCAGACATGACAAAACACAACAGTTGATGATTACCGATGGAGAAAAACCTGTCCGTGCCAAGGTAGCGTGCCAAATGTCTGGCTTTTGGACTTGGCTTGCAAATGATTAGCAAATTGTATTAATTTGTTGCCGTGACAACTTTACAACCCAGCAATAATACAGTCAACAATATCTATGATAGAACCTTTGATATCTCAACAGTGAGCGCTCTTCAGGTGTGCCGTGGGAAGTTATCCAATTTTATGTAATTGCTAAAAAAAAAAAAAAAAACATTTATTTTCAAGAAATTATGTATCTTTATTCATCTATTTATGCAATTGAAGCACACTGACAGACAGAACAAAAAAAAATCCTCTTCTATTAGATGGCAGGAAGTACATACAGTAATTAATCTATCCATTTTTGGTGACATTAGTTTTGTTGGTGTGCCGTGGGATTTTTCAATTGTGAAATGTGTGCCTTGGCTCTATAAAGGATGGAAATCGCTGGGCTAAAATACACTAAAATCTAAAATGCATTGCATCTTTCATTGATTGTTCATGATTCTAACTTGATAGTGGTGGTAGGTATTTCAAACAATTGGTCGCCATATGAGAGAAAGTACATCCTGAAAGCAAGACCCTAAAGTGCATCTAATGTTAAATGATGTTTTTGGTTAGTAGAAGACTGAAGTAACTTGTTTGGTCATTTGAAGGCCCTACATTATAACCGACAGTAGTGGAAGCGTATTTTAGCTCTTCAAACACTACTCTGTCTTTGATGTTTACAAAAATGTATATTCTTTTCCTTTCCGCTTGTCCCGTTAGGGGTCGCCATAGCGTGTCATCTCAGATGAGCGCACATTTGTTTGGCACAGTTTTATGCCGGATGGCCTTCCTGACGCAACCCCCTCTGCATTTTAGCCGGGGAGACAAAAATGTATATTAAAGACTCGAAAGTGAATTTAATGTGCATGTTGCACTTAGCTGCTTATCCTCACAAGGGTTACAGTAGCCTATCCCAGCTGTCAATGGACAGGAGGCGGGGTACACCCTTAACTGGTTGCCAGCCAGTTGCAGGGCACATGGAGACAGACAAACAGCCGCACTCACAATCACACCTGGGGGCAATTTAGAGTGTCCAATTAATGTTGCATGTTTTTGGGATGTGGGAGGAAACCGGAGTGCCCGGAGAAAACCCACGCAGGCACGGGGAGAACATGCAAACTCCACACAGGGACGGCTGGGATTGAACCCGGGTCGTCAGAACTGTGAGGCCAACGCTTTCCAGATGCCGCCATGTTGGATTGATTGAAGACAAAATCGTTTGGCGTGCACAAAAATATATACAAAATGTAAGGTTCATCAGATTTTTAATGATTAATACAACAACATTGTTTATCAGGTGTAGGCATCTGATAGCTGAATAGTTCCGATGCAAGGACTAAACACGTTTATTATGATGTCATTTTGTGACATACTGCATATGAAACACGATTCACAGGTTGCCGACCACTGCTCGACTTCGTCATCTCATCATCTCGCTCCACCTCTCCAACCCATCACACCCGGAGATGTGTGCACACTCAGTCCTCCGCATACAGTAAATACTCAAATATTTACCTTTGAGCTTCAGCTTCGTCTTCAGGAGAACGGCTCGCCTTCCTGACTTCCCGTCGTTCCCAGGTGTCTAATCAGTGTGCGCGCGCCTACGTAAATGTATTTCTGATTTCAAAAGCAAAACCGCATTGTTTGAGCTGTCAAAAACACCTATTTAGGAACTTGTAAAAAGTGATCTCGCAGCCACTACACCTGGGCAATGTCTGCACAAAAGTAACAGTTAATTGGCACGGACAGGCGTGCCACACGCAGCCTGCCTCTAGAAGTTGTAAAATGCTGACGAGGTGAAAAACGAGATCAACTGGTTACGTTAAAAAAAATAATCGAGAATGGTGCAAGATGGGCTTGTGTCAGCACGCCCAGCGATCTTAAATCGATGCAATGTTGTTGTCAAATCTGTTATTTTGGCGGAAGATCTTAAAGCGCTCACGTACTGTGGGGTGGGGGGGGGAGAAAGACTGTAAACCTGGTGGAATTTTATTACATTTCTGCATATGTCAGTCATAAAAAGTAGTCGGATCATCCCAAAAAAAAAAAAAAAAAAAAAAAAAAATCAAGAATACAGAGACTTGACTTTATCTGACCCCAATAAAGCAAATGTAGTGATTTAGTTTTTTTTAATTGACAAACATTTAAATACTGTGCAGAATTATTTGGCATTTAAGTATGTGGACAACATCATCACTTTAAAGTGCCACTGTCTTGAAATGCAAGCATTAGTATGTTATTAATGAAAAAACAACCTGCGGGAAGGTTGCTTGTTGTTCCTTCGTGTTAGCTAAAATGCTGGCTTGTTGCATTGCTGGATATTGTTTGAACACTCAAGAGGATAGATTCAGTCTTCATACTTTTCAAAAGGACCCAGTTCATTGTGAAAAATGGATTGCACGGGTGCAAAGGACGAGAGCGTCGTGGGTTCCAAATTTGAGGGGGGCGTAATCCCCTCAGAATGTAACTAAAGATGCGTGCACGTAAATCAAGGGTGCTAAATATGAAATATGTCGATGTACCCGTCGGCGCCGAGCATGCCTTCGGACGGGCTGGCTCATACATACTCTCTGGGTTGTCTGTTGTTAGAAGTAATTCGCACATCATCTAAATATGGCTTGAAACAATAGGGTAATATTGCCCCGGTCACTTCACTCAGTTGTTCGATGTTTTCTTCTTGGAAAAGAGCTTCCGTGTCTGAAGGAGTGTGTCCCATAGTACGTGGCACAGCCTGTTTTCAATGGCGAATGTCGCGGTGTGACATAATGAACAGAGGATGCAGGCAACATGGCTACCAGTTGGATGTCGAATGAGACTTCCGCAACTTTGCGCATGGATGACGCGCTCTCCGCTCATTATTTATTTTTTTGTATGGAGATTGAAGTAAATCATGTTACATGTATTTTTCATTACAATATCTCTTTTATAGGCATGCCACTTGACCTTTTGTAGCTCCCAGCCAGACAACGCTGAATGCTTGATGGGTTTAAGGATAGCAGTTGCTATGTATTTTGGAATGAGTGTGGGTGTGCCCTCAGGAGATCAACACCGCATTTAAGGGTGCGCGTAATTATTAGGCAGCTCCTTTCGGGGTGTGACTACAGAACCATCAAAGGTTTGCTGCGAAAAGTAAATAGCGTCGGCAAGAAACATGTCGGGAGATAAAGATCCAAATTAACTGCCAAACATTTGACAAAAATCAAGCTTGAAGCTTGCCGTCATATTTCAGAACTGCAACCTACCTGGACTACCACTAAGTATCAGGTGTTCAGAAGATTGGCCAAGGTCAGAATGGCTGGAAAAAGACCCACACTGAAAAAGGCAATCCTGTAGGCTCTGGTTTCTGCTGCACAAAAACATAATTGAGTCCAAATTATGAAACTGACAAAATTCATCTACAGTTATTGAAAAGGTTGGCTAGATCAGTCACTTATATCAGTTTCTATAAATGTCTATTGTTTTCTAATGTTTTGAACTGTTTAATATTCTCAAACGAAAATTAAATAAGTGAGATGGCAAAATGTTTTCTTTTTCCATTTAGTTGCATAATGATTCTGCACATCAATAGTTTCCAAATACTATACTGATAATCATCCATGCAGATATTCTCAGGAATGCCTGAACCTCATTACTTCATTTAAACATTCTTGTTTGAGATTTATTAATATTCTGAACAACCTAAAGAAGTCTGGTTGGTTACTAATAAAAGTAATCTTAAAAAAAAAGACCTGGCTAATAATTCGGCACATGGTGTAAAGCACAGGTGTCAAACTCAATGCCCGGGGGCCAAATGCGGCCTGCCACATGATTTTGTGTCCCTGGAAGGCAGATCAACTGTCAACTTCCATGATTCTTGTAAAAATCAGTGCCAAAACATAAAAGTGTCATCTCATAAATGACAACATTGAGATATTCCAAGGATTTTCGTGTTACCAAACATCAACAATAGTCGGAAAACCCATTACCCTTATTTTCTGATTCCAAAATTAGTTTATAAATGTGTGTAACTATGATGAGGGGATTAAAGTTTTTTTTCTGGTTTCAGTCATAACGGCCCTCTGAGGCGACAATGTGCCGCCCGCGACAAAAACAGGGTTTGACACCCCTGGCGTAAAGGAAGAAAAAGACACGAGGGGAACAGTTGCGCAGTTTTCAGTAAGAATGGACAGAGGAATTCGCTTTGTGGAGAAACAAGGTTTGTTTGTGTCTAATTTATAATGACATAATTGCAATGACGAAATGCTCAAATATAAAGTGGTACTTTGAGACACACCACTGGATCAAAATATCCTGCGGGGAAGCGCAGGAAGAAAGCACGTCAAGAGCTACTGTCCAGAGTCCACGCTAGTCAGCAGCAACAAGGCGACTGCAATTCATATAGCGCAACGGAAAGCCATTCACAGATGGGGAGTTTGCCAAAACAGTCATGCTTGATGTTGCCAAAGAACCTTTGGACAACTTTTCACAGAAAGACAAGATAATCAAACAGATAGAAGACGAGCCTTTTTTGGAAACGATTGTTGACGAGACAACATACGTGGGGAGAAATGAAAAATTAAATCTGCAGAGCAGCTGATTGTGAAAACTTGGAACCCGCTTCGCGTCACATACCACACCCTTTGCCTAGTGAGTATTGTTGTACTGACAATGTTTCGTTCTACCTTTGCGTGTGAAAAGTCTTTCTCACGTTTAAGCAAGCAAGTGAGCAAATTTATTTGTATAGCGCATTTCATACACGAGGTAACTCAATGTGCTTTATATGATTAAAGGCATTTGAAAACACAGAGATAAAACATTTAAAAGGTGATAAAAACAATAAAAATGACAATCAAAATAAGACAATCAAGACCGGATACAGTGCAAGTAATATGGTCAAAAAGTGGATGTATTTTAAAAAGCATGAGAAAAAAGAGATGGGAAGGATGTGCAGCAAGTAAAGGTGATGAAGGATAGCGATAGCAATATGTTGACTGGTGCCAGTAGTGTACGAAGTAGATGGAAAGAGTACTTTGAGAAGTTAATGAATGAAGAAAATGGGAGAGAAGGTCGAGAAGAAGAGGAAAGCGGGAATGACCGGCGAGTGGCTTTGATTAGTAGGGGAGAAGTTAGAAAGGCACTGAACGGAATGAAAAATGGAAAGACAGTTGGTCCCGATGACATACCGGTGGAGGTATGGAAGCACTTCGGAGAGGTGGCTGTGGAGTTTTTGACCAACTTATTCAATAGAATACTAGCGGGAAGGAAGATGCCTGAAGAATGGAGGAAAAGTGTGCTAGTCCCCATTTTTAAGAACAAAGGCGATGTTCAGAACTGTGGAAACTACAGAGGAATAAAGATGACGAGCCACACAATGACGTTATGGGAAAGAGTAGTGGAGGCTAGACTCAGGACAGAAGTAAGTATCTGCGAGCAACAGTATGGTTTCATGCCTAGAAAGAGTACCACAGATGCACTGTTTGCTTTGAGGATGCCGGAAGGTGCCTGGTGTTCTATGTGACAGAAGAGTATCCGCCAGGATGAAGGGCAACGTTTATAAAACAGTGGTGAGGCCGGCCACGACGTACAGATTAGAGACGGTGGCTCTGAAGAAACAAGAGCAAGCAGAAATGAAGATGCTGAGGTTCTCGCTTGGTGTGAACAGGTTGGATAGGATTAGAAATGAGCTCATTAGAGGGACAGCCAAAGTTGGATGTTTTGGAAACAAGATTCGAGAGAGCAGACTTCGATGGTTTGGACATGTCCAGAGGCGACAGAGTGAGTATATTGGTAGAAGGGCGCTGAGGATGCAGCTCCCAGGCAAAAGAGTGAGAGGAAGATCCAAACAAAAAGGTTGATGGATGTTGTGAGGGAGGACATGAGGACAGTGGGTGTCAGAGAGGAAGATGCACAAGATAGGCTTAGATGGAAAAAGATGACACGCTGTAGCGCCTCCTAACAGGACAAGCCGAAAGAAAAGGAAAATGAGAAAAAAAAAAAAGTTTTCAACCAGGATTTCAAAACATTCCCACTTGGGGCTGACGTCACCTCTGTTGGCAACTTCTTCCATTTGAGTGCAGCACGATAGCTAAATGCTGCTTCACCGTGTTTGCTTTGGGCTCTGCGCTCCACTATTTGACCCGAGTGGGTCGATCTCAGAGCTCTACTGGGTTTGTATTCTGGAAGCATTTCTTTCATGGATTCAGGACCTAAATCATTTAGTGATTTATAAACCAGTAGCAGAATTTTTAAATGTATTCTAAAGCTGATTGGAAGCCAGTGCAAGGACTTTAGGATTGGCGTTATATGCTCTGACTGCTTTGTTTTGGTCAGAAGGCGAGCTGCAGAATTCTGAATGAGCTGCAGCTGTTTAATACTCTTTTTGGGGAGTCCAGTCAGAAGACCATTACAGTAGTCAAGTCTACTTGAGATAAAAGCATGGATGAGCTTTTCCTGGTGTGCTTGACATATATGTCATGGCCCTGCCGGTCCCTATCCTGGCAGTACCGGTTCCCGAGGCGTACCTGCCGCAATTGGCGGAGGTGCACACCTGCGCCTCGTCTCTAGTAATTACATCTCAATCTCAGTTATATAGAACCACAAGTACGATGTGGCCTTTGCCAGATCGTTGCTTCATGCCTCGTTCCCGCACTCTCGTAATACCGTTCCTGATCTCCCGTGTACAGACTCCTGCCTGCCCACTGACCAGCCTCCTACGCCTGACATTCTTGTTACTGCTGCTCCCGTTGACTGCCTGCCTGATCCCCGACGATGGACCGAATAAACATTTTTCCCCGAACTGCCTCTTCGTCTCCCGAGTCGTGCATTTGGGTCCAATCCTGTGTTCTGGTCGTGACAACATACAAGACTTCACTCTAGATATGTTCTTCAGATGGTAGACGGCAGTTTTTGTGATTGATTTGATATGATTGTTGAAAGTCAGGTCAGAACCAATCAGAACACCAAGGTTTCGGACTTGGTTGTAAAGACAGAGAGTCCAGGTGTTTATTAATCGCAATTCTTTTTTCTTTATTACCGAAAACAATTATCTCAGTTTTGTTGTGATTATTTGAAGAAAATTTTGGCTCATCCAGTTATTTATCTGATTTAGACAGTGGCACAATACCTCAATTGAACTGTAGTCATCTGGATTTAAGAAAACATTAAGACCAACCTATATTCACGATTAACAGATGAAAGTCTCAACGCCTGCATGACATTTAAACAACTGAATTATGAAACAGACTACAAAGTTATTAGCATACTATGCATGCAGCACCAGAAGTCGCTTTAATGGTAAGAAGTACTTTTGCAATCACTGGTTAGCAACAGTATCATGTTAGTTCAACGAATTAGTTATTCAAGTTATTGTACTCTTAAAGTGTTGGCCTTACATAAAATGCCTGAACACATTTGTATTTAGTTTTAAAACTATTTTTTGGCTCTTTTGGAATTAAATTTTAAAATATAATACTCTCTCAGCCCAAAAGGTTCCCGACTCCAGTTGTAGCACGACATCAAAAAAAGGGTATTCACACCGGACATCGCAGGAGTCTTTCGAAAAGTGGAATGGTCCAAAATTCATCCTGTTCATTTATCAGTTGAGTTATTAAACCAAATTATTCATTTACTGTTTCCTCATGAAGATCAGACAATTTTATCACCAATTTACGCAGAAGTTTAAGAAATTGCAAAGAGTTCACATACTTTCTCTTCCCAGTGTATTTGGGTGAATCAAATGACTGATTTAGCATCTCTCATCTATCTAGTTGACTGAAAAAAAACTTGTTGTACATGTTTATGAGTATAATGTAAAATACAATGTGAAGTTTAAAATAGTACTACCATCAAAAACTTTAATCAAGCAAGTTAAATTGCTACTGTCATAAAATGGATGGTTTTTAGTATGTTATTAATGAAAAAAAAGGCAGCTGGAATGGACCCATCCGTTTTTTCACCACAAATCATGATTTTGACGTATATGGCTTTTTGTAACTCCTGCCATGAAAATCCTCTCGAGGGATTTGTTTTCGAGAAGAAGCAGGAAGTGACGTTAAGGGCAGTAGCGCACTCATGCGGACTCACTTCTTTCCATCAGTTTTACCTGCGGGAAGGTAGCTCGTTGCTCCTTCATGTTAGCCAAAATGCCGGCTTGTTGCATTGCTGGATATTGCTCGAACACTCGGGAGGATGGAGTTACCCTTCATAAGTTTTCAAGAGACCCAGTTCGTCATGAAAAATGGATTGGACTGGTGCAAAGGACGAGAGCTTCGTGAGTTCCAAATGACAGGTAGGTGTGTAAAATGTAATCCTGCCAAAACGTAACAAAAAATCCGCGGCTGTAAGTCAGAGGTGCTAAATATGTAGATGTGCCCGTCGGCGCCGTGTCCGCTGATCACGGCTTTGGCCAAGCTCTGTGTCTCATCGATAGCCGCCGCCGAAGCCATGCCTCGCGGACTAGGGGCACGGCTTCGGCTGGGCTGGCTCATACATACTGTTTGGGGTCTGTTGTTGGTTAGAAGTGATCCGCATATCATCTAAATATGGCTCGAAACAATAGGGTAATATTGCCCAGGTAACTTCACTCGGTTGTGTGATGTTCTCTTCATGTCAGGAGTGACGTCACCGACAGGAGATGCAGCCAATATGGCGACCACTTGGATGTCGAATGACACTTCTGCAACTTTGAGCATGGATGACACACTCTCTGCTCATTCTCTCTTATTTTTTCCTATAGACATTGAAGTGCATAATGTTATAAGTATTTTTCCATTATAATATCTATTTAGAATGTTCATAGGCATGACACTTGACCTTTTAAGCGACAAATGTAAACCTCTTTAAAAAAAAGGGATTAAAACTACCATAAATCTTTCAAATGTTGCAAAAAAAAAAAAAAATACCCCTAAAAGCCCAAATGTCGCACCCACCAAATTGGTGAAATAGGGGTTGAGGACTGGATTCCCCCCACCCCGTAAAATGTCCCACATCAATGAATTTTCCTTAATGGCTTTCTTGTGACATATTTTAGCATGTCTACTCGAGATAAACAAACCTACCAAATTTTACATTGCAAAGTTAAACAGCCATCGGGGGAAGAATTTTCCCAAAAGTTGAGGAAGGCACTAATGAATCCAATTTTGTGGGGACATCAAACCAAAATGGCCAATTTCCTGTGTATTTTCAGCCACGTCTTCTTGAGAATTTGAGTATCCTCATGGTAGATATATCTCCCAAGTGTTATTTTGTGAAGTGAAACGGGCTTTAGGGGGTGAGGGGTGGGGTGACTTTTATTTCATTTATTTATTTATAAACGATTCAGAGAAGTCCAGCTGAATACAATTTTGCAGGGAAAAATGACTTGCAAATCTCTTGACCGGCACTTGTGGCATTCTATCTTATTAGGCAAGAAAGAAAAAAGTCCACTCTCTACAATGGCCTGTGGATGACATCATGTTACACAAGCGACGAGAATCGCAGTTACGTCTAATGAGCAAATCAGACTCGTTAGCGGGAAGCCCGACTTGAGTGCCGTAACTGCGATTTGACCACCTCTCCGCAAAATCCCCCTTGGACTTCTTAAACATCTCTCCATTTCCCCCATCCAGCGGCAATTACTCTAATTAAAGCCACTTTTCAAGAATTGGGTTATGGCCTGGGTGGAAAGAAAACACCAATTACATCTCAACGGAGCAATTAGCAAAATGCGCGGCCTCGGAGTCCAACAACAGCCAAAACTGCTGATTTGGAGGCTTTTGTGTGCAATTATTATGAATTTTGCATTTGTTACCTAATCACACAGATTAAGTCAGTAAATCAGTCATAATGGTAGTAGTAGAGTAGTAGTGGTGGTGGGAGTTGTAGCGGTACAGCACACCATCGGGATTATTATTTTATTTTAAATTAGCGCCAGAATGTCCCTGGAGTTAGTTTATCTTGGTGTAGAAGTAGCAGTTTTGTGTTTCAAATATTCAGGACTGTGCACTGTTCCTGTTCTTATCCAGATTCCACACCACCCCCTCCTTTCCACTTCCTGCTTGGGCCACAGGAAAACAGGAAGTAGTACAGCAAGAACAGCTGACACTTCAAGGCATGTAGTCACATGACACCGCACTTCAAACATAATAATTGAATAAGTTACAAAATCATTGGAGTCTTTATAGAACCCTGTGGGGGAAATAAGGGCAAAATTTGCAAAAAATAGTTGCTTTGACCCAAAATGGCATGCTTCCCAAGTCCAATTGCATATGCTGTTCTTGACTTTTACTTTTTATGTTTTTGGGAGGTGTAATTGTGAGACACAAACTGATCAGATGTTATGTGACTAAAATGAAACGGGCTTTGAGAGAA
Organism: Syngnathoides biaculeatus; assembly: GCF_019802595.1. Taxonomy (NCBI): domain Eukaryota; kingdom Metazoa; phylum Chordata; class Actinopteri; order Syngnathiformes; family Syngnathidae; genus Syngnathoides; species Syngnathoides biaculeatus. The sequence goes on along the minus strand of NC_084648.1, from coordinate 8,119,966 downwards.
TAAAAAAATGTAGGACCAACTGCAGACAGTTAATTTTTAAAAAGAAATGGACATATTGAATCTAAAATGGCTAAAAGTTAACCAAATGGCTGCCTTCCATTTTTTTTCCATGCATGGCTTTTTCAGATATTTTTGTTGGTATACTCGTGATATACACACCAAATTCGAATGAAAGACTTGCAGGTGGCGAGGGGGAGTTTTAGATTTATTGTATTTTTTTTTTAACTAAAAGCCGTCGTACCCCAAGAATAAAGCTGTATTTCTTACATAGGATTTTTTTTGTAGATGGGTGGGGAAAAATAGTCACTTATTAGAATACAGAAGCATTATTTATGGATTTTCCTGTTAATATTCATCATGAAGAAATGTGCAAAAAAAGATCAAACTTAGTCAACGTCGATTCTCAGTTATTGTCTTACAAGAATAATTGGATATTTTGCTGTCTCAATACAATAAGAATGTTGACTTTGGCTTGTCCCATCACCCAAGCGCCTCCCTAACATGATTTTTTTTTTTTTTTTGTGTGTGTGTCAATTTTTCCGCCATGGGCTGGGTATAGGAGCACTGATCGGGAATTCAACACGCACAACTTTGAGTGATTGCAGCATGTGTCACGACACTACCAGTGCTGTAAAATCAAGTAGGGTAAAAGGTGTGATAATGTGAATAAAGTATTTTTGTGGAAGAAAATTAGTTGGAATATCACAAGAATTGAATAAAAAAAAAAAATTAGAGAAAAAAGTTTTATTACAATCACAGATTTCAGTAGGTCAAATCATTCGAAACACTGGACAATGCATTTTTTTTTTCAATTAATCAAAACTAGGAATGCTCAATACCAGTTTTTCAAACCAATACCAGTAAGATTACTCTTGAATACTCACTGATACCACTAGTATTTTTGATAGATAAAATTTGAAATAAAGACCTCTCTTTCTTTCTTTCTGACACACAATGATTTGCTAATGTGTCAAACTGTCGCAGTCTTGTGCCAATTACTTGTAAGGAGGACTTACTCGATGTCAAATCTTTTTTTGCCTAAAGGATCATGGACCTTTCCAACTGGCGATCTTCAGCTCTGCCCCCCCCCCCCCTCCCCCAAGCTACAGTTGCCATGCCTTACAATCTTCCAAAATGGCAACTGAACATAACAGGTTTGAACTGGATTCTCTTCGGCGTATTGAAGATAATATTGGGGTATGTTTTTTGTCAAATGAGTCAGACTTGTGAACCCAGTGCCCTGTTTTAAAAGTCCGATGCGATACAAATAGACAAATAGACATTACTCTTGCATGACGTGGCGCATTTACGTATCACTAACCCAACTCTTCGGTATAAAACATGACACGCTTCATTCAGCAGGTCAGTGATACACTAACAAAGTGAAAGTTGTCCTCCTGCTATGTATAAAGTACTGATAATAATTCAAACTCAGAGAAGATACTTCTCCCTCACTTACCTTAGAACATACAACCTTGTGTTTGTTGATATTGTCTACATTTAGTTGTACGTGCTCTCTTGCGCAAGTCTTAACCCATCGTAGACACTTCGTCAACTGTGTTTTAAGCTTTGGAAAATGAATCAACCGGGCCCCTTGTAACCTAGCCGGATATCTTTCATCAGAATTGCACATTCCCCAAGCGCATCTCAGGACTATTTGGTTCGTGACATTAACTTTTCCAAGCGCGCGCGACCGATAACGAGCATTGCTTGTGGGACATGACAACAAGAGGGGCGGGTCAAGTCAGGGGTTAAGACAATGTGGCTATCTGATTGGCTATTATTGTACGAATGATTGACAGGTCGAAAAGGTCCACTGGCTGGTATCGACAGCCTTAATAAGCACCTGATACCACGAAGTACCGGCTAACAGCGGTCAATGATCCTTAACCGAAAATGAACCATTTTTTTAATGTCTGATTTTTTATGCAAAGTCAGATTTGTTTACTTTTCAATCTCCTTGAGATGGTGTACCTCATGAAGTGACATTTTTGTCCTTTATGGGTCATTTTGAACCCTCAAAGGCTTCACCGGCAGAGATGAAAGCGTCCCAAGACACTTATAGGCCATGGAAAGCAAGCACCAGCCCCAACCATGAGGATTAAACTGTGAAAGAATCCAAACACGGCAGCAAGTGAGGATTATACAGTCCGCAAAGGCTTCCTCGTCATTTTGCACTGGCGTTTCACTTCCATGGAAAAAGGTAGGGGTCAGCAGGTAAAAGTCCCCACCGCGTTGGTCTCACTGGGGTCCCAGGGCACCCTGAGCAATCTGTCCATCACCGTGCTCGCTTCCCCACAGGCGATAGAACTGCGTGAAGTCCACGTAGGGTGGCACGAGTCCCGTCTCATCGGGTTGTGCCGCCTGACTGCCTCGCTGGCGAAACAGACTCCCGTCCCCTGAGCTGGAGCTGGAGCTCTGCGTCTGCGTGTTGGTGGACTGCAGCGTGGCCGTGGGGCTCTGGCTACTGGCAAAAGGACGGTGTGAGGGTGGGGGGCACAGATAGGGGTTCATTATAAGGAGGAGGAGTAGCCAGGGACATAGGATGGATGGTGACACATTAGGGCAGGTGAGAACAAGGAATAAGGAAGGTGAACCAAAGTGAATCATTGTCACCATATTCACCCTTGGTTAGCTAACTAGCTGCTATTGTTTTGTTTTGTTTGTTTTATTTTTTGAGTATCATGGTGAATCCAATTTCAATATTCATTTTCGTACTTTGTTTCAGTATAAAAGCTGTGGCTATGAAGGAATGCAGGGTAAGTTTTTTTTTTAAATACAAATTCAATGGAAACAAAGTTGTAGTCTGGCAATAAAGTGGGATTTCTTCTGATAATTTTAATAATCTGTACTGTATACTTTTGATACTCCAAAAACAATATATTGTTCCCCCGTTATCCAATGGGGTTGCGTTTCTTACACCGCTGTGAATAATAAAAATCTGATGCAGTACTAATATACCTATGACAGGGGTCACCAACACGGTGCCCGCGGGCGAATCGTAGCCCGCGAGGACCATATAAGGCACCCGCGTGGTATGTTCTAAAAATACTGTAGGCCACAAATTATTTGTATATGTTGTAATTATTTGTTTGAAATTCTGAATCCGACTTGCTTACGTGAATAATTATAATTATAATGAATGTCATCTACTCCAATAAATTAAAACAAAAATATTTTAAGCACGTGTAATGAACAGTCTGAAGTTTGCCGCAAACGAGTCACGTAGCCCTTCATACGATCGGTGCTCACGAAGTAGCCCTCTGCCTCAAAAAGGTTGCTGATATGTACCATATTTCTGCAACCATAAGCTGCACTTAAAAGTCTTACATTTTCTCCAAATTGGACAGCACGCCTTAATGTGCACTACTGTTGTGTAACTTGTCCAATGAAATACACCTGAACACACTGTTAGCATGTATGCTCGCACATGTTTTAGTGTGTATGCAAGCTACAATATAATAGTGCTCACAAGGCAGAGAAGAATAATTGCTTTTTACATCTGTAAGTAGAAGAAGCTTACATTGCCCCACACAGTGCCTGTGTAGGCAAGTCATTACTGATGACGTTGGTCAAAATGTTGGTTGTTGTGCCGGTCACACATCGAAACTAAAATGATCACACCACATCAAAGAGAATACCCAACTAGCAAGTAATAAAACAGATAAAAGTGACTCAATAAATAATTGACACATATCGGGAATTTTAAAACACTCATTACATCCCTCCCAGCATGCTTTGCGGGGCTCCCACCATGCTTTGCAGCACTAAGGAGGTCCTGAGTGCTGCAAAGCATGCTTTAACCTTAATGTTAAAATTTTCCATGGGAAAAAAAACAAAGTAAAATGACCACAGTAAAACTTTTTAAAGGGCCGGGGAGGGGTCCTTATACACCAAAATATGGATGCCGCCTGATTTCATACATATTATTACACTTGTAAAGAATTTTATAAGCACTCCTTATAACATTTTGGCTTCAACTGTCTGGAAGGCCAAATCATTTATTTATATTTTGCTTGATGAGAAGCTGTAAAACGCTCCAGCAGTTGTACTTTTTTTTTTCCCCCCCTTCTCCTCTCTGGCCGTGAAGAAAAAAGAGGAAGTGAAAGCTCACACGTAAAAATAAGCAAAGCGATGAAGGAACACTGTGCAGCAAAAAGACAGCTGACCTAGAATAAATATAGAAGAAAAAAAAGGAAGGGGGGGTGATATTACTTATCTAAATGAGCAGCGTGGGAGGGCGCTCACACAGGAAGCCAGGGAAAATGATGTTGCGCCAGTCAAAGCAGAAACAATGAAGGGAATAAAAGCAGGAAAGTACACCAGTTCCTCGACTTGGAAGTCCACTTTGTTCTTTGACGATGCGGGATTCAGATTACTCGTATCACAAATCAACTTTCCACACTGAAACGAATGGAAAGGCTATGAATCTGTTCCAGACCCTAAAAAAAATTTTTTTTTTAACCTGTTTTCCAAGAATAAAATTGCAGTGTAAGTATTGTAGTTATAAAAACTTACAGAAGTAATTAAATAGAATGCTGGATTGTGTTACATCTAGGGATGCATCACGCCGATACTGAAGGTTTGTAAAATATTCATACATGGAAAAAAAATGCTCCGGCGCTATCCCATCAATACAACAGCCTGACTTATACCTTCCGGGCTGGTAGACTAGGAGCCATGTCAGCTGTGTGGAGATACCGAGCCTTGTGAAAGTATTCGGCCCCCTTGAACCTTTCAACCTTTCGCCACATTTCGGGCTTCAAACAAAGACATAAGATTAATATTTTTGTCAAGAATTAACAACAAGTGGGACACAATCGTGAAGTGGAAAGAAATTTATTGGATATTTTAAAGTTTTTTAACAAATAAAGACCTGAAAAGTGCGGAGTGCAATATTATTCGGCTCCCTTGTACTAATACTTTGTAGCGCCACCTTTTGGTGCAGTTACAGCTGCAAGTCGTTTGGGGTATGTCTCTATTAGTTTTGCACATTGAAAGACTGAAATTCTTGCCCATTCTTCCTTGCAAAACAACTCGAGCCCACAGATTCTCGATTGGATTCAGTTCTGGACTTTGACTTGGCCATTCTGACACCTCGATACGTTTATTTGTGAACCATTCCATTATAGATTTGGCTTTATGGTTTGGATCATTGTCCTGTTGAAAGATAAATCTCCGTCCCACTCTCAGGTCTTTTGCAGACTCCCACAGGTTTTCTTCCAGAGTGGTCCTGTATTTGGCTCCATTTATCTTCCCAACAATTTGCATAATCTTCCCTGTCCCTGCTGAAGAAAAGCAGGCCCAAACCATGAGGCTGCCACCACCATGTTTGACAGTGGGGATGATGTGTTCAGGGTGATGAGCTGTGTTGCTTTTACGCCAAACATATTGTTTTCCATTGTGGCCAAAAAGTTTGATTTTGGTTTTATCTGACGAGAGCACCTTCTTTCCACAATTTTGGTGTGTCTCTCAGGTGGCTTGTGGCAAACTTTAATCGAGACTTTTGATGGATATCTTTGAGAAATGGCTTTCTTCTAGGCACTCTTCCATAAAGGCGAGATTTGTGCAGTGTACGACTGATTGTTGTCCTATGGACAGACTCTCCCCACCTCAGTTGGAGATCTTTGTAGTTCATCCAGAGTGATCATGGGGCTCTTGGCTGCATCTCTGATCAGTCTTCTCCTTACTCGAGGTGAAAGTATAGAGGGTCTTGGTAAATTTGCAGTGGTCTGATACTCCTTCAATTTCAATATGATTGCTTGCACAGTGCTCCTTGAGATGTTTAAAACAAGGGAAATCTTTTTGTATCCAAATCAGGCTTTAAACGTCTCCACAACAGTATCTCGGACCTGCCTGGTGTGTTCCTTGGTCTTCAAGATGCTCTCTGCACTTTAAACAGAACCCTGAGACTATCACAGAGCAGGTGCATTTATACGGAGACTTGATTACACACAGGTGGATTCTATTTATCACCATCAGTCAACATTGGATCATTCAGAGATCCTCACTGAACTTCTGGAGCGAGTTTGCTACCCTGAAAGTAAAGGGGCCGAAAAATATTGCATGCCCCACTTTTCAGTTTTTTATTTCTTAAAAAAGTATAAAATATCCAATAAATGTTGTTCCACTTTACAATTGTGTCCCACTTGTTGATTCTTGACAAAAAAAGTAAAATTTTATATCTTTATGTATGAAGCCTGAAATGTGGCAAAAGGTTGAAAAGTTCAAAGGAGCCGAATACTTTCACAAGGCAGTGTACTTTAAGGTAAACACAGATACCAACAATTCAACCGACTGCAACTGTAAATTATGCTCCGCAAATTGAATAATCAAATCTGCTCAGGCTGGGCAGAGTGTCAAGTAAATAGATGTCGTGACAAAAGTATCACTTCTGTTGCCCTGTCCATTTATTTTATGACTTCTGGTACTCTCAAGAAGTGGTCTTGTATTTCCATTTATTCCCTTCACTTGGTAGTTCCCCACAGAGGTAACATGGTATACATATTTTCTACTTATATCCAGCAGATGCTATAGTCCTTGTCTCATATCTACAGGCATGCTCAAAAACCCTGGCACCCATGTTTTTAGCCATGATTCCATGGATCATTTTACACTTCAGACTATGTGAGTCCCAGGAAGCACATGGCATGAAAACAATGAGTCCCTGCAATTTATCCTTTTGAAAATCTGACAGTAATCTTGTGCTAGACAACAGATCTAGTTACGTGGTCCTGCTAAAATGCACATTATTTTATTACAGTTGCTACTAAAGTCACTGCGAGTATGCGCCCGGGTGCCATCGCACTCACAAATCTGCACATTCGAGCAGAAAAAAATCACGTGCATAAAATTTGTTACGAGTAGAAATACATAGATATCATAGGACATTGCTTATTTTGTGTCATCTTGACCGATGTTCCCTCTAAGCTGTGCCAATGCGCAATTGTGCACTTGTCGCACACTCTCATCACACCTGAAACCCACAGCCTGACGTCTTTTTTTTTTTTTTTTTTAAACACGGAAGCAATGGTCTCTAACAATGAGCTGCTGCTCAGCCTATTTCTACTTCTTAGTTTACCTGACACCGCCCCGCTCCTCTCTTAAAGAGATACACTCATAATTACAAACATAACACACACCCGCAACTTTATATCTGCGGGCCTGGCTGACCACACCTATACATTTATCAAATGTGAGTGATTGCTACTCGATCTTTATAATGTTTGTACAGCACAAAATATGTTATTAGGCCTGTCACAATTTTTTTAGAACACATTTTCCCAAAAACTTTCACGATATATTTTCTTTTAAATCAATGTTGATATAATGATAGAGGACAACAAATAATTGAAAATATCTTACAAATTCTGCTCTCATAATGAAACATGAGCACAATTGTGTAATGTTCTCTCATTTACGAAACAAAAGTAAGGCTGCATTTCACAATGAGGGCAGGTAAAAAATAAGAGAAAGTTGTGTTTTCAAAAAAGTGCTTAACTTGAGAAAAATAAAGTGAGTCTTAGTGGCTAATAATTTGCCAGTACTTCAACAACATACACAAACGTGGGTAAGCCATGGCGTTGATTTGTGGACACAGATTCACCATGCTTTATGCATACCAAGTCCTCAAAATTAAATAAGTTTTGTGAATCCTGATTGACTGAAAACAGGAAAGGTTTAGTCGGATTTTATGTAAGAAAAAAGTTATTTCTACTTATACTGTCATGGGTGCCAATGTTTTTGAGCATGACTCCTTTTACACGGTGCCACTAGTATTCAGACTGAGACAGCGCATAACTGACATGCCTTACATTACAGGCTTCATTTAGAAGAAATGTGTGGCAAGGCTTTTAGTGTACGATGTAGTTTGATGTTAGTGTCAGTAATAAGGGATTAGTCGAAAAACTGTTATTTAAGTGAAACTGTTGCGATGCTCAAGTAAAAATATTATAACCGAACAAAAACAAGTAATGGGCAGCAGGCAGCAGAGTGGGACAGTAAAAGAAAATAATACTGTATTGTTTTTTTTTGCTGTTAAACCTTCAAATGCAGTGCTAACATGTACTGGGGTTTCAGCAGCAGCAAAACCAGGACAATCCTCTATGAGTAAAACTCTAACGTCCATAAACTTTCAAGTATTGGGGTGATCGTTCCCATATTTTCAGAGGTTGAAGTGGGGAAGCGTAGAGATGTTCAGATAACATTGTTACAACTGATCATCATCATCTAAGCAATGTTAATCTTTTTCTATATTTTGCGCATAAGAGGAAAAAGCTACTGTCCATAAAAAAATCCAAGTACTGGGCCATAGTTCTGACATTTTCAGAGGTTGAAATAGGAATAAGTAAATATTTAGATACAGTACACATCCAGGTACATTTTGCTCAGGACTGATTGCAGTTTTATGACAAACTACAGTCATATTTTTCACTACTGTGAGCATATAGAGGAGTTCCAAGGAAATCGAACATGTTCAAAATAGAGACTGGAGTCACCATCAAGTTGCTAACTAGCCTCCAGGCCGGTGAGATAGAGGTCTTACCCAGGCGTGGGGGTTCCCTCCTCCAGGGTGGAAGCCGTGTTGGTGCCGTTGGTTAGGGTGCTCTGAGAGGGCATGACCAGCGAGAGTGTGACACTGGTTTTACTGGTACTCTGGCTGTTGGAGTAGGGCACCGATACCGGGTAGATGCGGCCACCTGGCAACACCAAACAGGAGAAAACAAGTGGAGAGGAAGTAAAGAATAACGTTTTTCTTGGCACAAGACATAAAAAAGGCGCAGCTCAGCACGAAAGAATGAATACAAACTGCACCGTTTTGCTTGGGTTGTTATCTTAGACTTTGATTTGTCTTCCTCAAACATCACTCCACCTGGTTTTATTTTTATTAGCACGCTGCTGTTTTCATACTTTGGGCTTGAGTCGTGCCCCATTAAGTCGAAATTCCACCTGATGTGCTATTAAAAGTAAGAAAGCTTCCCCTTTTTGTTGGAGTTGTAATTAGGTGGTGCAAAATTTGACATCCTCACCCTCAAGTCCCAAGCAAGTCCCAAGCAAGACCCAAGGCATTTTGCCTTGGCAAGTGGTTCTCGGTCAATTTACTAACCATGTTCAAAATAAAGTTACCGATGACAGCACAGGTTTGGACAATTTTGAATGATTCTTCAAGAACAACAGAAGATTGTCTTGTGAAAATAAGAGGGAACCTAAGAACAAAAGAGTAGACACTCTCTTTTTACCCCCCCCCCAAAAAAATCATGTTTATCCTGTTCTTTCGTAATCAGCAGTAGAAAATGGGGTGGTTGCACCATAAACATTGGTTTCTGACCAAAAGAGGTGAAAATGAGCTTTTTGTGGAAACATGCCTCGAAAAACTGACTTTAATATCTTTTTTTGCATTTGTGGCACCTCACACTATAAAACAAACAAACAAAAAAACAATACTGCTAAAGGGCTTTTGATGTCAATATAATGAAGTTACTAAAATGCAACTAAGAAACTATGCCAGGAACACTGAGCCCATCAGATTTTGAGTTGAACGTCAGAGGTTTTTTTTTTTTTTTTTTTATAAACTTAGCGTTCGTCTTTCACTCTAAAGCACCCATATGAGGGGCACAAGCCAATGCAAACTGTAGACCGGTCCCAAGCCCTGATAACTGCAGAGAGTAGGGAATGGCATTGGCTAAAAACTAACTAATACGACTGTTCAATTACAGAATTCCATACTGGATCGGTCATGGCCAGGGCTAACAACATCCACCACTTGTACTGTTAATCTGCAAGGTGTAGGTGGAAATTCAGAGACTGTGGGTCGTAGATGAACAAGAGGTAAAAAGCATGTTATTCGGCAGAAAGAAAAAAGGAAATCACAGAGCCTAGAATTGAAAGTGAATGTTGGAACTTTGACAAGTAAATCCTGGGAGTTGGCTGACATGATAAATAGAAGAAAGGTTGATATGTTGTATGTCCAGTAGAGCAGGTGGAAAGGCAATAAGGCTAGGCGTTTAGGGGGAGGGTTTAAATTATTTTACCATGGTGTAGGTGGGAAGAGAAATTGAGTAGGGATTATTTTAAAGGCGTTAACTAAAAATGTCTTTGAGGCGAAAAAAGTGTCAGATGGAATGCTGAGGCTGAAACCTGAAATTGAGTGGGTTACGTATAACGTGATTAGCGGCTATGCCCCACAGTTAAGATGTGACCTAGAGGTGAAAGATAAATTCTTGAAGTTGCTAGACAAAGTAGTTCTGAGCATCCCAGACAGAAAGAGTTGTGATTGGTGCAAATTATAATGCAAAATCCTTTATGGATACTGTTTGTGAAAGAAACAGGGGTGATGAAGAAATAAAATGAGAAGTATGATATCCAGGAAAACAATTTGGGGGAACATATGGTAGACTTTGCAAAAGAGATGGGAATGGCCATGGTGAACCATTTTTCATTTTATTTTTTTTTTACAGAAGGAGGAATATAGGGTGACCTACAAGAGCGGCAATAGAAACATGCAGGAAGATTACTTCGAGTGCTGATGATGTTATATGAAGGAGGTTACTGACTGTAAGCTAGTGGGAGGGAGAATGTGGCTAGACAGCATGGGATAGTGGCACATAAGTCTGTAGTGGCAGAGGACTACAGTGCTGTGAAAACATTTGCGCCCTTCACAATTTTTTTTTGTTTCTGTCACACACAAATGTTACAAATCATCAAAAGAATTTTGATATAACTCAGCGACAACCAAAAGAAACACAAAATGCAGTTTTCAAATTGCAATCCAATGTATTAAGCCCCCCCCCCCAAAAAAAAAAAAAACCCTTTGTGACCTTCTGTGAGAAACTAATTGCTGTTCTGAGTTTTCTGCCTTTGTGGATAATGGCTCTGACGGTCTTTTGCTGTTGCCCCAAAGCCTTGGAAATGGCTTTGTAACCTTTTCCAGACGGAGGCATTTCACTTTCACTTTTTTTCTCATTTCTTCTTGAATTTCTTTGGATCGTGGCATGATGCATTGGTTCTTGAGCTCTTGTAGGCTACTTCTCTCTCAAATTCTATTGTAGAGATTTCTTGATTCATCAGGAACGGTGGTAATAACGTTTAGGTGTGGCTTGTGAAATTGAACTCACCTTTCTTCAGTTCAGTTCAGTGTTGGCATTTCCTTCCCTCATAATCGACCTGACAAGCCATGGTTTACTACCAAATCATTATCTTCTACTCAAACGTTGTGCTGATTTTACATTCAAGGTAATGCAACACCACCATCTACAGGGATCTATTAGTCATTAGCATGCTTTACAAACCTAATTTCATAAACTGATAAGACCGTCTCACACGCCTACCCGTTGAATAAACTACTCGATGAATACATATCCTTCTGTCGCAGAAAAAAGTTGGATTCTAGTTTATTAATGTAAACGTGAATCCCATCAAAAACATCTCTAGGAAATAATAAATTCAAATATTTTTCCAATTTAGTGGTCCCCGTTTTCTATCACACGTACTTCTGATTTGGTAACCTCTGCAAATGTCTATAATTAAACTAGGATGGCAGTCTTCCTGTGAATTTTCATGCGAGGTGTCTTGAGACTTTTTTGTGGGTCTACTAATGATAGGCCTGTCTGTAAAAATTCACTCTGCAATGCGAATTTCCTTTTGTTTGACTGCCCACTATAATTTACTAGAGTTCCACAGGGGGGTTATTTTTACTCTTCTTGCTTTCCTCACATGTCAATGACCTTCCGAATGAAGAAAACACATTTTCTCGTTGTCCATCATTTAACATTGTTGGATAACCACAACATTTTGCTTTTCAGAACAATGCATTGCCTTGAATGATTTTACGTAATTTTCATTTTTTAACTTAAAGTTTACACAACAAGCGACCCACCTTGTGTGGGTGTGAGGACTCCATCCGCCAGCGGGTAGTTGAGCGTGCGGATGAGCAGGGTCATGTCCTCGTGACGGGAGCACAAGGTGGCCCTCTGCCGGCCTGACGTGTAGACGTCATGGTGTAGCCGTTTGACGCGGTCCACCACCGACTGGGCTGCTGCCTCCAATGTGGTCTGCTGCGCCAGCTCAGCTGCAACCATGGCAACAATTTCCTACGACCAGTCAAGGAGGTCATGTTAGGTAGGTCATTTGAAGCAGTTAGTTTCATGGCAAGTCATCAAAGTTTGGCACCACCCCCCCCCCCCCCCACACACACACACACATACACACACACACGACGACGATAACCAACATGTTTTGCAATTTATCATCATCATTCATGTGGCTAGCATTCATGTTTTAAACTTGGTAACAAATGGATGAAATCTCATGAGATTTTGGCCGTCCGCAGCGGTTCATTCTAAAATGGCTACTTCCAGCCAAAATGGCAGAATTGTCTTTGCAGGCATAGGTTCTAGGTTCTTCTTGGTGTGGTTATGACAGATACAATGACGAAATTTGAAGTTGCTAAATGAAACTGGCTTCAGGGGGTGTATTTAAAATAAATAAATAAAAAAAGTTACTAGCCTTTTCCTGTTTCCTGCAAAGACTCCAGGCCAGACACCACACGCAAGATACAACAAAAATATTCCTTCAATCTAAGAGTACCGATTGATCATGTAGAACAAAACGTACAGAGTAAAATAATTACTCAAGGAGTGAAGAGAACCACAGAATAAACATCAATAAAATTAAACTAAAAAGAATTATGCGACGAGGTGGATGATAGGTTGACGTCTTTTTTTTTTTTTTTTTGGCAAGCTGTCACACGATCGACCAAACTGCCTCGCAATCAATACATTGAGCACCCCTGGTCTGTGGTGATGAAAACGATTACTGCCCGTCAATCCAAAAACATGTGGCCGATTATTGTGATATTTATAGGTGATAGTGGGCATAAACTAAGACGTGACATCGCTTTTTGTGATGATCAATTGCAGTTTTGTGACATTAAGCAACATGAAGCTTGTGTACAGGAGATTGTCATCAGCCAACGTTACGACAGCTAACTAAAGTCTGGGTTTTGTCACACAATGCCACCTCCAGAAAAGCCTTTGTCATGTATCAAAATTATTTACAAATGTCTTAGAGGGATCTGTGGCACAATCAACACAAAATTTAGCAGACAAAACAAAACAAAAGAAAGATGGTTTAGACATGCTGAAACTCATGTGGAATGACACGGCTGTCTCTTTCATCAAGGAAGCGTTTCAAAAAGAACATTTTTTAAACAAGCCTTCCAACAGCTGTGAGGGGGGCAAAATCTGGCTGAATGTCTATTCGATCAGAAAACGGACCAAAAACACATACTGAGCATTTTTTGTTGTTTTTTCTGCATATATAATTTGTAAGTCCAGAACTATGGAGTAAGTGCTAATATACACATAATTAGCTATGCCCTCTAAGTACACTAAGGAAGAAACAGTATTATTTCAAGAGGGCTAATGATACTGGTGTTTACGTGAGACAATACCAGGTACCTTGTTGACTTGTTCGGGCCCGTGCGCACACTCCAGGGCATCAATGAGTCCTTCCGACATGAGCAGCAGAAAGCCTGTCACGCTATCCAATGACTGGTTGCCGTGGATCTCTGGCTCAGCGATGATTGGCCTCGTTTTGGCGGCTCTGATGGGAAACACACAAATATAGAATCTCCCCTACTAAATAATAATTACATTTTTTTTTCTTTTTACTCAGTTATTTTAGTTCTGAGGCACTCTTGCAAAAAATGTTCAGAAAAGATGTGACATTTTGCTTCATGGTTTGAATTGGCGTAGCATAAGTAGCACCATACGATGGACAAATACAAAAAAAATTGTAATTTAACAGCAACAAGGCCAAACTTAATTTGTTGAGATACATGTGGAAGCGGAATCAAAAATTAGACTTTCACTTATAAAACATTTTTGTTCTTGCGAGACAAGAAATGTTTGTTTTGTCTGTAGCTGTCAGTTTAGGTTAATTTAAGGAACTGAGAGGGCAAGTCAAATGTTTGTATGTAAAGTTTTGTTATTTTAGGCTAATTTAAGGGAATAAAATGACTGACATTTTTGTGTATTGATTATCCAATTTTGGTAATTTAAGGAACTGAGATGGGAACACTATTTTTTGGGTGTGCAGCTTTGTCATCTTATTCCAATTTAAAATACTACAATG